>NC_058080.1:109785709-110127731 GCF_014858855.1 Bufo gargarizans
ACTATGCCTTCTTCACTAAAATACACCACATCTGCCACCTAGTCTTGCAATGTTGAATGTTTAGTGCAGGTGCAGAGTGGAGAGTTTTTCGTCACAAAGCAATTTTTTTCTTTTGTAAAATTCGGTGAATCGGCCCAATCGAACTCTTCCTAAATTTGCTCATAGACAGAACCTCTGTATGGACAGCACAAAAGACTTGACCAACAAAGGAGAATACCTTATGAAATGTAGAAAATGGTGCAGAATATCAACATAGACTATATTAGTAAGTGTCATATAATCATCTTACAAGCACATTGGTCAACAGTAGCAAGAAAGTGGCTAACCCCTTTAAATATTAAAAGTGACATAAAAATGTATTATTGCAATGGGTTCCCTATTTTGTGACGATAGCTTTGATATATAACATGTATAGGTTTGAGGGAACAGGCGCTGGGACTAACAGAGGAAGTGGCTCAGCCTCTTCCTGCTCTCCCCCTGCGCTCAGGTACCGCTCTGCTGCCAACATAGAAGAAGGCAGCAGTGATAATAAAACTGCTCCTGTCTTCTCCTCAGGGTCCCCGCTGTGTCTGACAGCCGGGACCCGACCTGCTCCTGCTAGATTGCATGAACAGGAGCTTTAATCCCAGCACTGTACAACGCTGGGATTGAAGGGCTGCCTGACCGTTTATGCACGGGGTATGTTCAGATAGGATGTATATATCCAGTAGGCAGTCGGGAAGGGGTTAAACATCTCATACATAATGTAGCAAGAAGCCTTAGAATGGTCAAGAACAAAAGAGATCAATCTGCACTAAAATCAGCAGGTGTTTTACAGAGAAATCCATGAAGTCAATCCGCATCAATTGGTGCAGATTTGCATGTGGATTTGATGCAGATTTGGTGCAAATTTTTCACGTGCGTATTTTACTCTCCCCATTGAAGTGAATAGAGAAAGTCAGGAAAAATAAAATAAATTGACATGCTGCTGATTTTAACCCCTTAGTGGCCAGCCTGTTTTAGGCCTTAATGACCAAGTGTTCTTCTTCCTTATTTCATCGTTGCAATTTTTATTTTTCCGGCTATATAGATTTATGGGGACTTATTTTTTGCAGGACAAATTGTAGTTTTTAATGGCGCCATTTTTGGGTACACATAACTTCCTGATTAACTTTTATTAACTCTTTCTGGGAGGGAGATGGGAAAAACAGCAATACTGCCACTGCGTTTTTACTTTATAAATTTTACGGCGTTCATTTTTCGGTATAAATAACATAATATGTTTATTATCTGGGTCAGTACGATTACAGTGATACAAAATACATATATATATTTTTTTTTTTTACATTTTACAACTTTTTTTGCAATAAAACCCTTTTTTTTTTTTAAAAAAATGTTTTTTTGTATTGCAGATTCCCAAGACCCATAACTTTTTTATTTTTCTTTCTATGGAGTTGTGTGAGGGCTTTATTTTTGCGGGACGACTTGTATTTTTAATTTGTATCATTTTGGAGTAAATGGCACTTTTTCATCGCTCGTTTTTTCGGTGACAACTAAGACTAAATTAGCAATTCTGTTTTCCTCTTAATTTTACAGCGTTCGCCGTAGGGGCTAATTTACATGATATTTATGTAGTTTCGGTCGTTATGGACACGGAAATACCAAATATAAGGAGAAAAAAAAAATGCAATTTTTTTTTCATTGCGTATTTTCAATAGAAAAAAAAGTGTAATTTTTAATGGGATTTTTTAATAAAATAAATGAGTTTTTTTAAACTTTTTTTACCACTTAATAGTCCCACAAGGGGACTATAACAGATAGCTTATTTTTATTGCTTTTAAAATGCAATTCACTATCTCTATACTGCATTGCATTTTAATGGCAATGCTATTCTAACATTAACCAGCAGGAAATTACCAAAGGCTGGTCTGGGGCCTACATCATACCCCAGGCAGCCTTCCCACACATTGGCACCCTGCGATTGCATTTGCTTGGTGCCGATGGGAGACAGACGGAGTCCGCTCCCTCTGTCAGCACTTTACATGCGGTGCGTGCCATTGCCCGTGGCATGTAAAGTGTTAAACACTCCAGAACCTTGCAGCGCTTAGACTGGGCCACTGTAAAAAAGCAGCGGCCCAGCCTAAGGCCCCTTAGTGACTGCCGTAAAAACACGTATGGGTGGTCACTAAGGGGTTAAAATCTGCACCATAGGTCAAAATCCGCACAGAAAAAATCAGCATCATGTGCATGACATTTTCTAATTCTCATAGAGTACAATATACATGACCAACGGTGCGGATTTTCCGCACGCAAAATCCGCACGCAATCCTGATCATGTGCATTAACCCTTATATACTCCACAAATTTATGGAATTCTTTCTCTGTGCCTAACCAAATAAATAACACATCATCTATGAATCTTGTCCAATATTGGATATGGTTAATAAATGGATTGTTCACATTATAAATATATTTTTCCTTCTATATTGAGAAGAACAGGTTTGCAAAGTTTGGTGCCACGACTCAGGTTGCCAAATCTGAAAACATTATTGGACAAATCAAAATCCAAAGATTCACAGACAAAGTCAACACATTGTTCATTTTTACCAGACCTCTCTGATAGAGTTTTTACCTCAATGTCATCATTATGGTGTATGTGGGTATACAGACTGGCATTATCAATTGTTGCCAGGCTGTAACCTTCCTGCCAGGACACATTCTTCAACAAAAATGGCAGGACCACTTTAAACTAGTTTAAATACTGTGCTAAAGGCTCAGTGACAGACCCACTTCCAGCCACAATGGACCTGCCATGGGGTCTCTCAGTGTCCTAATGAATCTTGGGAAGAAAATAGCAATTAGGTTTGGAAGGACGGGGTGGGAATAGACGATTGGCCAATTTCTCAGATATTATTTTCCTTACCCCATTTTAATGTAACAGGGAGCACAATTTTTTATGTATTTTCATAATGCTGGTATCATCCTGTAAGTGTTGCATAGATTCGGCATATAGTCACAGTCCTTGCTGTATATGGACGCTGGATTCAATAAAGGAAGATTTTTATGGCTGCTGTGGATCTCTTTTGTTCTGGACTTATATTGGATTAATACTGCTGCACTGAGCACCAACATATCATTGTGGCACCAATCGCTAGTGTGAGTTTTCTCTTGCAAAAGGACTGTGCCGGCTGTGTGTTTTCTCTTACGTTTTATGATCCTTTAAAAAGTATTTCATGGATCATGGTTTCTGCCATTGTTTAGATACTTCACCAATTTCACTGTGTTAAAGCTCTCAAAATTAAGGTTTTTTGACATTACAAATACTGTACATTTTACATCATTATACCTAGAGATGAGCAAAGTTATGAGAAATTAAATTCGGCTTCTTTGCCAAATTTCTAAAAGAAATTAGATTTGTGACAAATTACTTTGTTTTGAAGCGCATTTGTTTGAATGAAGTGAGTACAATGACGGGAAACGGCAATTGCACCCCCTTTCCCCCACGTCATTGAACCCCTAAGATGCAACATTCATTGATGATCATGGCATCTGAGGCTTCCATTTAGGCCTTTCAGGGGTTAATCAGAGTATAAATAAATACTCAACTTATCCATTTGCTCGCATAGAGGCACCACACAAAATCTAATCCACAGGATAAGGGATAATTATCTGACTGGTGAGAATCCAACCGCTCCATTCATTTTCTATGGGAATGCCAGAAATAGCAGAGCGCTGTAGTCGGCTATCTCTAGCAGGCCCATAGAGACTGAATGGAGTGGCAAGCTCAGCCTGTCACTCCATCAGGAAGGGGAATGGGACTCCTGTTTTCGAGATCAGTTTGGGTTCCGGCAATCAGACCCACAACGATCAGTTTGGAATAGGGGATAACTTGAAGATTTGGCACAACCTCTTTAACCCTTTCTGGACCTCTGCCATACATATACGGTAAAAGTCTGGTCTTAAAAGATAGTGCCTGCTAGCGAGTGCTGGGGGTGCCATAAACAATGGGTTTTACATACAGTAGCAGAGGCCCAGGGCTAATGACTGCAATCGTCAGTAATCCCAGTTGTGGACAATTAACCTCTCAGATGCCGTGGTCAAATGTGACTAACATCTGGGAGCGCTAAAATAGAGAGCCATGCGCTTCCTGGCTCGGGCCACCTGCCTTTGGCTGAGATCAGGGAAGACGGCCCATACTAGTAATAGGCTTAAGCTTACAGGCCGATTAATAGTATATTTTAATGAAGGCCTGCAGGTGACAGCAGTGTATTGGAATATACTAAATTCAGTATTCTGTAATACATAGATATTCATAACAGAATACAAGACACAATCTAATGATTACATGTTATAGTAACCTAGGGTGACTTTAAAAAGGGTAAAAAAAAAAAAAAGTTTTAAAAGATTACAAAATCAAATCACCCCTTTTCCTAGAATAAAAAACAAAAAAATGTTTAAACATCAATGGCATTGCCGGATCTAAAAACGTGCTTGCTACTTAAATAGGTTGTACTTATGTACTTACCTTGCTCTCCGACACCCACACCGCTTTTGATGCCCGCATGGCTGCCGCTGCATCTCCCCGTCATGCAGATCAAAACATCTGGCGATGAGGGAGGGAAGGGGTTCCGGATGGCAGGCAATAGCAGGCCGTGACAGGGATGGGCCGTCTTAGCCTCACCTGCAATGCTAGGAAGGCTCGTCCCCATTGTGGCCTGCTATTGGCTGCATCCCCATCACCTGATGTTTTGATCCGCATGAAGGTAAAGATGAAGTGGCGGCCGTGCGGGCATCAGAAGCAACGCGGGTGCTAGGGAGCAAGGTAAGTACAACCTGTGTAAGGGGCCTGGGCATTAGAGGTGGCATTATAGTGGTTTGATAACAATTTTAAGCGTAATCTATAGGTAGTGACTTAAATATAATTTCCGGTCATGAATGGACACTTTAATCAGTCTGAAAATACTTATTAAATTTAAACCAAGGTAAGTTAACATACAGATTCCAGGATGGGGGATGGAGACTATTTTATAGACATTGTAAGCATCGCCTTATATAATTCAACTTTTTATAGAATTTGCATTGCCTGTGATGTACCATCATAATATGTGCTCTGTGATGCAGCACAACAACACCATCATCCTTTCCACCTAGCAGCATATCCTATCTGGAAAAGTAGCACATGCCACATTCTGTATCCCTTATTCGTAAAGTAGAGATGCAGCTCAGGTATCCTATGTTTCCATGATGTGTGTTTTATGTGTGATTTGTTTTTTATGTGAAATTATGTTTAAAATACATACCAACCAATAATAATAGCTCAAGTACATAGACGTATTAACCTCTGTAGTAACCTCCAAGTTGTATGACCCCCACAGCAGTGTATACGGCCATACTCTGCACCGGTTTGCCTCCAATTCCATTGAAGGGCAGATAAAGGTTTTTAACAGTCTCACATAGAATATGAAATTGTGCACAATCCAACAGGTGCTGTTTTTTGAAGATATTTTCCCCTAGAAGCCATTGGTGACAGTGACTTTGCACAGCACAGGTACTGTAAATGGCTTTGCTGTGTGCATGAGACCTTTATGATATTTGTACTTAACTTGTATTAACAAACTATGGCTACATGCACACAACACTGGGAAAAAGTCAGTTTTTCACAGCCAGTTTTCAACCATTTGTGCAACCATTTTCTGTCTGTTTTTACCAGCCGTTTTGCATCAGTTTTTCATGGACATAAAAATGGACATGAAATATGGATGAATTTCATTGGCTTTTTTTTTCTAAAGATCCCAACTCTTGCAGAACCCTCAGTACAGATAATGTCCCCCATAATGGTCCCCACTGTAATAATGGCTCCCATCGTGGCCCCCAGCATTAGGAATGTCTCCCAGGCCCCCCGAGTTAGTAATGTCTCTCATAGTGACCCACAGCATTAGTAATATCTCCCATAGCGGCCCCCAACAGCTATAATGTCCCCCGTAGTGGCCGCCAGCTGTAATGTTTTTATTTAGCAAAAAAATACTCACCTCATCCACTTGCAAGCGCAGAGGCAGTCACTCCTCTCTTAATTGAAAAAGTCCAGCCAAAGGACCTGCGCTCCACATGATAACATCACCCTGCATTCTTAGCATGAGAGCATGACAATGTCATAATGCTGACAGCAGGTCCTTTCGCAGGTCCTTTTCAATCAAGAGAGGAGTGACTGCCACTGCAAGCGCAAGCGGACAAGGTTTTTTTTTTGAACCACTAAAATGCCATATTGTTCTAGTGTACCCATTTTTAACAATGGTTCTGAAAATGACCGTGTGACGGCCGTGAAAAAAACAGCTGTCACATGGCTGTTTTTAACTTTCTTGTGCGTGTAGCCTAAGATCTCATTCATATAACCGTTGTTTGAGACCGTACATGTGGACCAATTTATTTCTATGGGTCCGCACAAAGTGTTATCTATACTCTGAGATTCTGTCCATAAGACCACAAATGTTCCCAATATATCAAGAAATAAAGTCGGTAAATTTGTAAGGGGAAAAGCGCAAAAATAAGATCTGGAAGGTTGACCAGACGAGAATTACCTGTATTATAGTGCTTGGTACAGTAACGTAAATCTTTTTCTTCTTTTAGGACAAACTGTGGAAGAGTCAGGCCATCTGCTATCTGTACAGGTGCATTTTCTTGCCATTCAAAAATGAGATCATTCATTGTGTATCCAACTGGAAGACACATAAGCAAAATCTAAAGATAGATATGTCATATGACAGTTCTATCATGCGACAACATAAAATAATAATCCATTCAGAATCTTTCTCAAGGAAAAAGAAATACTTTCTAAAAAAAATTAAAATAATATATTTTTCCAGAATTTAAAATTATATAAATTCCTACATTTAATCGGTCTTTAAAGGTCACTATTATAGTGCCTGATGTGTTTTCTGGTTCCCTGAACACCGTCTTAGAATTATATCCTTGACTCCACATAAAATACTTTGATACTCAATAGGATGGTGTGTATTCAATTGAAAAACAGCTGTGGGTAATACTGATTATCATTTGAAGCATGTCAACAGTTGCCAGAAGAAACATCCCAAATTCAAAGATATTAATTTGACAAGAAACAACTGCTATGTCAAAATCTGTTCCGCCAAAGTGAATATGTTCATCTAAGATGAAAAGTTAATTATACAAGTTTCCATCGTATTTATCAAAATTATTAATAAATTTACATTGCAAAAAAAACTTAAACATTTTGCTTTAAAAGGCTTGTGCACTGAACGATGAGCCATGTAATACTTGGTTCCCAGAGGGCACTACCAAGTGGGGGACCACATTCTGTGATATCCAAATGCCCTATTAGTGAAAATTATCAGGGCAATGGCATCTACGGGGGCTTCCTCTGTAACCCCATCAGCACACCTTTGACAACATAAGAGGGTACCGATGGGTTGTCATAGCAGCTGGTGGACTAAAGAAGGTCCTTAAGTCTGAAATATTATGAATCTATTAGGTGTTATGATGATGGATATCATATACTGCAATACAAAAGTATTGCAGTGTCTTATGAGTTATCGAACTATCACATAGTTGATTCCACTAGTGGGGTTAAAAAATTTAAAAAGTTAAATGTTTAAAAAATATTAATAATAAGAAAAAGCACAAACATATTTTCCCAATTTAAAATATTTTTTTTTATTTCTAAAAATAAAAAGAAAGTACTGGTCTTGTTGCATCTGTAAAAACCCAGACAAATGTATCACATTATTTAACCCACATGTAGCAATGAACGAATTTCTTAAAATCCAGTTTGGGTCCAATTCTGCCAAAGGCCTCATGCACATGACCGTTTTTTTTTAAGGTCCGCAAAAACGGGGTCCGTAGGTCTGTGATCCGTGTCCATTTTTTCTTCTGTGGGTCTTCCTTGATTTTTGGAGGATCCATGGACATGAAGAAAAATTTTGGGGTGTCCGCCTGGCCATGCGGACCCAAACGGATCCGTCCTGACTTACAATGCAAGGTAATGGGGACGGATCAGTTTGACGTTGACACAATATGGTGCAATTGCAAACGGATCCGTCCCCCATTGACTTTCAATGTAAAGTCAGGAGTCCCTATTATGCCATCGGATCAGAGTTTTCTCCAATCCGATGGTATATTTTAACTTGAAGCGTCCCCATCACCATGGGAACGCCTCTGTGTTAGAATATACTGTCGGATATGAGTTAGATTGTGAAACTCAGATCCGACAGTATATTTTAACACAGAGGCATTCCCATGGTGATGGGGACGCTTCAAGTTAGAATATACTAAGAACTGTGTACATGACTTCCCCCTGCTGCCTGTCAGCACCTGATCTCTTACAGGGGGCCGTCACCAGCACAATTAACCCCTCAGGTGCCGCACCTGAGGGGGGTTAATTGTGCATATCATAGTCCCCTGTAAGAGATCAGGGGCTGCCAGGCAACAGGGGGCAGATCCCCCTACCTCCCCAGTTTCAATTTCATTGGTGGCCAGTGCGCCCCCCTCGGCCCCCCTCCCTCCCTCTATTGTATTAGTTTCATTGGTGGCCAGTGTGCGCCCCCCGGCCCCCCCTCCCTCCCTCCCTCCCTCTATTGTATTAATTTCATTGGTGGCCACTGGTAAGTGACAGGTCTGTGCGGCGCATTGCTTAATGATCTGGGACTCCGATCGGAACTCTCCGCTGCCACCAATGATCGGGGGGGGGGGGAGGCCGCACATGGGCCACCAATGAAATCAAAACTGGGGAGGGAGTGGGGTGCGGCACCTGAGGGGTTAATTGTGTGGATCACAGCCCCCTGTAAGAGATCGGGTGCTGCCAGGCAGCAGGGGGCAGTCATGTACACAGTTCATAGTATATTCTAACTAGAAGCGTCCCCATCACTATGGGAACGCCTCTGTGTTAGAATATACTGTCGGATCTCTGAAAAAGCTTTTATGCAGACGGATCTTCGGATCCGTCTGTATGAAAGTAACCTACGGCCACGGATCACGGACGTGGATGCTAATCTTGTGTGCATCCGTGTTCTTTAACGGACCCATTGACTTGAATGGGTCCGTGAACCGTTGTCCTATTTTTTTGATGGACAGGAAACATGGATCACGGCCTCTGATGAACAACGGTGCATTTTCCGAGTTTTCAACGGACCCATTGAAAGTCAATGTGTCCGCAGAAAATCACCGAAAACGGAACAACGGCCACAGAGGCACACAACGGTCGTGTGCATGAGGCCAAACAGACCATCTAATTTGGGTACAAATAAATTCTACCTAAGTCAAAAGCACTCTGATTGCCTAGAAAACTCTCTGTTCAGTTTGACAAGTTCCTTTTAAGGGGTTGAACTAGGGGCTGCAATGTAAAACAGTTTTCAAAGGTGAACCTATGGTCTAATTGTACCTAATTTACAGTTATCTCCTTGATGTAAGATAATTTGTCATTTAGACTTAATGTCCCTTTATGCAAATATTTTATTTTCTAGTGTTGCACTTACAGCTTTCCAATTGCATTATGCAAGTCTGCACATCCATAGGAAAATTTTTCAGATCCATAGGACAGGACAGTGTAAGTGTCAGCCTGAAATCACAAAAAAAAAGTTGTTGTTAAAAAGTGAAAAGCAATAGACTGCCATGCTGCATTTTTTTTAAAACAGACAGCAAATAATTTCCAATGAAAACAGAGTATTAAAATAATTCTGTAAAAAATGCTGTTGAAACCACTATAGCTGTTGGTTACATAGGAAAAACAGTAGCAGCACCTGCAAGTGTGAAACTTCATTATGGGAGAATCCCTTTTGGACTTTATCTTCCTTTTTGGCATTCCTTCATTCTACTTCTGGGGAATTTCCCAAGCAGCAGTCCCAGTGATTTCAGCACCCCCACAGTTAGGACAGACAACCCTATTGGTGATTACAGTTATTGTGTCTCTTAGAACGACACCTAGTAAGCACCTCTCTATTAAAGTTAGGGCTAGAAACAAAACTACCTTATGGTATCACACAAGGGAGCCCTGTGCCTGTTCTTTGCGTTTTACGGCTTCACCTGGAGCAGTCGCTTTTCCAAAGCCCTAATCAATAGCTCTTGGTACTCACATAATCCCCAGGACTTCAGTAGAGCAGAATTACATAACAACCGAACAATCACAAGAAAAATGTGAAGCATGTATTATTCAACAAATACAGAATAATAAACTCGCAGATCACAGAAAACTAGATAAACGTGGCCATGGATGATAAAGGCTGAGTCTGGCAATGGACCAAACAGCAGATGACAATGATATAGAGGTGGAGAGCGATTAATTTTTGCAAGAGGAATAAAACATAGGAGAAACTATAACAAAAATGTTTAACTGCTAAGGCAAAGCTCACACTTCAGTTATTTGGTCAATGATTTCCATCAGTTATTGTGAGCCGAAGCCAGGTGTGAATAAAAAAAAAAGGAACAAATGGAAATCTTTCCATTATACCGCATCTCTGAGCAGGTGTTAGTTGGGGCTGGTAAACAGCTGGAGAACCAGACATTTCTCACTGATAAAACATATTACAAAGTTTCTTGTGGTCACTTGTACTATTGAATTATGCAAAGTTGTGTGAAAGTTAGTGAATAGTTTAAGGGGTTCTGCAGTTTTTTTTTTAACTGATAATCTATCCTCTGGATAGATCATTAGCATCTGATCGGCTGGGGTCCGACACCTGGGACCCCTGCCGATCTGCTGTTTGAGAAGGCAGCGGCGCTGGCAGTAGTTTCTTGTGGTCGCTAGTACTATTGACTTATGCAAAGTTGTGTGAAACTTAGTAAATAGTTAAAGGAGTTCTGCAGTTTTTTTAAACTGATGATCTATCCTCTGGATAGATAATCAGCGTCTGATTGGCGGGGGTCCGACACCTGGGACCCCTTCTGATCAGCTGTTTGAGAAGGCAGCAGCGCTAGCAGTAGTATCAATGGCCTGGGTGGGGCTAAGCTCTGTTCCTTGAATGGAGCTTAGCCCCACTCAGGCCATTGATACTAGTCGTGACGTCATTGGGCCTGCGGTAAGCAGCGAGAAGGCCGCGGCACTACTGCTAGCGCTGCTGCCTTTTCAAACAGCTGATCAGAAGGGGTCCTGGGTGTCGGATCCCCGCCGATCAGATGCTGATTATCTATCCAGAGGATAGATCATCAGTTTAAAAAAACTGCAGAACTCCTTTAACTATTCACTATGTTTCACACAACTTTGCATAAGTCAATAGTACTAGCAACCACAAGAAACTTTGTAATATATTTTGTATAGTTCTCACCTTATCATCTGTTTATTCCTTATCCCATCTCCTCCCCCTTCTAATTGCTTTGCACTTTGAAAAGTGCTTTGAATTCCATCTGGAGACAGAGTAGCTTCACAGGAGGATTATATTATACATGTCAATAGAAGCCTATGGAGGGGGGAGAGTGAGCTGCAGCATACTGTATACGTATGTGGCGGGAATCAAAGAGAAACACTAAAGAGTCTTCACAGCTACATAGGAGATTTCTATCTCAGCACCTGAGGCAAACTTCTGAGTGAGTACGAGTAGCTTAGGAAGTAGCTTCTCTAATTTCTGTGTGCAGTGGATGGCAGCTAGTCTACACCTACCATGTCTAAGATATCTGCAAACTAGAGGTTCAGAATGTACAGAGAAAAAATGCTAAAAAAAATGTGAGCTACAAGTGATATAAAACCAGAAATAGTGCCATTTCTCATTTACACACTCTGTACTATTGACTAAAGCAAAGTTTTCCATTTTATAATTTAAATTTTTTACTCTTTTGGATAGATCATCAATATCTAATCGGTGGGGGCCCAACACCCTGTACCCTCATTGATCAGCTGTTTGAAAAGGCACCAGCACTCACAGCAGCGCCGTGTCCTCCTTGCAGCTTTGCCTAGGCCATGTGATATCACATTCATTGCTCCCATGGTCTCGGTGCAGCTACAACCCCATTGAAGTGAATGGGGATGAGCTGAAATAGCAAGCACAGCTGCTGTACAATGTATGGCCCTGTGCTTGGTGAGAAAAGGCTGCAATGCTACTGCGAGTGCTGGTGCCTTTTCATCTGGTTGGCTGGGGTTCCGGGTGTCTAACCCCCACTGATCAGATACTGATAGGTATCAGATAGGTCATCAGTTAAAAAATCTCAGAAAAGCCCTTTAACATTTCATAAAATTTAGAGGGAAGCTGGAAAAAAATTCCAAATGGGGTAGAATTGGAAACAAAATTAAATTCCGCCACAGTTTTATGGGTTTATTTTTTGAGGCATTCTGCATGTGGTAAAACTGACCTGTTATCTTAATTCTCAGGATCAGTATAATTTTAATAATGAAAAAATAAAAGCTTTGAAATAAATGTTTTCCTTTTCATTACCATATTCGGACCCCCATAACTTTTTTATAAATATTTTTACAGAGCTATGTAGCTCTGATTTTTTTATCACCTTTTATGAACTGATGAAAAAATTGTAAATCTCATTTTTTTTTTCTATTATGCCATCACTGTATGAGCTAAATATTTTTATATTTTAGTATGGGAGTTTTTGGATGCAGTAATGCCTGTGATGTTTACTTTTTTATTCATTTTTATTTTCATTTTGGGGAAAGGAGAGTGATTTTAAAAAAACATTTTAGTACTTTTTTATGTCACCCTATTAGATTGATTCTCCTTTACTTTTCAGCGTAGGGGATGTATGCAATTGGGAGCAGGGAGCCTTGTTAAGGCTCTCAGACCTGCTATAGTAATGGGTTCAATAGGAGTATAGAAATTTTACCATAGGCTATAAATGTTACTATAGATTATAGTATATAATATAACATAAAAAATAGTATATAAGGACGAAAAAAGACATTTGTCCATCCAGTTCGGCCTGTTATCCTGCAAGTTGATCCAGAGGAAGGCAAAAAAAAAAAACTTGTGAGGTAGAAGCCAATTTTCCCCACTTAAGGCAATCAGATAACTCCCTGGATCAATGACCTATCTCAAGTAGCTATAGCCTGTAATATTATTACACTGCAGAAATACATCCAGGCCCAGCTTGAACTTTTTTTAGTGAACTTACCATCACCACCTCCTCAGGCAGAGTTCATAGTCTCACTGCTCTTACCAGAAAGAATCCTCTTCTATGTTTGTGTACAAACCTTCTTTCCTCGAGGCGCAGAGAATGTCCACTTGTCACAGTCACAGTCTAGAACTTACCTTCTCATAGAAACTGATTAAATTTGTTTGACATGTCCTTTATGTCCCCTTTACTTCTTTCCCCTCTGCTCCTATTCCTCCCTTTTTACTTCTCTTTATTGGCCCTTTCCTTTATACTCTTGTCCCTCTATTCACCCCTTTAACCCTCCCTCTCCACCACCACACAGGGAAGGGGAACACCAAATTTCGGCTCTGTGCAGCCGGAAAACTTAATCAAATAGCAGTAAAGCCACGATAGTTAATTTCTCACGTGGCCCAACGAGGGAGGCGAGGATCCTCAGGATGAAAAAAGATCCAGATGACAAGTGGCCACTTCAGGGAGGAGGAAAACTGCAGGCAAACGGTTTTCAGGTGAAAAAATGAAAAAATCCCACCGGTCACCAGCAGGGGGAGCCAGCAGCAAGCGAACCAGAGGGCTGGTGAACAGCTGAGCAGAGAACTCCAATCCGAGCACACCCACACCGCAGAGGAGAGAAGGCAGCAGAGAAGGGAGACGGACGATCCGGACGAGAGAAGGCCCAGCAGCAGGAACACAGAAGAGGAGACCAGCGTCAGGAACCGGAGCCAGAGGCCAGAGAGGAGCAACAGGAGCCAGCAACCAGCAGCCAGATCGGTAAGTAAATCGCAGGGCCCCCTGCACTCAGAACCGCTAACGGCACTGGAGCATGGCAGCACGCTGGGGGCAGTCGGCGCTCAGTCAGCGCCCTGGATCAGACGGAGCCGGGAGCTTGGAGGGGAGGAGGCATGCAGGGGGAGAGCGAAAACGTGACGCAAAGCAAAGGGGAAAAAAAAAAAAAAAGAGTCCGGAAAGGAGAGTCGGGAAGGGAAAGAAAAAAAAAAGGAAAAGAGAGAAGGAAAAAAGAATGGCCCCAAAACGACGGTCGATTGACTCTACTGTAACAAAGCTGGGCTCTAAGACCCCAGAAAATAAAATTGATAAGTTCTTGAAGTCGCCCTTCCTAAATGAAAAGAACTTAGCCAAAACAAAGTCCTCTGCTAATCCGAAAAAATCTGCAAAAACTCCCCAAACCGACGAATTTTCTGAGGATGGTTTAGCGGAGGTAGACCAAGAAGCAGGGGGGGAGGACCTATCCGCTCAGATGCGAACTGAACATGACCCTTCTGTTCTGGATAAAATTCTCTCGGCTGTAGAGCACAATGGCACTCTAGTGCAGGAGATGTCTATCCAATTAGGGTCTGTACAGAGTGACATTTCTGTAATAAGAGAGAACCTGGTAAAGATCCGCGAGCGAGTCCTTAATGTGGAAAAAACTGTGGACTCTTTGCAAACCGATATTAACACACTAAAATCCAAAACTCTGTCCCTTGCTTCAGAAAACCAAGCACTACATAATAAGCTAGAGGACTTTGAAAATAGGTCAAGGCGAAACAACGTCCGTATAATTGGTTTCCCAGAGGGAGCGGAAGGCCGACACTTAGAGGAACAACTTAAAGATGTGGTCTTGCATAACTTAGGCAGTGACTATTTTTCTTCCATGTTTCAGATAGAAAGAGTCCATCGTATCCCAGGAGGGAAACCTATTCCAGGGAGGCCGCCGCGAGCAATCTTAATGAAATTATTATCATCCATGGATAGAGATATGATACTGAAAAGAGCAAGAGAATGTACTCCTATTGAGTACCAGGGCACTAGGTTGCTCTTTTTTCCTGATTTTGCCCGGCAGACTCAGGATAAAAGAAGAAATTTCATGGAGATAAAGAAACGCCTGGCATCAAAGGGGATTAAATATTCCCTACAGTATCCAGCGAAATTAAGAGTGATCCATAATGGGACTTCTCTTTTTTTTGAAACACCACAGCAAGCGCTGGACTGGATGGAGCAAAGGGATATTTGAAATCGTGCATTATTATGATTGAAATGTTGGAGGGGGGATGGAGCGGGGGAGGGGGGAGATTGGCTAGAGGTTAGAGGTTCGCTGATTGGGCGGATCAATAGAGAGGGGGGATGGGGGGAAAGGGGAGGGGGGAAAGGGAACCCACCTTGCAGGAAGGGGTTTTTTTTTTTTTTTTTTTTTTCTTTGGTTTGTCCCGTGTCTGTTTCCGTAGTACTGAAGGATGGCCACTAGAATTGTAACTTGGAATGTTAGAGGGCTTGGGGAAAGGGTCAAAAGGCAAGCTATTATGGATGCATTAAAAAGATACCTTCCAGCAGTCATTTGTTTAGTAGAAACTCATCTCACTAAAGAAACTGTGTCCCGCTTGACAACGGGATGGTACTCTCAATCTTACCATTCCACTTTTAGCAGCTCCTCTAGGGGCGTTTCAGTGCTGATTCATAATTCTGTGGACTTTATCCTTATAGAATCTTACATAGACGATCAGGGCAGATTTATCTTTCTGCATGGTAAGCTGCATGGGCATAGTTATATTCTTGCCTTCTTCTATATACCTCCGCCTTTTTCAATGTACCCACTGACCCAGTTGATGCTTTTTTCTGAAAGGAGGCCAGAATGCCGGCTAGTCCTGATGGGGGACTTCAATGCGGTTATGGACCCGAACAGAGACAGATTTACATTAGATGTAGATCGAGGGAGGAATTTATGTAATTCACCGTTGCCACAGTTTTGCTCGGAGGTTGGAGTGGTGGATATATGGGAACATCTTGGCGGAGGAAAGAGAGTATACTCTTGTGTTAGCCGGGGTGGTAGAGCAATGTCTAGGATTGATTTAGCATTTACTAACGAGAGCAACTTGTGCAATATCCGGAAGATACGATATGGGGTAAGAACAGTCTCGGACCACTCGCCCATGCTGGTTGAGGTCTGCATTGGGGAGAATAAGGATAATAGGGGGCTAGGATTTAAGCTGAATCCATACTGGCTTACTATTATGGATAACCCTCAGCCTATTAAACTATTGATATCCTCCTTTTGGGAGGTGAACTTCCCCTCTGCTGACATCAATATAGTATGGGACGCCCTGAAAGCATATCTGAGGGGGGTGTTTATAAGTGAGATTGCTGCAGCAAAGAGAACATTTAAGAAAAAAGAGGAGGAACTGGTCAAGGCTGCTGCAGACACAACTGAACGATTTACCAGCCAACCTTCCGAGTATAATAGGGAAGAGATGCAGAAGGCCAGTTGTTCTGTGGAGAAATATATAATAGAGAAAGCAAACCATAGAGTATTCTTTAAGGGTTTAAAATATTTTTCGGAGTCCGGACGCCCTGGTAAGCTTCTAGCCAGGATAATTACACAACAAGATAAGAAAAATCAATCTATTGTCTCGATTCGTAACACAGTGGGGGAAATTATAACAGACCCAGAAGGAATTAGAGATGCCTTTTTAAAATATTTCTCTCATATATATAGCTCCTCTCCTGGCTTGTCATCTGATCTGGCGACGCAGTTCTTGAAGAAGATTCCACTTCCTACTTTAAGTGAAACCCAAATAGAGTATCTGGAAGAGGAGTTGTCTCTTTCGGAGCTCCAGGAGGCCTTGGGATCTATCTCGGGGAACTCGTCGCCAGGGATGGATGGCCTTCCATACGAGGTTTACCGCAAATACAGTGATGTGATTCTCCCTCAGCTACTAGAGGTTTTTTCCCAAGCAATACAGGGAGGGGGTTTACCCTGCTCTATGATGGAAGCCCTTATTGTTCTAATTCCCAAAAAGGATAAAGACCCTATAGAAATGAGTTCCTATAGACCAATTTCTTTACTAAATACTGACGCTAAGCTACTATCAAAAGTTCTGGCTAGGAGGCTCTCGCGGGTTATGCCCACTATTATCCACCCAGATCAAAACGGCTTTATGCCAAAGAGAGGCACCCATCATAATTTGCATAGGTTATTTATGAATATTCAGTCCCCGGGGTGCAGCTCCCGCTCCATCCTGTCGTTGGATGCTACTAAAGCCTTCGACAGGGTGGAGTGGATTTTTCTCTGGGAGGTGATGAAAAAAATGGGATTTGGTCCGAGATTTATGTCGATGGTGCAGTTACTATATGGCTCTCCAGTGGCCAGGATCAGGATCAATGATACGATCTCTGAGAGTTTTTCCCTAGGAAGAGGTACCCGTCAAGGATGTCCTCTTTCCCCCCTCTTGTTTAACATTTATATTGAACCCTTAGCAGTTAGTATTAGGCAAGACTCGCAGGTGTCCGGCTTTGGTGTAATGGGAAAGCATGATCGCGTATCCCTCTATGCAGATGACATCTTGGTTTTTGTCCATCAAACAGAAACCACTCTCCCTCGAATAATGGATTTGGTGGGTTCTTTTTCTGCTCCGTCCGGTTTGCAGATTAATTGGGAGAAGACTGTTCTCCTCCCTATAGATGAGCTGCGAGGCGACTGGGACAACCAGCTAACAATTTCCGATTCAATAAAATACCTGGGGATTTTAGTCTCTGCCGAACCTCAGGAATTCTTACAACTCAATTTGATTCCCCTTTTGAAAAAGCTGAGGCTAAAAATTAAGATATGGCAAAAAATCCTGCCCGCAAGAGCGGATAGAATCTCTCTAATAAAAATGGTAGTGCTGCCCCAGGTGCTTTATGTCCTGCGCAACTCGCCTGTATGGATCACGGACAAGTATTTTAGATTGATAGAGCGGATGATTAATGATCTATTATGGGGGAGGAAGCGCGTGAGACTGAAGGCACTTTATTTTTCTATGCCCTATAATCAGGGAGGTCTCAACCTCCCTTATTTTAAGGGCTATTTGGTGGCTTCTCAACTTTGTTTTTTTAATGATTGGGAAAGTAGCCATTTCTGCAACAAAGTGGTGAAAGACTCAGGTTTTTCGGATTTTTTTACTGTATTGGAGTCCGATTATTTAGCAAACCCACAGACTGGGTATACACTTTTTTGCAGAATGGCTATAAAGACGTGGTTAGTTATAAGGAGCTGGTGTGGAGTCAAGGCATCACTTATTTGTACCCCACTGTGGCATAACTCAAAGCTCTTGGAGTTAGGGGACTTGCGTTGTTGCCAGTATTGGAGGACTAAGAATGTTCAGTACTTATATCAGGTGGTCAGCGGCGGACAAATCCTGTCTCTGACGGAGCTAAGACAAAGATCAAACCTGGGCGAGGTGGCTTGGTATGCATACTTTCAATTGAGGTCAGCACTTTCTACTACTTTGAATAGTCACCTTTTCTCTATAGATACTCCACAATTCTTACATGATTTATTCTGTAAAAAAACTGTCACGAGAATTAAAATATCACATTGTTATAGACACTTAATGAAAGAATTTTTTTGGGTGTTCTTTCTCCAGGACAAAGATCCTGGTCTTCTGTACTTTTAGATATGGGTCCCCCAGATTGGGAGAATATAGGGGAAAGTTTAAAATCCGTTTCACACAACTTTAATCACACTGTTGTACAATTTAATATTTTGCACAAAATATATGTGACACCTAGGTGGTTATATAGGAGAGGACTTAGAGCCTCCTCTGACTGCCCACGCTGTGGCAATTCCGAGGCAGATCATTTACATCTGTTTTGGGATTGCCCAATGGTGAGCAGCTATTGGAGATCGGTCCAAATTAATTTGGCTTGTAAACTCAATATTGATGTCCCTTTGTCCCCCAGGATATGGGTCCTGGGAGATTTATCAGAGGTTAATTACCCGCCTATAAAACGCCAACTATTGATCAAGGTAATGTTTTTGGCCAGGCTTCTCATTTCTAGATTATGGTTTTGCTCTTCTGCTCCAGACTGCAACCACTGGTTAAGCTTGGTCGAGAAAGTGAAAAGTTACGAGAGGATTTTGTATAAACAAAGAGGATCCTATTTAAAGTGGGGCAAATTGTGGGCAGACTGGGACAAGCCTAAATAATTAATTTTTTTTTTTTTTTTTTTTTTTTTTTTTTCCTGCAAGGTGGGGGTGGGGGGGGGGGGGTTTGGGGGGGTGGGCTGGGGATGATCCTATTAGTCCGGCCCCTTCTATATGAATCATAAATAGTTAAGGAGGTGAAGCTGCACTTGGGTACTGGAGTATCTCTAGGAATGCTGGGGGATGGCGGTGCCTTCCGGCATTAAACTATGATTTTTAATCGAACCACATTACCGTGCCAGTTATGGGTGGGGACCCGGAGCCCGGGATATTGGGCAGCCCGGCGACTGGGTGTGCCCTGGGACGCGGCTCTCTCTGTCAGACATGCGGCTCGACTTCAGGCAGTGATATGACACACGTTGTATGGGCACCAAGAGGTGTTTTCTCAGCGGGACAGAGCCGGTTTTAGGTAGTGTTTATGTTTACACTTTCCCTAAATGCCGGTGATCACCGAGTGATACTCAAGTTGAGTCCCTTTATATGTGAGACACTAAGGTGGATATATGTGTGGTACGGTTAAGGCGGGCATTAAACTCCTAAACTAACTATATGGGGATGAGGCAGCAAAATATGTAAGAGTTTTCTTTTCTACTGCGAAAGAAGACTGCTGGACCCCCAAACTTGTTTCATGAAATGCTTGCGATCAAAGATTGCAGCAGGCCCGCTACGTACGGTCAATGTGAGTATCGGATGAATGGTGATATGGCTGTCAATCCTGTCAATTTCTTGCCCATGATCGGGGGAGAGAGCGCGGGGCACGTGCTCGCTCCCCGGAGGCCGCCCGGGCTGCGGGCCCCTTACCTTTTTTTTTTTTTCTTTTTTTTTTTTTTTTTTTTTCCCCCTGTATAGACAACAACATGTCAAGTGGGATGTTTTGTGTGGTTGTTTTGCCGTATTAGGCTGTGGATGACGGACGTACCCCGCATTTCCCCCAGCAAGTGAGATCTCCATTTGTATTCTTGTTGTCTCCATAAGCATGGATACTTGTATGAAATTGTTCTTAATCATGTTGCAAATTACAAATTTTACGGACTGTAGGATTTTATAATTGTAATATGGATATAAATTTTTGTATTATAAATTAATAAAATATATTAAAAAAAAAAAAAAAAATAAAAAAAATAAAAAATTTGTTTGACATGACCGATCCCTCATGAAGCCATGCTGATATGGCGTTATTTGCTTATTTTCATTGAGGTGCTCTTAATTCTCTTAGGATACGAGGGTGTGTGCCATCCGGTCCTTGCCATTTGTCTATTTTAATCTTTTTAAGACGCCGCTGTACTTCTTCCTGGATCAGACAGGGCACTTTTAATGGGGAATTTACTTTTACATTCTTCATTTTATCTGACAGTTTATTTTCTTCAGTGAATACAGTGGAGAATTTTTTTTTTAACAGATTTGCTTTCTCCTCATCGCTCTCTGCAACTCCCCGCTCATTACTCTGCAAAGGGCCGACACCTTCAGATTTATACTTTTTACCATTTATATAATTGAATAACATTTTAGGGTTAGTTTTACTCTCTTTGGCAATTAATCTCTTGGTCTCTACTTTGGCCGCTTTTATTTGTTTTTTACATATTCAATTTTTTTCTTATAGTTTTTCAGTGCTTCCTCACAACCCTCCTGTTTTAGTGATTCAAATGCTTTCTTTTTGTCATTTATTGCCTTCTTTACAGTTCTATTTATCCACATTGGTTTCTTCTTGTTCCTTAACCTTTTATTTCAATAAAGTATGTACCTCTCGCAATTAGATTTTAGAATGCTTTTAAAAATATCCCATTTTGTGGCTGTATTTTTATTTTTGAGGACTTTGTCCCAGTTAGTAAGGCCTATGGCCTCTCTTAGTTTGCAAAATTTTGCTTTTTTGAAGTTTGATATTTTTGTTCCTCCTTGAAGAAACACTCTTTTGAATGCTAATTGGAAGGTTATTACTTTATGGTCACTATTTCCCAGGTGTCCCCCCACCTGCACATCTGTTGTTCTGTCAGGCCTATTGGTTAATACTAAGTCCAGTATGGCCGTCTCTCTAGTCGGGTCCTGAACCAGTTGTGAAAGGTAATTGTCTTTGGTTATTTTTATGAGATGTACAGGCTTTATGAGATGTACAGGTTTCAGTTTCCCAGTCTATATCTGGGTAGTTGAAGTCCCCCATAATAACCACCTCATTATGATTTGCCACCTTGTCTATCTCGTTTAGTAGCAGATTTTCTATGGACTCTGGTATATTAGGTGGTTTATAATAAACTCCTATTAATAATTTATTATTGTTTTTGCCTCCATGTATTTCTACCCACAGTTAATCCACATGTTCATGTCCCTCACTTATATCTTTTCGGACTGTGGGCTTTAGACAGACCCCTCCCCCTCTCCGGTTTTGGCGATTCTTTCTAAACAGACTGTAACCCTGTACATTAACCACCCAGTCATAACTACCATCTAGCCATGTCTCAGTTATTCCCACTATGTCATAGTCCTCCTCACACATCACTAATTCGAGTTCTCCAGTTTTATAAGTCAGGCTTCTGGCATTAGTAAACATACATTTAAGAGGTTTATGTATATTTTTTTACCCTACACCTTTCCTTCTGAACTGTTCTAGTCCCTCCATCCATTCCTCCCCAAGTCCCATTACCTTGCCTCAGTCTCTATCTGCACTATCTTCCCCTCCTATAATGTAATTACCCGCCCCCCCCAGTCCTTAGTTGAAACACTCCATCAACCTTCTAGCCATCTTCTCCCCCACCACTATATATGAAAATAATTGAACAAAAAGTGAGCAGAAAGTCATACATACCCCAAAAATTGTATCAATACATTGTGTCTGGGGCTGGATGGGACAACGGATGTCCCATGCACAGCAGCCAACAACCATCTTGGTTGAACTAGGGGTCCCAGATGAAAGAGCTTGAAATTACATACCACAGGAGGATATCCAGAATCTACATGACCATTACCATGACAGAGTTCCACCCTGCATGGCAACATAGGGAGATGCCACCCAGTATTAATGTGACCCTACCTTAACATATTCCCTGCTGCAGAACCCAAACTAAAGGGTACACCACCTTGTTTGTGTGATAATTGAACAAGCACCACTAGCAGTTTATATTTCAACTCAATCATATTAAGTTTTCCAGCTGTTCTTTTTTTCATTTTCTGGTAGTATAAATTTCATATAGCTATAATTAGTGTTGATGGAAATGTGCGGCAAAGCCAAATTTCCTTGCGCTTTGTGGTAACAAATCAATTTTTCCTTAAATGGTGGGGAAAAAAGCACATACCTCATCCATTTGCTCTCTGAGAGGCCATCTTAATTGAAGAAACCATGCAAAACCTTGCACAGTGTGACTCACCATGTCACCGAGCTGGCCGGGACGTCATCGGTGATGACGTCTCCACGCCCCACCAGTGTGATGACGTCATCATGTAGATTTTACACTGTTTATTCAATGAAGATGGCCTTTGCGAACAAATGGATGAAGTATGTTTTTTTTTTTTTTTCTTCTTAACCCTGATTAACCCCTGAAAGGCCTATATTTTAACGTCTGATGCCGTGATTAGAGATGAATGTGGCATCTGAGGGGTTCAATGACGGGGGCAGCATGATCGACATTCCCCGTCATTGCACCTGCTATGTCGTGACAAAGTAATTGGTAACAAATTTAATTTCTTTGTGCAATTGTGTTTGTTTTTCGAATTCCACCATTTATTCATTTTTGTCAGCTTCCCAATATATCATATGCCATGTTGAGAAGGTGTTAATGGTTACTGATAATTTTTATACAAAATTTAGTTATTGACAATTCACTATACAAATTATAACATTTTATTTTTATTCTAAAATAAGTATATTCCGGAAGGTAAAGATCCAATTTGTTTCCAAATCAAGAACATTGTAATAATTTATGCAGTCCCACCGTGGTCCACAATCTGTGACTTTCCAGATGTTGTGAAACTATAAATCCCAGCATGCCCTGACAGCTGAAGGAGAGCCATCTGGAAAGCTACATGTTGCAGTCCACTGCTTTACACTACTGTACCTAGAGTATCTGATCACACGTTAGATGTTTCTTTAGGACAAAGAAAGGTTACAATGGATTTTTAAAGAAGATTCTAAGAATGTTTCTACGGGGATAAATATTTCCATTAGTTCATGTTATTTGGTGTTTATTCCTGCAGCCCATTAGTGAAACACTCTATGTTCTATACTTTAAAATCTAATTTGGCAGGTATACACTAATTTATGGTACTTCCAAATTACAAGTCAAGCAGCACATGATTTCCTAGGCTAGGTGACACCTCACAGATGGGGGAGGGCAGCTGCTAGGGATTACCATAAACCTCTCCTAGGTTTGTGCATTCTTTGAAACTCCGTCTCAATTCTGGCATTCCTAGGCAGATACAGGGTAACTATAGGGTTAAATGAAGAAGCTCAAGCTTCTAGCAATGTGCCACTAATTACTCTATGTGTGACCCTGGAGGGAGGTCTGCAGTCAACCTAATGCTTCTTCTGTTCCACACTTTCCTTACTCTAGACTGCTGTCTGCTTCTTTCCTCCAATGAATCAGAGAGGCAATTAATATCTTCGTGTTTGTGGCAATCTGTGAATATGGTCTGAACATTAAAAAATAATAAACTGCAATATACCTTACATTCTATGCTCTATTCCCCTACTGGTGATATCATGTGTCCCTCTCCATCCTTCCTTTTGCTTAATTACAGTCAGGTCCATAAAAATTTGGACATCAACACAATTCTAACACGTTTGGCTCTATACACCAGCACAATGGATTTGAAATTAAACGAACTAGATGTGCTTTAACTGCAGACTGTCAGCTTTAATTTGAGGGTATTTACATCAAAATCAGGTGAACGGTGTAGGGATTACAAAAGTTTGCATATGTGCCTCCCACTTGTTAAGGGGCCAAAAGTAATGGGACAGAATAATCATCATAAATCAAACTTTCACTTTTTAATACTTGGTTGCAAATCCTTTGCAGTCAATTACAGCCTGAAGTCTGGAACGCATAGACATCACCAGACGCTAGGTTTCATCCCTGGTGATGCTCTGCCAGGCCTCTACTGCAACTGTCTTCAGTTCCTGTTGTTCTTGGGGCATTTTCCCTTCAGTTTTTTCTTCAGCGAGTGAAATGCATGCTCAATCTGATTCAGGTAAGGTGATTGACTTGGCCATTGCATAACATTCCACTTCTTTTACTTAAAAAACTCTTTGGTTGCTTTTGCAGTATGCTTTGGGTCATTGTCCATCTGCACTGTGAAGCGCTGTCCAATGTTTCTAAAGCATTTGACTGAATATGAGCAGATAATATTGCCCGAAACACTTCAGAATTCATCCTCCTGCTTTTTTCAGCAGTCACATCATCAATAAATACAAGAGAACCAGTTCCATTGGCAGCCATACATGCCCACGCCATGACACTACCACCACCATGCTTCACTGATGAGGTGGTATGCATAGGATCATGAGCAGTTCCTTTCCTTCTCCATACTCTTCTCTTCCCATCACTCTGGTAAAAGTTGATCTTGGTCTCATCTGTCCATAGGATGTTGTTCCAGAACTGTGAAGGCTTTTCTAGATGTAGTTTGGCAAACTCTAATCTAGCCTTCCTGTTTTTGAAGCTCACCAATGGTTTACATCTTGTGGTGAACTCTCTGTATTCACTCTGGTGAAGTCTTCTCTTGATTGTTGACTTTGACACACATACACCTACCTTCTGAACTTCTGGAGAGTGTTCTTCATCTGGCCAACTGTTGTGAAGGGTGTTTTCTTCACCAGGGAAAGAACTCTTTGGTCATCCACCACAGTTGTTTTCCGTGGTCTTCTGTGTCTTTTGGTGTTGCTGAGCTCACCGGTGCATTCCTTCTTTTTAAGAATGTTCCAAACTGTTGTTTTGGCCTAATGGTTTTGCTATCTCTCTGATGGGTTTGTTTTGTTTTTTCATCCTAATGATGGCTCGCTTCATTGATAATGACAGCTCTTTGGATCTCATCTTGAGAGTTGACAGTAACAGATTCCAAATGCAAATAGCACACTTGAAATGTGGACCTTTTTATATGCTCATTGTAATTGGGATAATGAGGGTGAACACACACCAGGCCACGGAACAGCTGAGAAGCCAATTGCCCCATTACTTTTGGTCCTGTAACAAGTGGGAGGCACATATTCAAACTGTTGTAATTCCCACACCGTTCACCTGATTTGGATGTAAATACCCTCAAATTAAAGCTGACAGTCTGCAGTTAAAGTGCATCATTTCAAATCCATTGTGGTGGTGTATAGAGCCAAAAATGTTAGAATTGTGTTGATGTCCCAATATTTATGGACCTGACTGTATATGTGCTGGACATCCATAAAGATGATGTGGCATGTGCCAGCAAAAGTTCTGCTTCACTCATAGTAACAGTACCAATGCATGAAAACAAAGGATCTGTTACAGTGATGGCTCATGTCCGCCACTGCTTCACACACCTGTCCCTGGCTATTGTATCCAGGTGGAGCCCTGACTCCTGCTCTCCCCTTCCTGACTCCTGACTCCTGCTCTCTGGCTGCAGTGGGTGCTCTCTCCCTCCACACAGGCTGCAACCTGCTTGCTGGCTATGCCTCTCCTCTTGTACCGAAGAGGGGGTGCAGGTGCACTTACAGCTATTAAAGGGGTTGTCCACTTTTTTCATATTGATGACCACCTCCTGTCACTGTTTTTAGCACCACCTCGAATGGTTGCAATCTTCATTGCGTCCAGTCTGCACCTTCCGCTTTCCTCACACTATGAGAGGGACCTGAAGTCTGCCAAGGCTTCCTAAACCAGTGCACTATGCATTTTGAGCTACTGTCCCACCAGTTTTCTACTGACCTGTTGAAGATAGAATTTATGGTTTCCGCACTTTTTGGTTAAGTACTCGCCTGAATCACTTCCCTATGGAAATACAGTGATCCATTGACCAGCAATCTCCAGGAGTTCTTGGCTAGCTTTTTCAAGGTCCAAGATCCTGGTTGTACAGCTTCTACAGCCTTATCTATTCTGCATCTCTCTCAGAGCAACCTCATGGATGGGCAGTATTCTGTACAAATCTGCACCCTTGCCTCAGAATTGTCCATGAACAATTAGGCCATGGTGGCAGCTTTCTGGTTGGGCTGTAAGGACCACTAAATATGAATTTGTGAATTTGTGACACTCCATCTACCCTAGATGATCTGACTACCCTGGCTACCTGGATTGATCTTCACTTCAGAGAGCACTTCCAGGAATCAGGACATGAGAGGAGAGTTCCCAGATTGGCACCTACTTTTCAAAGGGCCATGCTTCCATTTCCTGCATCCTCCACACCGGAGTCTATGCAATTAGACAAGGTCTGATTGAGGAGGAGTGTCAGCATAGATGCATCAGAGATTTATGCATGTATTGAGGAGCCAAAGAAAACGATGGGGGAGATGAGTCATGATATACCATGCGCTGCCAGAGGATCTGCTTAATTTATGACAATGCGCACGTCTCATCATATTTTAGGCGCATTCTCTTACAGTCTGTGTGCCTAACCAGAAATCTACAACAGCTAAGAGCTGTCATAGATTTCTGGCTTCATTTACGCTAGAAAACTGGCATACATGAAGATAAATTTGTTGCAGCGGCTGGTCATGCCCCTTTCCATGCCCTTGCCACATACCTTTTCAGAAAAATGGCGAGGACAGTGAAAAGTGGCAGTTGCAACAATTTCTTAAAAATTTTCAGTTAAAATGTCACAACTGTGACTTTTTAACACCACTTTTCAGACACACAGGGAATTATAAATCTCCCCCTATGTGTGTTCTTGACTCCTCAAGGCGAGAAAATCCAGCACCCAGGGTTGTTTGGAGAGATAATCCTGGGTGAAGTCAAGTTATCTCCAAAGCCAACATTTCCTGTATCCCTGTGATGCAGTGAGAATTAGTTTACTGTACATTCATTCCTGTACATTGTACCTTGGTAACCCCATACCATATTCCTGCAAATCAGTTTAATAAATCCTTGGTGGTGATGTCTATCAACAGGATGGCACTCCCAAAATCTAAACAATATATCACAGTGCCTATAAAGCTTAAAGTGGGAATTTTATACACACAGGAAATCTACAGTGTATGTCCTTTTGCCTTGAGGCTTTGTTTGTCACTGTCACTGTCTGACATCCATACAGCCTGCCAGAGCTTCTCAAGTTCCTCTAAACCTTCAGGGTCTAATTCCAACCTATGGAAGTTACACTGGCGCCATGAACTTCAACACCACATGGCCGTGTCTACCTACTGTCTCTGCCTGAAACACAAGCCAAATCTCACTGTATTAAAGAGAACTTTGAGACGGTCTTCATTTAGAAGTCCTCTTCACTGTCAGGTTCTGTTTTCATTTTTGTCAAGAAAAAGGCCAGTTTCGTTTAGCCATGTATAGAGATTACTGCTGACTGACTAAAATTACTCTAAAAACAAGTACCCTTTGCCACTAATTCCTGAGCTCTTTGCTAGGCTCTGTAGAAGTTATTTATGAAGTTGTAGATCTACGAGGAGCTTACAATCTGATCTGGCTACGAGAGCATGATAAGTGGAAGACTGCCTTTAACATAAAAAGGTTGTCCCTGTGAATACATTGTCGTTAACTCTGGCATTAGAAACACTCTGGCAGTTTTTAAGAAATTTCTAATGTTTTTTGTCATCTCCTTAATACTTGCATAGTGGTCTATTAGGATGACATCTTAATCTTCTTGCCTGACTTGAGTTCACACCGGAGACATGTTTACACCGTCCTCCAACCGTGAACTTTACACAAAACTTTAAAACTGCCTCTTTGAAAAGATGTACAGTACAGACCAAAAGTTAAGTTTGGACAAACCTTCTCATTCAAAGAGTTTTCTTTATTTTCATAACTATGAAAATTGTAGATTCACACTGAAGGCATCAAAACTATGAATTAACACATGTGGAATTATATACATAACAAAAAAGTGTGAAACAACAGAAAAAATGTCATATTCTAGGTTCTTCAAAGTAGCCACCTTTTGCTTTTATTATTGCTTTGCACACTCTTGGCATTCTCTTGATGAGCTTCAAGAGGTAGTCACCGGAAATAGTCTTCCAACAGTCTTGAAGGAGTTCCCAGAGATGCTTAGCACTTGTTGGCCCTTTTGCCTTCACTCTGCGGTCCAGCTCACCCCAAACCATCTCGATTGGGTTCAGGTCCGGGGACTGTGGAGGCCAGGTCATCTGGCGCAGCACCCCATCACTCTCCTTCATGGTCAAAAAGCCCTTACACAGCCTGGAGGTGTGTTTGGGGTCATTGTCCTGTTGAAAAATAAATGATGGTCCAACTAAACGCAAACTGGATGGAATAGCATGCCACTGCAAGATGCTGTGGTAGCCATGCTGGTTCAGTATGCCTTTAATTTTGAATAAATCCCCAACAGTGTCACCAGCAAAGCACCCCCACACCATCACACCTCCTCCTCCATGCTTCAAGGTGGGAACCACGCATGTAGAGTCCATCTGTTCACCTTTTCTGCGTCGCACAAAGACACGGTGGTTGGAACCAAAGATCTCAAATTTGGACTCATCAAACCAAAGCACAGATTTCCACTGGTCTAATGTCCATTCCTTGTGTTCTTTAGCCCAAACAAGTCTCTTCTGCTTGTTGCCTGTCCTTAGCAGTGGTTTCCTAGCAGATATTCTACCATGAAGGCTTGATTCACACAGTCTCCTCTTAACAGTTGTTCTAGAGATGTGTCTGCTGCTAGAACTCTGTGTGGCATTGACCTGGTCTCTAATCTGAGCTGCAGTTAACCTGCGATTTCTGAGGCTGGTGACTCGGATGAACTTATCCTCCGCAGCAGAGGTGACTCTTTGTAGTGCTTGATGGTTTTTGTAACTGCACTTGGGGACCCTTTCAAAGTTTTTCCAATTTTTCGGACTGACTGACCTTCATTTCTTAAAGTAATCATGGCCACTCGTTTTTCTTTACTTAGCAGCTTTTTTCTTGCCATAATACAAATTCTAACAGTCTATTCAGTAGGACTATCAGCTGTGTATCCACCTGACTTCTTCACAAGGCAACTAATGGTCCCAACCCCATTTATAAGGCAAGAAATCCCACTTATTAAACCTGACAGGGCACACCTGTGAAGTGAAAACCATTTCAGGTGACTACCTCTTGAAGCTCATCAAGAGAATGCCAAGAGTGTGCAAAGCAGTAACCAAAGCAAAAGGTGGCTACTTTGAAGAACCTAGAATATGACATATTTTCAGTTGTTTCACACTTTTTTGTTATGTATATAATTCCACATGTGTAATTTATAGTTTTGATGCCTTCAGTGTGAATCTACAATTTTCATAGTTATGAAAATAAAGAAAACTCTTTGAATGAGAAGGTGTGTCCAAACTTTTGGTCTGTACTGTATTTTCCCTTCCTGGGATATATTATCTCTGATCTTGGTATTGAGATGGATCTCAAGAATTTGGCTGCTGTTTTGAATTTGCCTGATTCTAAAGGCCTGAGAGCTATCCAACATACTTGAGCTTTGCCAACTATTACAATTTATTCCTCATCTTTTCTACCCTGACCACCCCTATTTCCGCTCTTATTTGATGCGGTAAATGCAAAGTAGTCTCCAGAAGCTTAGTAAGCCTCCCATCTTTTAAGTAGGTCTTCTCTTTTGCATCAATTTTGCATCATGTGGATGTCTCCAAATGGATTTTTGGAGGTGGACATGGCTGAAGTTGTTTTTTCTCAGAGGCTTACCTCTGGCAAAATGCTCACCTAAGGCTTCTTCACAAATACTGTACCTTCTACAAGCAGAATTATTTTGTGAGTGACAGGAAGTTGCTCACTTTCAAGTCGGCCCTTTAGGAGTGGCATTGTCTGCTGTAGGGTGCATGCCATACTCTCATCATCTACACCGACCACAAAAACGTAACTTGTGTATATTCAGTCAGCTCAGAGTCTCAAACTGTGCCAAACCTGGTGGTCATTGTTCTTTACCTGGCCAAGTTGTTTGTGAAACACGTTATTCAGATACATAGTTTGTCATTATACATTGTGTATGAGTAGGGGTGTACCCAGGGGTGCACCACCAATGAGTCCAGGTGAGGTGATCGCCTCAGGCAGCACCAGGTAGGGGCAAGAGAGGGACAGCGGAAGGACCATGGGCAATGATAATTTTCATTGTGCTCATTATCGTGCTGCCTAAGCCGACTGCATAGAGCTCAGGGCACAGACTAGAAAAGGTCCATGTCTTCCACTGCATCGCTGACAGCAGAATGGAGTTAAGCATTTGAGTTTACTAATTTTATTTTACAGCATAATATTCAGCAACAATGGGGTGGGCTCATTATTTTGTAACTGGAGAAAGCACTTTAGGGACATTGCGACAAAAGGAGCATTTTTCTGCTGGCATACATTATAAGGGGGCCACTGTGAGACATTTGATGCACTGGGGGCACTAAAAGTGACTAGTTTTTTGTACTGGCACATTAGGGGCATTTTTTGTACTTAGCACACATTGCATTAGGAATTTGGAATGATATGACGGAATCAGGGGCATTGCTAGGTTAAAACATTCGGGGCCTGCCCCCCTGATGTTTTGTCCCAGGTTCTGAATGTCCTGCCTGCCTGCTAGATACAACTGTATTGCCATCCTCAGGACAGCAATACAATTGAATCTAATACACTGGAAGATCTGAAGGACCTGTGGTGACATCACAGGTCATGTGACCAGCAAAACAGAAAGTGTTTAAGAAGTACCTGCGATGATTTCACCATCATGTGACCAGTGCAGGAGAGGACGGAAGTGAAGAGGAGAAAACCTGGGGGGAAGAAGCTGTGGTGAGATCTGCTACATGAGAAGAGGTTAGTGAAGGGAGAGGCAGAGCAATGCTGGGAGTTGTGGTTATTTAACTGGGACTGTATGGTAGGGCTGAAGGGATGGATGTTATTTACATGGGACTGTGTGTTGGAGGTGGCTTGGCAGGGGGTCATGTTATTTACGTGGGACTGAATGTTGAGTGGGCAATGTTATTTACATAGGACTGTCTGTTGAAGGTGGCTAGTGGGGGAAAGATGTAATTTACATGGGACTGAATGTTGAGGCGGTGATGTTTACATGAGATTGCATGTTGGAGGCGGCTGGGGAGGAGGTAATGTTATTTACATGGGACTGTATTTTGGATGGGGCTGGAGAGATGGTGTGATGTTATTTACATGGGACTCTATGTCGAAGAGAGGGAAATAGTGTTATTTACATGGGACAGTATGTTAGAGGGGCTGAAGGGAGGTAATTGATGTCATTTACATAGGACTGTATTTTGGAGGGGGCAGGAGATGTTGTGTGATGGGACCTGTATGGTGGACAGAGGAATATAATTACAGGGGGCACTGCAGGCAGCATTATAAATACTGGGCGCACTTCAGGGTGACCATTATAACAGTAGGGGGCAGTATAAATACTGGGGGCACTGTAGGGGTATTATAAATCCAGGGGATATTAGACTTTCTTATTACTACTGGAGGCTCTATAGGAGGGACTTATAGATCTGCCTTATTTCTACTATTAGCACTATGGGGGCCTTATTACTACTGAGGGGTCTGTAGAGAGCTTTATTACCACTGGGGGAAAAATATGGGGCCTTATTTCTACAGGGGGCTCTGTGAGGGAATTAATAATACTGGAGGGCTCTTCTACTAATGGGGGCACTCTTGGGGAGCATTATCACTGTTGGGGGCACTGTAGGGGCAGTATTACTAATGGGGGCCTTCTAGAAGGGAATTACTATTGGTGGGACTATGAGAAGCACTATTCTTCAGGATAGTATTTGGGGGTATTGGGGAGCACAGCGAGCAGCAGAATAACACTGTGGGGACTCAAGGTTGGGGGATGATGATAGAAATGTACAGGAGCTAGGATGTCTATGTGTCACACTCTGCAGAGACGAGGCGCTGTTGAGAGAAGTTATACGAACCTAATGGAGAAGATGATGACAGAGAAGATCTACATCAGAGGAGACGTCACCTGGAGGCCCTGGATGTGACAGGTATGTGCTGCTGTATAGCAAGTACAGCAAAATGCGGTGTCTGGGGGGAGGGGGGATACTTAGAGAACTGGGCCATATTCATTGGGGTTTGGGCCCCGGATCTTTTGAGACTTTAGCAACGTCCCTGGATGGAATGCACCACGGAAGCCTTAAAGAGGCATTACGGTTTTCATTCCATCATAATAGAAGTCAATGAGCAGCATAACAGATTTGTTTGGTTTCCGTTATGTAGGACAGGAGTGGTAGGTGGGGGCATGGGGGAACGCCGTTTCAGTTTTTGCCTAAGGCAGCAGAAAGGCTAGGTACACCCCTGGGAGTACAGTTCACCTCTGGGTTCTGAAGAGCCACCTGCAAGCAGTGGGATATCAAGTTGCACTTTTCCTGTATCTGTCATCTGCAATCTAATGGACAGGTGGAGCATATTAATAAAATTAAAATATCACAAACTTAGCTGTCCGGGCTCCAGCGGCGAGATCTCAAGCTTTGGAATGATTGTGTCAGGAGAGACGAACTGCCAGTGATAGTCTTGTTTGGGCTCATGAGCTAGGTTCCTGGTTTTTGAATTTATTTGGATTTGTTTGTGCATTTGACCCCCAAATTTTACTTGCATCCCTGTTCTCTAAAGGGGCGGTTTTAGGGGGCGGTCCTAGGGGTGGGTAGGGCGGCGGTCCTAGGGGTGGGTAAGGGCATGGCCAGGGGAGGGGGGGGTGAGTTCCACCACCTTTTCTCTGAGAAAAAAAGCCCTGGTTACACCAAATAATGTACCTATGAAACTTTACTTTAGCACACCACAATGACTTGCCTTGCAACCCTGGGCAGAGTTGTTGTTTTTTTTACAAATGCCATCCAAATAAATCTTCCAGTAAGACCACTGTTTTATAGTTTATGGCCATTAATTAAGGGTTCCTCTTTCATTACCTGTCTCCTCTGGAGTTCTAGTAGCCAAATCTGCTGTCAGGAAAATCATCTAGATCTGGCAAAAGACTAAAATATCCCTGCTTCATGCCTCCGTGGATAGGAAGAAATAGGTTGACCTTAAGCTTAGGACTCTGCCTCAGATTTCTCCTGGGGACAAAATCTGACTTTCCTCAAAAAACAAAAGTCTCAAGGTACCATTGTACAAGTTCGCACCTGAATTCTTTGGTCCATTTCAGGTGTTAAGACAGTTGAATGCAGTCTTTTATAAGTTGCTCCTTCCTGCCTCTTTACATATTCCTAATTTCTTTTACGTCTCCATCCTCAAGCTTATTGTGTTTAATCATTATTCCAGAGATTCTGTTAGTGCTTATGCTCCTGTCAGCACTGAAGATATATACAAAGTCAAGAATATACTGGATTTAAAGAAATCCAAAGTAAAACCTTCTCCTTGATGAATTTGAAAGGTTATGGCCAAGAAGAAAGATCATGGTAGCAGGTTGAAAATATTAATGCCCCTGTTCTTCTGAAGAAATTTCTGCAAAAAAAGAGGGGGGCATAAGAAGATGGCATGGCAACAGTGATACCTCGCAGTTGCCGCTGCTTTACTCACCAGTCTGTATTCCAGCTATGTGGACCTGCTTCTTGCTTTCCCTTTCTTGGTGGGTCCAGGGGTTACTCTGTCCCTCCACGCAGGCCACAGCCTGCTTACTGGCTAGTCCTCTTTTCTGGGGCCTTTAAGTTGCACCCTTGCACTCCTCAGGCTCTTAAGGGGCCATCACGAGCACCCTAATGTGCTACAGCCTATGGCTGTCTTCCAGGGGGTACTTAAAGCACCTTTCCCTGTAGAAGGGTGCCTGAGCAATTTGTTACTTAACTTGCTAAGTTCCTGCAGTGTCTCTGTTGTTTGCCCATGTACCGACTTTCTGCTTGTTTACTGGACCCTCTGCTGCCTGACCTAACTTGTGCCTGATCTCTCTATTGACTTTTCACTCTTTGCTCTGGCCTCAGATTATTTACTGTATAGCCCCTGTACTCTGTCTGCACAGACTTTGGCCTGTCTATTAATATGACTTTGCTTACCCCTCAGTGCTCTGCATCAGTGTCTATGAGTGGGTTGTCAATTATACAGAGACTATTCCAGGAGGTAGCAGCCTGGTGGCCCCCCTGCAGTGAAGTCCAGTTCCTTGTACTGGGTTTAAATGGTGAAAATACAGTAACCTACAGTATTACACCTTTAGGAATAGTCCAAAGTCAAATGTGTTGGTTGACACAGTGGTTCCACACCCACTGCTGTAATAGGACCATTGATAGAGAAATAGAACGGGATATATTCATATATATCACTACTCACACAAAGTCAGAGATACTTGGCTTTCAGGTGAAATTTATGGAAAACATAAAAAGTTCATGCTACAGTGATATTATATCATGAAAGTAGGGCATTTAAGTAGAAGCATGGAATGGTGATTTCCTCATCTCAAACAAGTTATTGAAACAAAAGCCAACAACAGTGCTGGGTATACCAACACAAAAAATGTCAATGTCTCAATAACTTGTCATGTGGCCTTGATAACGACATCTCATGCTGTTCACAAGTTGAATTATTGTCTGTTGAGGCATGGCATCCCAATCTTAATGAAGGGTGGCCCTCAGGTCATTGAGGTTCTGGGGTAGAGTTCCGAGCCTTTACACGACAACTCAGCTGATCCCGTAGGTTTTCAATGGGATTCAGGTCTGGAGAAAGTGCAGACCACTCCATTTGAGGTACTCCAGTCTCCAGCAGCCGTTCCCTAATGATCTGAACTTGATGAGTTGGCACATTGTTGTCTATGAAGATTAAATTAGGCCTGTGTTGGTCATGCAGAGGCACAATGACTGGATTTATTATGTCATTCAAGTAGTATGGGCATATCACTGTACCATTCCCAAAGTGTTGGGTAGTTCTATATTGACTAGACACACCTGCCCACACTGTAACACCACCACTACTAAAATCAAGCAGTGGCTGATGCATAGCGCTTTTCTTGACATCTCCAACATTGTTGGCGGACATAATTTCTGCTCAGCATTAATCGACTTTCATCAGTGAAAAGCACTGAGGCCCACTGGTCCCTCGTCCAGCGCAGCTGCTCCATGGCCCATCCAAGACGATGACACCTATGGTCAGGTGCCCTTGGAGATGGTCTAGCATGCAGACCATGCTGATGTAAACAGTAAAATGGTCTGACATGACTTTTGGATGTCTCTCACCTCCCTTAAATGGGCCTGGAGTTGTGTGACATTCATCATCCAGTTCCACAGGGCATTATTCACAATTAAGCGGTCATCAGTGTGGGATGTGGCCAAAGGATGTCCAATTCTATGCCTTTCTGTGACTCTTCCAGTCAGGGCCGTCTTTAATATTGATTGGACCCTGGGCAAAAATTTACTTGGGCCCCCTGGATCCCACCTTCCCACACCTTAGCAGGCAATCATGCCCTCCCCCACAACACACACACAAAAAATCCACACATCTGGGCGAGTACAGTGAATGACTGTAAATACTTCCAGTTCTGAAGACTCCAGCGGCTCAGGATCAGTGCTCTGGGCAGCTGGGCTCAGGCTGGAAGTGGGCACCGCTCTGCAGGAAGATGACCGGGGCTCGGCCCTAGTGTTACAGTGCACCCCAGCACCCCACAGTATGCAGTATAGCACCCTATAGTATACAGCACCACACAGTATGCAGTATAGCACCCCACACTATGCAGTACCCCACAGTATATAGTAGAGCAGTATAGCAGCCCACAGTATACAGCACCCCACAGTATGCAACACCTCACAGTATACAACACCTCACTGTATAAAGCACCCCAAACTATACACGATACAGCCCCCCACACTATACAGTACAGCAGTATAGCACTCCACACTATACCGCACCCACAGTATACAGACCCCCACAGTATACAGTACAGCAGTATAGCACTCCACAATATACAGCCCCCCACAATATACAGGCCCCCCACACTATACAGGCCCCCCCACACTATACAGGCCCCCCACAGTATACAGCCCCCCACAGTATACAGCCCCCCCACACAGTATACAGACCCCACACAGTATATAGCCCCCCCACAGTATACAGCCCCCACACAGTATACAGCCCCCCACACAGTATACAGCCCCCCACACAGTATACAGCCCACCACACAGTATAAGCCCCCCCCATAGTATACATGCCCCCACACAGTATACAGCCCACCACACAGTATACAGGCCCCTACACAGTATACAGGCCCCCACACAGTATACAGCCCCCACACAGTATACAGCTCACCACACAGTATACAGCCCACCACACAGTATAAGGCCCCCCCACAGTATACAGGCCCCCACACAGTATATAGCCCACCACACAGTATACAGCCCCCAACAGTATACAGCCCCCCACAGTATACAGCAACAAACAGTATACATGCCGTGTGTGAAAATGCCCTTACTATTAAAATATAAAAATATTAATCCTATATGATGAATGGTGCAATGTAAAAAATAATATTAAAATGGCCAATTCAGTATTTTTTGTCACTTCAAGTCCCCAAAATAGTTTTTTTAAAAGTGATCAAAAAGCCACACACACTTCAAAATGGTATCAATGAAAAGTACACATCGTCCAGCAAAAAATGAGCCGCCACACAGCTCCGTATGCCTAACTACAAAAGCAAGCAAAGCAAAATTTGTTGCAGGGCACATTGTGTGTCACTGTCTTTTCACAATATTGTAAGTGCGCTGGAGGGAGTTTTGTGCCAGGGATGCTTTTTTTTTTCCCCCAGACTGGCCGTGTTAAGAAGAACAGTAGATATAATATGCTTATATTTTGCTATTCTTCCTAAGGTGACAGAAATGGTAAATTGCTCATACTAAGGTTTTGTTAACATCATGTTAAGATCTCCTCAGTTTAGAGATATTTTACCGATGTATACATCTGATGGCAGACCTTAACGTATCTCACTACATTGGAATATGCCATATATTGTGGCATACACTGCAGGTGTGGTATGCTAAAGCATTTTGAGACATTTGTAAATTATTTTATTGGCTGGAAAACCCTGTTTATATAATGCTCCCATTTTTCTCCCTAAATATCCAAGATTTCTAGTGGATTTGTAGTCATATTCTCTAGACATGATGGACATTTTAAATAATGGATCTCCATACTGGTCTTTATTCCATCTCGATCTACAAACTTTGGCACTATCTTGTTTATATTGAGATTACTTTCTAAACTAGAGATAATCAAACTTTAATGAATTTTTTTTATTCGGGTCCAAATCAATTTTACCCAAATCAAAAGCGCTCCAATTGCTCTGAAAATTGGGATATCACACTCCGAAGTCTTCTAGGACTCCTATTTTTTCTCTCTCTTGTCTTTCTCTCTTTTTATTTTGACCCTCTTTTAAGCTCTTTAACACAATGACAGCAATAGGAAATAATATATGACAGTGGCATATACAGACGTGGACAAAATTGTTGGTACCCTTTGGTCAATGAAAGAAAAAGTCACAATGGTCACAGAAATAACTTTAATCTGACAAAAGTAATAATAAATTAAAATTCTATAAATGTTAACCAATGAAAGTCAGACATTGTTTTTCAACCATGCTTCAACAGAATTATGTAAAAAAATAAACTCATGAAACAGGCATGGACAAAAATGATGGTACCCCTAGAAAACACAGAACATAATGTGACCAAAGGGACATGTTAATTCAAGGTGTGTCCACTAATTAGCATCACAGGTGTCTACAACCTTGTAATCAGCCATTGGGCCTATATATATGGCTCCAGGTAATCACTGTGTTGTTTGGTGATATGGTGTGTACCACACTCGACATGGACCAGAGGAAGCAAAGGAAAGAGCTGTCTCAAGAGATCAGAAAGAAAATTATAGACAAGCATGTTAAAGGTAAAGGCTATAAGACCATCTCCAAGCAACTAGATGTTCCTGTGAGTACAGTTGCACATATTATTCATAAGTTTAAGATCCATGGGACTGTAGCCAACCTCCCTGGACGTGGCCGCAGGAGGAAAATTGATGACAAATCTAAGAGACGGATAATCCGAATGGTAACAAAAGAGCCTAGAAAGACTTCTAAAGAGATTCAAGGTGAACTTCATGCTCAAGGAACATCAGTGTCAGATCGCACCATCCGTCGTTGTTTGAGCCAAAGTGGACTACATGGGAGACGACCAAGGAGGACACCATTGTTGAAAACGAATCATAAAAAAGCAAGACTGGAATATGCCAAACTACATGTTGACAAGCCACAAAGCTTCTGGGAGAATGTCCTGTGGACAGATGAGACAAAAATCGAAGTTTTTGCCAAGGCACATCAGCTGTATGTTCACAGACGAAAAAATGAAGCATATCAAGAAAAGAACACTGTCCCTACTGTGAAACATGGAGGAGGCTCTGTTATGTTCTGGGGCTGCTTTGCTGCGTCTGGCACAGGGTGTCTTGAATCTGTGCAGGGTACAATGAAATCTCAAGACTATCAAGGAATTCTAGAGAGAAATGTACTAGCCAGTGTCAGAAAGCTTGGTCTCAGTCGCAGGTCATGGGTCTTGCAACAGGACAATGACCCAAAACACACCGCTAAAAACACCCAAGAATGGCTAAGAGGAAAAAATTGGACTATTCTAAAGTGGCCTTCTATGAGCCCTGACCTCAATCCTATTGAGCATCTTTGGAAGGAGCTGAAACATGCAGTCTGGAAAAGGCACCCTTCAAACCGGACACAACTGGAGCAGTTTGCTCATGAGGAGTGGGCCAAAATACCTGCTGAGAGGTGCAGATGTCTCATTGACAGTTACAGGAAGCGTTTGATTGCAGTGATTGCCTCAAAAGGTTGCGCAACAAAATATTAAGTTAGGGGTACCATCATTTTTGTCCATGCCTGTTTCATGAGTTTATTTTTTTACATAATTCTGTTGAAGCATGGTTGAAAAACAATGTCTGACTTTCATTGGTTAACATTTATAGAATTTTAATTTATTATTACTTTTGTCAGATTAAAGTTATTTCTGTGACCATTGTGACTTTTTCTTTCATTGACCAAAGGGTACCAACAATTTTGTCCACGTCTGTATAGCTATGGGTATGTGCATGGTTGACAGTTTTAACAAACAGCCTGTTTAAATATTCATTGTATTATCACAATTGTGATGCTCTTTTAACCATCTAACTGTTCTTCCCGAGCACAGCTCGGGTCATGGAAAAAGTACTTAAAGGGAACCTGTCACCTGGATTTTGGGTATAGAGCTGAGGACATGGGCTGCTAGATCGCAACTAGCACATCCGCAATATCCAGTCCCCATAGCTTTCTGTGCTTTTATTGTGTCAAAAAAACGATTTTATATCTAAGTAAATGAACCTTAGATGAGTCCTGTCTCCTCCATGCGTTCTCTGACTTTGAGCCCAGCCACGCCCACTGTGAAGGAGCCTAGCACTCCTAGCTTTGTGACGTCGGAGAGCAAGGAGGAGATTCGGAGGATGCGGGGAGGTTCTGGGCTCCTTCACAGTGGGTGTGGCTTGGCTCCGGAAACATTAGTAACAGCTCCTTGTGCTTCTTGCTTGCCTCATTTACATAGTTTTTGACACAATAAAAGCACACAGAGCTATGGGGAATAGATATTGCGGATGTGCTAGCAGCCATCTAGCAACCCATGTCCTCAGCTCTATACCCAAAATCCAGGTGACAGTTCCCTTTAAGTATTCTTCCCAAGCTCAGCTTGGAAGGGGGGATGGCTGCTTTAGCTGCTGATATCTCCTGGATGGTCAGCTGGCATTGCAGGTTTTTTATACAAGACCAAAATGACAGCATTAGTCCAAGTCAAAGAGGAGATATCACTGTTAGAAGAGTCGAGAATAATTGTGGGTAAAACCTGCTTTTACTTTCACTTTCAGCTGTGTTCACTGCATCTTGATTTGCAACAGTTATATTTTCCCATGTACTGAAGATATTGCTGTGATTCTGGCATTGTTTGAAAGCTTGGAATACCACATCTCTAGCTAGCACCAAACCAGACATATGAGCAGTTAAAGCAGCCACCATTCTCCCTTCCTTTCAATCTGGAAGAGGAGAGGGAGCAGTTGCATAGCTGACAAGCTGCAGGAGGAGAGAAAAATAGTTTTAAAAAAAAATATAAAAATGTGGCATTATCAACACTGGAGTGTACCAAATAATAAAATTATGTTATTTTTACCACACTGTGGTGTGGGACCCGAGCTACTTGAGAAACCTTGGCGCAGTGCTCGGGCTCAGACATGTCCTCCACAGTAGGATATGTTGGCTAATCTTTCAATTTTAACATCATTTTGAGGGTTTAGTAAGACCGCAGAGTGCACCTGTCTGCTATTATTATATTGTTATATTGGTTGTCACATACACATAATTATCTTCTGGCCACAAGTGCAGGATTTGCTCCCCTGTATATATTTGCACAACTGCATATGGGTTTGAGCACTTCCTGCCTGTTTAATACCACACCATTTTTTTCAGTTTGTTTGCATATAGAGATGCCTGGAGGTGTTTCAACTCCAATTTAATTGTGCCTGTTTTCCATCCACAGGCTACATTTACGTGTACCTGCGAGGCCTGGGCCATGTCAGCCAGTCTTGAGTGGGACTCGCAGACTCCTCCCATTGCTAGCATGGTTACATGCTGGAGGTAACTGGTGAGTTGTCTGTGAGTCGGACCTCATGCTCCTGTAATTCGCCCACTGGCTCCTGGTATTGCCCATACGGCTTAGGTAGGTGAGTGTTAGGACCCGAGCTAATTGAGAAACCTTGGCGTGGTGCTTGAGCTCAGACATGTCCTCCACAGTAGAATATGTTGGATAATCTCTCAATTTTAACATTAGTTTGAGGGTTTAGTGAGACCGCAGAGTGCACCTGTCTTTGCTATTATTATATTGTTATATTGTTTATCACATCCACATAATTGATATCTTGTGTAGGATGTTTATTGTGGTACTTGTGGTCTGCTGCGGGCATCCACCACTGTATGCATTTTTGCCGGGGATCGCCATTAGCAACGGGCCACAAGTGCAGAATTTGCTCCCCTGTATATATGCACAACTGCATATGGGTTGGAGCACTTCCTGCCTGTTTATCACCATGCCATTATTTTCAGTTTGTTTGTATATAGAGATTATTACTACCAAGATGCATAACTTTACATTTATCCACATTGAACTTCATTTGCTAAGTTGATGCCCAATCACTCAGAGTGTTCAAGTCAGTTTGTAGTTTATGGACATCTTCCATAGACTGTACAGTACTACATAGCTTAGGGTCATCTGAAAAAATTGAAATGGTGCTATTAATACCATCCTCGATATCATTAATAAATACATTAAATAATAGAGGGCCCAGCACTGAACCTTGGGGTACACCACTTATAACCCGGGACCATTCTGAATAGGAATCATTGACCACAACCCTCTGGACACAGTCCTTCAGCCAATTTTCATTCCAATTACAAACTATACTTTCCAAGCATATAGACCTTAATTTACCTATCAAAAGTCTGTAAGGGACAGTTTTAAAAGCCTTTACAAAATCCAGAAACGCCACATCCACAGCTGCCCCTCTGTCCAGGCTTCTACTCACCTCCTCAACAAAAAAAAAATCAGGTTAGTCTGACAACTTCTGTCCTTGGTAAACCCATGTTGGTTATCACTTATAATGTCATTTACAGTCACATAATCCTGTATATAGTCCCTTAAGAACTGGTCTTTATTTATCTGTGGAGGACCTAGATCCTTTTTTGAAAATGGGCACCACATTTGCCTTGCACTAATCACTTGGCACTGTACCAGTACATAGAGAATCTTTAAAATGTTTAAACAGGGGCACATCAATGATTGAACTGAGCTCTTTAAGAACTCTTGGGTGTAATCCATCTGGACCTGGAGCTTTGTTCACATTTACCTTATTTAACTTAGCTTGAACCATATCAACATTTAGCCAATTGAGTATATTACTGGATGTACTAACAGCCCCGGCACAAAAGATATCACTGGATGTACTAACAACCCCGGTGCCACAGATATCAACTCATTTCTTTTCTTTTGTATATACAGAGCTAAAAAAAACACATTTAATAACTCTGCCCTTTACTTATCTTTAGTGACTTTTTACCATTAGGGGACATACCTGCTCAGACCTTGGATTTTTACACTGACAGAAGACAAGTTTGTCCATTTAGGTGTGATGGAGGTTGGAGAAGACAGTAAAGAAAGAGAAAACTGGGCCAGTCCGCCTGCCCAGAAGTCCATGAGGTCAGTAAACGGGGTATTTGGCAGGGAAAGGCCCCAGTCGGGTAGAATATAAATACAATAGAAAAGACAATATAAAATAAAGTAAAAAAATAAAGAGCTGGCCAAAAGTAAGAATATGATACAGCAAAATAAAATTATGTAAAAGGATAGGAACTGTGTTATATTTCCATAATGACTACACCATTTTTACTGACACCTAGCAAAAATTCTGCTGAAGAATTACATATTGTGGATGATGAGACCATCTTATGGACAGGACACCTGCCTAGCAAAAAGTCTAACTGATGGCATATAGAAGAATTCTATTTTGTGGATGAAGAGACAATTTTCTGAATAGGACACCTGCCTCGCAAAAATTCTGAACGTTAGCATACATAGGAATTAAATTTTGGTAAAGACTCGGAACTGCACCACTTTTCATGATGATGAGACAAGACAGACAGCTGGACAGAGCTACTAATGCCTGCTGAATTTAAACTAAGTAGCATGGCCGCAACTGCTGAACCACCTATCATGCATCTATATCCTTCATCTGCATAAGAGTTAGTGGCAGCTGAATTTGGCCTAGGTTTGACACATTTTGAGTCTGCACCCACATTATCAGTGGCATAACTAGTTTCCGATCTGACCACAATAAAAGCAGGTCTGGCCTTGGCATTTGTGAGGTTTTGGCTGCTATTTATTGCCTCCATGGCCAGCACTCTCCTTCTCTTATGTCACCTCCTCCTCATTACCACTTCTCTTCTCTGTATTTGTCCTAGTGCCCCGAATGCTAATGTCGCTACCACTGCCACTCTCGCTTCAAGTGCTACTACTACTACCACCACCACCAACACAGATATACATGGGGATCCGCCATCTCTGCCTTAACCTACTGATGTTTCTCAAAGTCATGAACAGGTAGACTATCTTGAGTATTTTCCGTATTTTCCATAGAACATGGGGTTTGGCTGCCTCTTCTTAGGAAAAAAAAAGAAGTTGCCCCACTAGGAGGGGACAGTGAAGACAGAAATGATGCAACTAAAAGGCTTCTATGAGGTTGCAAGGAGTAGGAGCAGGAGGAATTCTATAATCTCTGGTTCCAAGGTACAGAATCAGAGGTGACCTTGACATTATCCTGCTGTAATTGAGAGGAAGAGTAAGCCATCCAGTCCACAATGTCATCCTCTTTATCCTCAGTAATAATGTGGCACCTATTGAAATTTTTATTAAATGTAAATCTCTGAGGGAGTGTGAAAAAACTAACAATAATGCTTGCCTCCTTATGATTTAATCATACTACTACTACTGGCTGGATGGCTGGTGCTGCTACTGCAGCTGATGTTGACCTGCGGGTCTTTTGTTTTCCACTCTTCCATTTAGCAGACATTTTGTTATGAGACATATAGATGTCAAATCACAGGTTTAGTACACAGATTATTAAACAGTACACCTACCCCATTGTACAAACACATTTCATACTAGTATTGACAATTTACAATGGCCTCTTGAAGAAGGCAGTACCAAAACACACATTGGGTCTGGAAAAGTCCCTGGTGCTGGAGGTCATTATGGGTAAGATTTTGACCTATTGTATGTGACTATTGCAGGATTGGATTGGGAAGAGCATGATTTTTGTATGATACCATGGGGTGTCTCTAACACTATATAGTATTTACTTTTAATCGATAGTGATTCCCTCCAGCCACATTGCAATAAAAAATAAAAATAATTCTTAAATATTTATGGTCACTGAATTGTTACAATCTATATGTGCTTCCCCACCTCCCCACCTTGGTGATGTCACCTCAATCTATTGTTAACATTAAAGATTTATATTTTATGATACTGGTGACTATGTGTTTTCTGGTGTTGTTGTTTCTAGGTTTATACTGCTACATCAATGTAGTTATTGCAACACAACTTGTTCTGTAAAACTGCCGGGTATCTGCATGCAATGCAATGCATGGAATGAAACTGCTATACTTATGTAGTTATTGTAGTACAATACATTTAGTAACACTGCACAAAATCTTGGCCCATGTATGGCAAGTTTTATTTTGAATGGTTCCTTTTCCCTTTTAATTTTGTGTAATGTAGTGAGTCAGGGGTACCAGATACCAGATGGAATGGAAACTGCTATATTACTGCAGTTATTGCAGTAAATCGTGTTAACTAATTCTGCATGGTATCTTGATGCAATACACTGAGTGGAATGAATCTGCTATATTAATGAAGTGGTTGTGGTACAATGCGTTAACTAAAGCTGCATAGTATCTTTATGCACTACAATGTGCTTGCAGCAGAATGTATGCTATTTATGCTGTCGATAGAGGTGCTGGCACTAAGCCTATAAAACACTTTAGAACTTTCGAAATTTGAGGTTTTTACAAAAAAGGCTTGCTGGCTGTTCTTTTACAAAAAATTGGTTATTTTAGGGCAACCCCCCATCATGTGATCCTCCATTTTTATCTTCCTGTTGTTTTCCCTGCCAGTTTTTTTACTGTAAAATGGGATGAGCTCCGTTTAGCACATTTTGTCTAAAGCAAATTGCCAAAACTTAAAATTAATTTGGAAGCATCCTTTTTGTGACATGTTTAACTAATCTGATTCATTTAGAATCAATTTGCTCATCTCTAATAAAAACATAATAAAATTAAAACAGACTATCTCAAAATTTGACCAACCTGCAGCAATATAATGCACACAATGGAAATAAATAATGATACTAGATGGACCGGAGAGAAAAAAATGTACAAATTTTTCAAGCAAGGTATTTTTTTTTTACTTGCTATTAGCACCATCAGGGCTTTCATTTTTATTTAACTTCCAGTACATATTCTGCTTGCCAGTGATACTAACGGACACATTGAATGGCATGTCGCTATTGCTCTGCTTCTGTAAAGCCATGGGCTACTCTTGACATATATACAAGGCATACTTTTGTAATGATGTCCTTCTAATGACATTGTGCCTTTTTTTAAATCAGAGGTGAAATATATTTACATTACCAGATATCCTGAAAAGTAAAAGCTCTTATATAATTACAAATCCGTTGCACGTATACATGTCTGATATTTAGACGTAGTGTAGCACATATACATATCTGATATACCTATCTCTTGTACTTCCTTTATCATACAGTAATATTCTAATATCTATTCTCTTCACAAAAAGGAGACTTCTTTTATCAATATTGATTTGTTCGGATGTCTTGGCTGCTTCTTAGTGTGTAAAGTAAATAAAAGGATAGGTTTGTGCCAGCAATATAAATGCCTATTCTTGTCGGCAAAGCGCGGACAAGAATAGGACATGTTTTACTTTTTTAGCCGGGCCGCGGAATGGAACCACGAATGCGGACAGCACACGGAGTGCTGTCTGCATCTTATGCGGCCCCATTGAAGTGAAAACGGAGGCTAGGATGCGGACCCAAACAACGGTTGTGTGCATGAGGCCTTAAACTAATACTTTGTTGAAGCACCTTTTGATTTTATTACAGCACTCAGTCTTTTTGGGTATGAGTCTATCAGCTTGGCACATTTTGACTTGGCAAGATTTGCCCACTCTTCTTTGCAAAAACACTGCAAATCTGTCAGATTGCGAGGGCATCTCCTGTGCACAGCCCTCTCCAGATCACCCCACAGATTTTCAATTGGATTCAGGTTTGGGCTCTGGCAGGGCCATTCCAAAACGTTAATCTTCTTCTGGTGAAGTCATTCCTTTGTTGTTTTGGATGTATGCTTTGGGTCGTTAACATGCTGAAAGATGAAGTTCCTCTTCATGTTCAGCTTTCTAGCAGAAGCCTGAAGGTTTTGTGCCAATATTGACTGGTATTTGGAGCTGTTCATAATTCCCTTTAGCTTAACTAAGGCCCCAGTTCCAGCTGAAGAAAAACAGCCCCAAAGCATTATACTGCCACCACCATGCTTTACTGTGGGTATGGTGTTCTTTTGGGGATATGCAGTGTTGTTTTTGCGCCAAACATATCTTTTGGAATTATGGTCAAAAAGTTTTACCTTGGTTTCATCAGACGATAACACCTTTTCCCACATGCTTTTGGGAGACTTCAGGTGTGTTTTTGCAAAATGTAGCCTGGCTTGGATGTTTTTCTTCGTAAGAAAAGGCTTTCGTCTTGCTCCTCTACCCCATAGCCCAGACATATGAAGAACACGGGAGATTGTTGTCACATGTACCACACAGCTAATACTTGCCAGATATTCCTGCAGCTCCTTTAATGTTGCTGTAGGCCTCTTGGTAGCCTCCCAGACCAGTTTTCTTCTCGTCTTTCCATCAATTTTGGAGGGCCGTCCAGTTCTTGGTCATGTCACTGTTGTGCCAAATTTTCTCCACTTGATGATGACTGTCTTCGCTGTGTTCCATGGTATATCTAATGCCTTGGAAAAAAATTTGTACCCTTCTCCTTACTGATACCTTTTAACAATGAGATCCCTCTGATGCTTTGGAAGCTCTCTGTGGACCATGGCTTTTGCTGTGGGATATGACTAAGAAAATTTCAGCAAAGACCAACTAGAGCAGCTGAACTTTATTTGGGGTTAATCCGAGGCACTTTAAATGATGGCAGGTGTATGCTGACTCCTATTTAGCATGATTTTGAATTTGATTGCTTAATTCTGAACACAGCTACATCCCCAGTTATAATAGGGTGTAAACACTTATGCAACCACATTATTTTAGTTTTTGTTTTGTTTTTCTTCCCTCCACCTAAAAGATTTCAATTTGTTTTTCAATTGAGTTGTACAGTTTATAAGTCACATTTAAGGTGGAAAAAGTTCTGAAATTATTTATCTTTGTCTAAAAAATTTTTTACAGCACAGAAACCTGACATTTTAACAGGGTTGTGTAGACTTTTTATATCCACTATATATAAATTACAAGTTTTACAGATTTTTTCATGCAACGCTAAAGATAAGTCTGCTCAGCTACTCCTGCAATACCCCAGATAGGGCATCTGCAATTGTTGATCATATATTGTTATGTTATATTATTTGATGTATCTGTTGTGAGTTTCAGAATGATAAGGTATGGTTGGCATAAGGAATGGAACTTACCATTCCATTCCTCCGCTTTTATGAGGAGTGGGCTATTTCCTGCTAGGAAGGGAAGCTCTAGAGAGTTCTGGAGAGTTAGATTATCAATCCTGGAGTGAGGTAGCACATTCATCTGCTCCCACTCCAAGGGCCTTGGGACTAAGCATACAGCTAATCTGTGAGGACCACTACTCCAGGGTGACTGCAGGTCCTGAGCCATAGAAGTTCTGCAAGCTACAGCATATACAGTGACGGAGTGATCAGCACTACAGCTATACAGACCCCACTGCAGGTGAGGGGATAACAAGTTAAGACACCCATCATAACTGTTTAGGACAGGCACACTCAAAAGCCTGCATTTCACAAGTGCCAGCTAATTGCTGTTAGCAAAAGAAAATGAGGAGAGAGAAGGACTACTCTAGAGTGATATTGTCTACCATCTTGCCTGCCACTATATCGTATCTGGGGATAAAGACATTGCACCTTGTACAGACAGCTGGATGTACCGTAACTCATCCTTTGCACTCAGTAAAGGAAAATGCTTGTTATACTTCTATGTCTGCCTGATTCCTTCATATTACCTTTTCACTGCACCGGTCCAGGGGGAGCAAAGGCCTGAGGGAGTACACTGTGACACAACATTTCATCAGGGTCACTACCATTGCCATCCTCTGCACTGGCTCCTCAGGGGGTCAATGCACATGCTGCCTGCAGATTGCACTGCATATTGTCATGACAGGTTCTCTTTAGCAACTCTGCTTACTGCAGGGTAAATTACAAAGTTCTTTGATAGAAACAGCAATGATCTAGGCCTGCTCACACAGCTGATGGAACTGAATCCACAAAATTTCTGGAGCACAGCTGGTACCCCCCCATGTAAAAACAATAATTAATTTATAGGTGAGCTGTTTTCCCATAACAGGCCCTCCTAAATTGAAATGCTTATGTTTCTCAGATGTTTATCCTTACTGTAAATGTATAACTCACCGAATAGAATATAGAACATTTCCATCTTTGAAGATTCTCAGAAGCTTGTTGTCTGTTGTCACTTCATGAAAGTTTGCACCCTTCTCATTAGCAAAAAACAAATCTGGTTTCCAAATAGAATCCAACATAGAAGGATCTAAATCTAAGGAGTCATCTGGATATTCACTATATGCAAGACGAGGGTCATTCCACTTTTGGCGCAGAAAGATATTTAAGCGGTAATCCTGTGGAAGAAATAAAAGCATATCATTAATATCACTTATGCATATTTAACTATATTAGCATCTACAGCAGGGATCAGCAACATTCGGAACTCCAGCTGCTGTGAAACCACAACTCCCAGCATGCAAACATACTTGGCTGTTCTCCTAACTCCCATAGAAGTGAATGGAGCACTCTGGGAGTTGTAGTTTCTGAACGCTTGGAGTGCTGAAGGTTGCTGATCCCGGATCTACAGTATAGATCATGAAGTGCAACAATCTGTCAAATATTTTGACACAATATTTAAAATGTTGTATTTTAAACTTGAGTTTAGGTGCCCTTGGCCCATTCAATCATATAACATATACATTTTTCCATGTCACTATATAAAAAAATTAAAAAAGAGCATATAATCCTGCAATTTTCACACTGGCCACTAGGCCTAAAATACGTTAAGACTACCTGTCTGAGAGCAGCTACATGGATCATAGGCACAGTGGTCAGAAGGGGACATTGTTATTATTGCCTGTGGTGATCATAATAACAATGGCTACTAGGGATGAGCAAACAATGGCTACTGGGGGAGTAGATTGAATCCAATTTTTTGCAATTAATTTGCAAGTACAGTTTTAGCTATTGCCTGCTTCCAACTCTATTGCCTGCTTCCACAGAGCTTTATAGTGCACTTTCCCCCGCAGGACCACAACAAGATTTGCCTCAGATTCCAGACACCTAGGTCACTGGGCATCAGATCTGACCCTCATCTTAAAGAGCAACTAAGGAGACTTATAGACCCTATGCAACAAAATGAATTGTGAGTAATGCTGTGCCGTGCTAATAGATAGAGTGAGAGTATTCTCAAGTACGGAGTACCATGGTGACAAGGTTAAAGAACATCCACTTCCCATTTCTCCTTCAGTCTGGACGGTGGATCAAGTGAGCATGAAGACCAGCTCTCCCATAGTAAAAGTTTGAATGAAACTCAAGGTTTAGTTTATTTGCAAAGTAGTACAAGAATGAAAACGTATAAAAAATATAGATTTATCAGATATACACTATGGGGGTCATTAATCAAACTGGTGTCAAGTAGAATTGGCTTAGTTGCCCATAGCAACCAGCCAGATTTCACCTTTGATTTTGGACAGCTACTTTGGAAAATTAAAGGTGGATTCTGATTGGTTGCTATGGGCAACTAAGCCAGTTCTACTTTACACCAGTTTGATAAATGACCGCCTTTACGCCCAGGCCTTATTTATGCTTTAATCTACTGGTGTCTGCACACCAATCTGAGAGCTGTTTCCTCTAGATAATAACACGCATCTTGTCTGCCATGGCTTCCCAGTGCCTTTCATTTACACATTTCAGTATTTGCAGAGACAAATCTGCATTAGTGGGCTTAAGAAGGGGATTTTGATTATCTGTGTCACAACCTTTTTGCTATTCACCCGTAATTGAAATCTTCTCATATTCTGTAAACCTACAAAAGATTATTTTATATGCCATTGACTGTAGCAAACGTAATATCTTAAGATGACAGTGAGAAGTTATATTAAATCAGAACAATTAGGATTTCCATTTTGTGTTGATTAAACATTAAGCTGTTCGCCGATATTTATACCACAGTCTATTAAATGAATCTACAAATCTGATGTCTTATGCAAATCATATCACTCCTAAAATAATGTTATTTTAGGAAAGAAAATTGGTGCTGACATGTGATCTAGCCCCTTGCTAAACTGGGGGTCTTGAACCCCTTGTTTCTTCTCACCATAGTTGGAATTTGCTGTTGCTCTGTTCAAACTCTCTTGGGCTGAGGAAAATGATTGAGTGATGATGTGGCAAAGAGGAACAGGGGACTCAAGTGATCATGGGGACCTAGAGGTGGGACCACAATCAATCATACATTTATCACTTATCCTCTGGGAATACCGATTTAAAGGCCCTGACTTCTCATAAGACATGTAGAATTATATTTTATGACCACCATTTTTATGACCATTGCTTACTTGTATTGCACTGGCAGTGAGTAACAGACGGTATCATAGCCCATAGCAGCATTCACAATTCTGCTTGCTTCAGAGCTCAAATCCTCCACATTTCTTGTTGGTTCAACGTTTGCACAGATCTTGTAGTGGTGATTTACAAGAATGACTGCCATGTACTATTATATTTTATGTACAGCCAGGTGCAAGTTAGAGAAAGTAGACTGTGATAACCCACGGGTGCACCTAGCCTTTCTGCTGCCTGAGGCGAAAATTGAAACGGCTCCCCAACCCCCCAATGACAATTTCTTTACCTCACCCCTTCCCTCCAGCCCTACTGTTAACCGCTTTAAGTCCGCCCATAGGATATAAACGTCCTATGGGTGGACCTCTATTTCTGAAAGCACGTTTTAAAACGTCCTTTCAGAAATAGCAGCTGCACGCTAATCGTGCAGCTGCTGATCGGGTTGCCCGCTGTCAGTGACAGCAGGGCAACCCGGAGATAAGGCAGGGATAAGTGCCCAAGTGTCCCTGCCTTCTAGATCGCTGCAGACACAGCACTCACTGTGCGCTTCCTGTTCCGGCCCGGCGGTCATGTGAGCGCCGGGACCGGAGCGTGCAGGAGCTGTGTGAGGTCTCTCAGAGACCTCGATCAGCCCTGCTATGAGGCTGTACAGCGCAGAATCATGCTGTACAGCCTCTCTGGGGGGTGCATTTCCACTGTAACTGGGGCTACTATGTCAGCCCCAGTTACAGGAGAAATCAACAGTGAAAAAAAGAAGAAAAAGTGAAGCAAATGTCCCCCAGAGGTCTTGTATGACCTTATGGGGGACGGAAAGTGTAAAAAAATAAAAAATAAATAAAGGGTTGAAAAAAATAAAATAAATGTGAAAAAAAAAGGTCCCCAAGTAAGGAATAAAAAAAAAAAATTAAAATAGAAAAAATAAAATAAAATAGACATATTTGGTATTGCCACGTCCGTAAAAACCAGCTCTATAAAAATATCACATGAGCTAACCCCTCGGGTGAACACCGTAAAAAAAAAAAAAAAAAACTGTGTCAAAACAAGCAATTTTTGTCACCTTGCATCCCAAAAGGTGCAACACCAAGTGATCAAAAATGCGTATGTCCCACAAAATGGTACCAATAAAACCGTCACCTCATCCCGCAAAAAATGAGCCGCTACATAAGAAAATCTCTCAAAAAATAAAAAAACTATAGCTCTTAGAACATGGAGACACTAAAACATCATTTTTTGGTTTCAAAAATGCTATTATTGTGTTAAAGTGAAACAAATAAAAAAAAGTATACATATTAGGTATTGCCGCGTCCATAAAAACCAGCTCTATAAAAATATCACATGAGTTAACCCCTCAGATGAACACCGTAAAAAATAAAAAATAAAAACTGTGTCAAAACAAGCAATTTTTGTCACCTTGCATCACAAAAGGTGCAACACCAAGTGATCAAAAACGCGTTATGTCCCATAAAATGGTACCAATAAAACCGTCACCTCATCCCGCAAAAAATGAGCCCCTACATAAGAAAATCTCTCAAAAAATAAAAGAACTATAGCTATCAGAACATGGACACATTAAAACATAATTTTTTTGTTTCAAAAATGCGATTATTGTGTAAAACTTTAATAAATGAGAAAAAGTATATATATTAGGTATCGCCACGTCCGTAACAATCTGCTCTATAAAAATGTCACTTGACTGAACCCCTCAGGTGAACGCTGTAAAAATAAATAAATAGAAACTGTGCTAAAACAACCAATTTTTTGGTCACCTTGCCCCATAAAGTGTTATAATGAATGATCAGAAAATCATATGTACCCAAAAATAGTACTAATAAAACTGGCACCTTATCCCCTAATTTCCAAAATGGGGTCACTTCTTGGGAGTTTCTACTGTAAGGGTGCATCAGGGGGGCTTCAAATGGGACATGGCATCTAAAAACCATGTGGAGTTCCTTTTCTTCTGCGCCCTGCCGTGTGCCCATACAGCAGTTTACGACCACATGTGGGGTGTTTCTGTAAACCGCAGAATCTGGGTAATAAATATTGAGTTTTGTTTGGCTGTTAACCATCGATGTGTTAAAGAAAAAATTGGATTAAAATGGAAAATCTGCCCAAAAAGTGAAATTTAAAAATTTGATCTCCATTTTCCTTTAATTCTTGTGGAACGCATAAAGGGTTAACAAAGTTTGTAAAATCAGTTTTGAGTAACTTGAGGGGTGTAGTTTCTACAATGGGGTCATTTATGTGGGGTATCCACTATGTAGGCCCCACAAAGTGACTTCAGACCTGAACTGGTCCTTATAAAGTGGGTTTTGGCAATTTTCTAAACTTCTAAGCCTTCTAACGTCCTAAAAAAATAAAATGACATTTCCAAAATGATGCCAACATAAAGTAGACATATGGGGAATGTTAAATAATAAATATTTTATGAGGTATCACTTTCTGTTTTAAAAGCAGAGAAATTGAAATTTAGAAAATTGCGAATTTTTCACATTTGTGGGTAAATTTGGGATGTTTTCATAAATAAAGGTGAAATATTTTGACTCAAATTTATGACGATCATGAAGTACAATGTGTCACGAGAAAATAATCTCTGAATGACTTGGATAAATAAAGGCGTTCCAAAGTTATTGCCACATAAAGTGAGATATGTCAGTTTTGCAAAATTAGGCCTGGTCAGGAAGGGGGCAAATGGCCCAGATGGGAAGTGGTTAAAGACATACTCGGAAAACATTACATACAGAGCTACAAAAACATACAGAGTAATACAACGCCACATACTGTGCTTCCCAATACTATACTGCAGAAACTGATAATCCCCCTTCCGCTGCCCCCTTCTTGCCCCTACCTTGTGCTGCCTGAGGCAATCGCCTCCCCTCATTGCTGGTGCACCCCTGTGATAACACCTCTTAGAAAGAGAATCACATCCTTCATAATAACCGCTGCAGTGGCAATACTGCCTATTTGAACTGTAATGTGACTGTTGCTAGAACATGCCAGTATTGCTGTTATGGTTGTGGTATGCCACTGTATCATCCCACACGTATGAGCCCCATGCTGTGTTGTAATATACCAGATATACCATGCACCGTCACTGTGCCTTTAAGCTGCTGTGAGGGAATAGTAAATGTTCATGTTCCCCCATTGGATGAGACATCTTGTAAGTATTGAGACCATGGCAAGAATGTATATGTCTATGTCATAGACTGTGAGAGCGTACTGACACTCTGGGGGAGTCTCATACCTTGGGTAAGATGTAACAGACATTGCAGAGCCTGCACTGTATAACATAAATGTATGCACTGTCTGATAAATATATCTTGTATTGTGTGTTAGGCTAGTTTCAGACTAGCGTTAGACATTCCCAGCAGCCTACTAGAGATGTCTCGATCAGGCATTACCGACCACTACCCGCCACCGCCATTAACTATAGTGGGGACCGGAGGAGATCCATCCACAATCTGATAAACATGCCGAGAATGTGTCAGATGAAATCTGGGCAATTCTTGGCATATTTGCTGGTTAATGGGACTGGATGGCAATATGGCAGCTTCCCGTAACGCCAGAATGAAAAGAGGTCAGCAGGCTGTTCCCTCACGAAACAGCCTGCCATATATACATGCGCTGATTTGAAACTAGCCTTAGGAACAACATTTGGATTAGGCTACATTCACACGTCAGTATTTTCCTATATCCCGATTTTCGGTCCGTTTTTTGCGGATCCGTTGTTGCTGAAAATGTTTCCGTATGTCATCCTTTTTTGCGGATCCGCAAAAAACGGAAACATGTATAAATTTCAATAATCAAATAAAGTTGTTTGGAATTCATTGAAAAAAAATTGAAAAAATAAAAATAAAAAAAAAATTGTTATGTGTTTCCAGGAACGGAATCCGCAAAAAACAGATGACATACGGAATGACATCCGAATGTCTTCCGTTTTTTGCGTATCCATTGACTTTGCATTGTACCAGGATCCGATTTTTGCGGAACATAATAGGACATGTTTTATATTTAAACGGACATGCGGAACGGAACAACGGAAATGGACAGCACACATTGTGCTGTCCGATTTTTTCCAGGACCCATTGAAAATGAATGGGTCCAGATCTGGTCCTGATCTGTTCCGCAAAAAACGCAAATTGTACTATCACTATAATGTGTGGCTTACCTTTTTTGTGATCTGATCTAATTAGCATAGGGTCCTTAGGTATGTAGTATAAGTACATGCATATATACCTCATGGTCAGCAGCAGGCAGAAGCGGGCAGTGGTAGCAGGCAGGTCCAGTAGAAGCAGGGGACTGAGCTGGGAAGCTGCTGGAGCCAGAGCCAGCATGTTTTCCTTTGAGGACTAGCAGGGGAGATGGTACTGGAAATAAGACTACCTCAGGAATTAGCTAGGGCAAATAGAGCTGAAGACTGCAGAAGAGTTGAGGCCAGTGCTGAGGTGTTGACAGAAACCGCCTAGCCCATGCTTCCTGGAAGCAGGCCTCTAACCAAGACCAGCCTGCCTGTAAACAGTACTGTGTGATAGACTGTGTGTACCTGAAGAAGGGCAAACTACACCTGTGGAGAGTGTCTGCAGTAGTTGTGAAGGGAACTCCTGTTAGACACTATGCAGATTGTGTGGTACTGTGCCATGTGGTGATAAATGCAGATACATCCATCTTTGCTGCTGCCACTCTGAGACCAGAACCAGGGTGCTGATACTCATGTAATTGGGTGCAATACAAGCCAAAGGGTGACTTGTTAACTCTTTAAGGAGCCGTGTTATATAAGTCTGTTGCCACCTAAAGAGACAGTGTGCTGAATTATCCAATTGCCTCCTATTAAACCTGTGCCCTCATTGAGATACTGTAACCACTAAGCCTGCCGCTTTTCAAAACTGTTATAACAGTAATTTAATACTCCACGTGAATCAAGGACCACCTTGTTTAAGTTACAAATGCGCCCTCTTGATTCCTTCTGCCATCCCAGAGTAGAAAGACACTCAGGGCCAACAGATCCTTTCTGTAAAGTCTGAATGTGTCATCAGAAAATGACCTGCTGTTTAAATCACTTTTTTATGTTTAACATATTTTTAAATCATTTTTGACGGTTTATTTTGATTTTCCATTTCACTTTTTATATTTAAACTAAAACAAAAAAATCCTGCAGTTTTTGCACTGGCCACTATGTCTAATAATTGGGCCACTTCTTGGTTTATACTGATCTCTTAACTCATTATAATACTGTCTGTAATGATATCAGCTTTGTGTATAGATAAGACAGGATCCTCTATTCACAATAGGTGATTGTCAAATCGTATCTACTCCTTCCTTGCACAATGACCTCTGCACAGGTCACAGAGCATGCCTAGAAACCTCTCCCATAGAAGTCAATGAGGCCCCTTCAGTCCATTGTGTCTATGGACCATGTGGCTGCCGTAAAGCTCATTTTTTATGCTTTGTAAATGCTATTAAGAACAGCTCAGGCAAGATGTCTGCCCCCATAATAATTTTCAGGAAATATTTAAAAAAAATCTACAATCAGAAAATAAAATCCGATTAAAAAGGATATGTGTTACTATCTGATTTTAACTGGCAGATAACATTTTTGGTGACACGTTTCCTTTAAATCTGGAAACACAAGGAAGGCCTAAGATTTGCATTATTTCTACAGTATATTATTATTACAGAGTTAGTAAAAAACACTTTTCAGAAGAGCAGCCATGCATGAGAACATACAGTATTACTACTGGCTTCCACAGCAGTTAGACAATTTTTAAGACTGTTAGAGAAATGTCAAGGACAAGGTAATTATTACTTTTTAAGGCTATTTCATCTATAAAATTGATAGTTTTAAACATTTTCTTTTTTTTCGCTTTTGCCTTTAAGTTGCTGCTTGAGATAGTTGCCTTAGGTTGCCTCATTATAGACACAGATACGATATGTAATTATTTTTTGTTCTGTAGTTGCTGTAATCCTTTTTTATGATGTGCTGAAATTATACTGACGTTCTGTAAGACAAATATTTGTGTAATGGAGTTGTGCTGAGGGCAATCTTTTCTACATGCAAATTAGTCTGAGTTACGCAGCAGCATGTTTCCACATACTGTATATCATACAGAGGGTTTTATAACAAACACATTGTCAACTCCTCAAACTCTCCCTTCATAGTTATAACGATCTAGCATTTTATATTGTATTTCAAAATGATTTGGAACATTTAGAACATCTTAAAGGAACACTTTTTTTTTTTACTTATCATTCATAAAAATTAAATTTCCCATATGCCCATGTTTATGCAAATTAGTTTTTACATGACAAAACTGTATAGAAAGGTTATTGACTATTATGTTAGGACAATCAGAAAACTTTCTGTCACCCTAATGATATTGATCTAGGTGCGCAGGTCCACCCAAGCCATCCAACAGATCTGAATTAACTTTGAGGATTACTGTCTCTCAATCAGATGAGAGCTGGTTTGGAATATCTCGTAATGCACAAGGCTTTCATTGTAAGGTATGCTGACTGTTATCTGTCTCATGGATAGATTGATGGCTTGCACATACCTGGCTTTTGGCATATAGCCTCTGTGTGGTTGTCTATTGGATGTTGTGGATAATCGTCCAATACGCATCCAGTTATCCTCTTAATGCTGTTTCCAAACCATTTTGATGGGATTTCCATCAATTTCTAACCTTTGTTAACCAGACATCCTCTTCTCTTCCGAGCAGGGGGTGCCTGGGGTTCTCCCATTGACTTCCATTGGGCTCGGGTGCTCGGTAGATGCACCGATGTGTTCGGCCAGAGCACCCGAGCACACGAGCACTTTGGTGCTCAATCAACACTACTCTATATATCAATCATAAGGTTCTGTTATTTTTAGGATTTAGACACACATAATGGCTCCTGTCTAACCATGATTCATATATATGTGCCACTCCTGCGATATAGCTAACTTTCTTCCATCTTGCTTACTTCCAGCTGGTATATGGACATGGTCAACTGTACAGCTACAGCCAATGACTGTGTTCAGCTATAATGTGTCGTTAAGTGGCATGTCACTGCTGGCTGGCATGTGTTGACTGGGAGCCCATCCCTACTGAAGCTAGTTATTGACTACAGCTGTGCAGGTGACCATGTCCATACCCTGGAATATGGCCGAACAGAAGCCAGGAGAAGGTACATACATATAGGCCTTTCACTAGGTCATACACACTAGTGGCCATTAGTGTTGATCGCGAATATTTCAAATATAGTGATATATATTCGTAATTTCGAATATTAGATTTTTTTAAAATCAGTACACATGATCCCTCCCTGCTTCTAGCTTGTGGGCCAATAAGAAGGCTGCAATATACTTGACTTTAGGAGTAGTGTTGTTTGCGAATTTTCGTAATGCGAATTTTCGTAATGCAAATTTTTCAACTTACAACTATTAGACAAAGAAATAGCACTATATTAGCTAAATTGCTCTACATTCTTGAATATTACAAATATTCGAAAAAACAAAGTTATAGCAATATAGTGAATATTTGAAAAAAAAAACAAATATAGAGCAATTTAGCTAATATAGTGCTATAATCTTTTTTTTAATAGTTGTAATTTTTTTCTCATCTGAAGTTCAGATTGGAAAAAAAATTCCAACTATAAAAAAAAGATTATAGCACTATATTAGCTAAATTGCTCTATATTCATTTTTTTTCAAATATTCGCTATATTGCTATATATTTTAGTTTTAGAATATTACCAATATTCGAAAAAACAAAGTTATAGCAATCTAGAGAATATTCGGAAAAAACCCCGAATATAGAGCAATTTAGCTAATATCGCATATTACACGATCGTTACCTTGCCGATTTTTCGAGTAAAAAAATCTCAGACTATAACGAATATTCGAATTTGCGAATATTCAACGAATATTCTACAAAATATTTGCAAAATATTGAGAATTCGAATATGACCCCTGCCACTCATCACTAGTGGCCATAATTAAATAGCAAAGAATTCCCAGAAAGCCCCTTTAACATGTTGTTATCATATATTCCTTGGTTTAATTTTAAGTTATGTAACCACCACAACCAAAAGTGGATTTTTCCTCAAATTCTAAACAAAATTTGCAACAAATGAGTTACATACAGATTTTTTTTGCGGCTTTGCTACAGGTTTAACACTATGCAGTGCAATGAGTGAAATCCAAGCTGAAAATATTCAGTGTAAATTGATGCTGTGGATTTAAAATCTGCACTGCAGATTTATTTTTTGACATGCTGCAGATTTTCCGCCCACAGTTTTGTGGTGAAAAATGTGTAGCATGCACATTGCGGGAATATACCCTGACATTAGTTTTCATAAATGCACTCCAGCAGGCGCGTAGCTAATGGCTCATGGGCCCTGGTGCATGAGTTCAGCTTGGGGTCCCCCGTCCCTCAGTGCTTTGTGTCCAAGGGCAGGAAGCGCATAGCCTTCGTGCTGCCAGAGGCTAAAATTGAAACAGCACCCCTGCCCCCATGCCAAATTCTTGATTTAACCCCCTTCTCTTGAGCCAGAGGTGTAACTTGACCAGCATTGACTTTCTATAATACTGGTATCTTCTTATGCACCACAAGGGTCTTTGGGCCCCCTCAGGCTCTTGGGCCCGGTAGCGACTGCTACCTCTGCACCCCCTATAGTTACGACCCTGCACTCCAGCTTGGGGTTTATCTATGTCATTCCTCTTTTCATAACTCTTATTACTTCTTATTCAAAGTTTGTCAGAAATAATATCAAGTGGGCGTTTATCAAATCTATTTTCCAATGCAGGAAAATTTTATATAGAAATAACACAAACATGCATCCTTAGTGCTAGGCCATATATCACGTGCAGTGAAGGATCTGCTGCGGTTTTGATTGCCCCATGAAGCTATTATTGGAGATGTCAGTTCAATGTTTCTTTTATGTAGCTTCATTTGGCCTTTCAGTCACTCAGTCCAGCATGTGTCATTCTTCATTACGTATAGCAATGTTCCCAGTGCTCACACTTATGCTTACTTTACTCTGCACTGTTAAAATTACAACCACACTTCATTCCCATGCATCACTGTGAAATGCATAATTTACTGTAACATACCAAATGCAGCATGGCATCCATAATTTATTCTTAATAGACCTGTACTTGAATTTGATTATTTTTTCATTTATATCTTGCCGTTTTATAAAACGAGAATTTATTATTCATCTTCATTATCCATTTATCTACTTATAAGTGAAAGTTGGATCTTGAATCAGAGGGAATTATTTCAATTATTGTATTTCATTTCTAATCGGGAAAATTTGTATCTTAAATTCATTGTTCATTTTTCTTAGACCATTCACTTAGGGTATGATCTCTTTCTTCTTTGGTATTTAAAATGGCAGTTAGTATCCTGTTACTGATTAGGCTTTGCATTTGGGGTTCGACCTCCATCTGCTTGTTTTGCTAATCCGTGAATACCAGCAGCTAAATTCAGTTTCCTGTGTGGTGGTTAAAAGATGAAGACCTGGAGGTTCCAAGGACTCTGTTGACCAGAGTAACCCATTCAAAGTCTGACTGAAGAAGCACTTTTAAAAAGCAGCCAAAGTAACAATGACATATTATTACAGATTGCAAAAAAAGCTATAGAAACTGACCTAATTGTCACACAACATTTTCCTCATACCTCAGTCAGGGGACATGAACAAATGCCAAAAAGTCGTGTCATGAAAAAAGAGTTTTCACAGGTTTGTAGCTGGGGAAGGGGCTGGCTGGTCGTATGTCCTAGGTGTTGGTAGATAGGTGGAGAAGGCATCAATAAACCACTGTGTCATCACAAATGTATTCAGATACAGGACTAGGGCAGTGAATTAAATCTGTACACCAGATGAACAAATGCCTAGCTACAACTCTGGCTTTAAGTGGCATGATCAAACCACAGCACGGGACACAATTTGATTTTTTAGCTACAGTATGTGAACCACCACCTTAAAGGGGTTACGCCATGATTGATGTAAAACATGAAAATCTGACTACATATAGTACATAACAATATCTTTCTAACAAAGCAGAAACCAGACCTATATTGCACATAGGTCCAGAGATCTCCACAACCACTACTCCAATTTCTCTGCTAGATTATCTTCACCCTGGCAGAACAGGGGGCGTGTGCCCTCCAATGCAGCTCTCTTCCTGTAACTGCCACAGCTTCTAACAGAACATATGGCTGGTGGCAGTTAAAGAATTAAAGGGGTTATCCAACCCCTATAATGGACCCCAAAATGCCAGGGCCCCTCACACAGGTTATACTTACCTCGCTCCCCGCACCGCTTCTGAACCCCGCACAGCCACCGCTGCGCCTCCCTGTCACGCGGAGGGAGCAGCTAATAGCAGGCCATACCAGTGACCTGCTTCCCTAGAATCGCGGATGGCTGCTCTCTCCCTCACCCCCCCTTAGGATGTTTTGGGCCGCGTGACAAGGAGATGCAGCCATGTGGGCATCAAAAGCGATGTGGGTGCTGGGAAGAAAGGTAAGTATAGCCTTATGAGGTGCCTGGGCATTTTGGGGGGTATTATAGGGTTTGGATAACCCCTTTAAACTGAGCATGTTCGACCAGCTCAGTTAGACGGACAAATAATAAGGAAAAGAACAAACAGCAGGTGGCATAATATATGTGCATTTTATTGAATAGCTTAGTGGCTATACTTAATGTTTAATTACATGCAATTAAAAAAGTATTTAGATCCCGGTGCCAGTTTGAAAAATATAAAATACGTTTCGTGACACTACCCCCTTAATGTGTCCCTATGAATTCTCTAGTAATTTTTAATCATTCTTTCCCTATATTTAAATTCAAATAAATAGTACTCGGATTATTCAGACTTGTATTTAATCAGTAAGACATTACATTCAATGCCTTGAATGTAGGATGAGGTGATAAAAAGGCAATGTTAATGGACTCAACTGCTTTTAATTCTCAATTAAATTTCAATCAAAACACTAATCCTACTAGGCAGCGGGATGTGACAGCCACACAATTAGGAATAAAAAGGGCTGGCATTCTGTGTGAAAGCAAGAAGAGATAATGGTTATTAAATGGAAGTACACACAACTTGCGGTAGCTACAAAGTCAAACAATAACCACAATGCTTCTTTGAAACTATAGTTGTGTTTCAAGAAATATTTATATATATATATATATATATATATATATGTATATATATATATATATATATACATAAATTTACATAGCTTTACGTTCAGATTGGGCTTTATATCTTGTTAAAAAGTCTACCTATTAAGAAGCTTCTTACAATATCTCACACCATCATTTCATCAGGTTATATGCTTAAGCCAGTACTCTCTGCTCTGCACTGATGAGGGGCAATCACCCGAAACAGCTGTCTGCAGATGAGGTGCTGGCTTATTTAATATCCAAGTCATGTCTCAAGGCTTATTTTAAGAGCTGAATATTGACTTATAGGATAGCTGCCTTACATCTGGTGGCATTAGAGGCAAAGCTTGTTAAGAGCTCATTTGCATTTCTTCCCTATCAGGTTATATGTAATGGTGCAGACATTAGGTTGCATGGTGATAACATACTTCTCGGGCTATATATTGCATTTATCTAACACGGTATAACCACCATGTGCTGATCTACAGGCCCAGATGCCAAGTGCTTTTGTGTAACTGATATTTAAATCTGCGGGGGCTTTTTATGTATATTGTGCGTCTCCTTTGCAAATTGAACAGTGTTCTCTGGTTTGGATAGATTATTAGGTATTTTCAGATGGTCCATGTTTCCATCAGGGGCTGCCCAAGTTTAAATTGACAACACCTTAACTTAACACTGACCCATTCAGTTAAAGAGATACTGTACCTTCACATGGGCAATTTTCCATGAAGTCCATCAGCCCATGTAATGAAAATCATGGAATGTTATGTTTTTTGTCTGTTCTTCCTGCAAGACTCATTCAAATGAATGGATCTGCAGGAAAAATGGCCCTCACATGGACTCCATTACTGTGCAGTACATTTATATACTTGTCTGTGTTTACCGCCAGAACAGGCAAGAGTTTGTAATTGCTTGTCTGCATTGGGCCTTGTCCTTCTTGTCAAATCTACAAAGATCTTAAGGTTATTATTTTTATCAGGTCACGTGAGCCACACAGTCATGCTCTTAGGTATCTAGTAGCATGCAGGCCCGGGAATCCGCCTCCTCCTACACAGCCCAGCAGCATGATGTGTGTTTGACCGCATCATGCTGCTCCTGGGGAATGCAAGATGTGTCCAATCTTTGAGAAAATAGGTGAGTATTCAGTGTTTGTTTTTACTTTATTAATAGATAGGGCGCTACTAAAAGAGGCACAATGTGGGCAGTACTACAGTGAAGGGGCACAATTTGGACATTACTGTGAGGGGCACAGTGTGGGCATTACTACTGTGAGGGGGCAATATGTGGACATAAGTACTCTAAGGGAACATAACATAGGCATTACTACTGTGAGGGAGCATAATGTGAACATAACTACTGTGAGGGGACACAATGTGGACATTACTACTGTGAGGGGGAAAAATGTGGACATTACTACTGTGAGGGGGCACAATGTGGGCATTGCTACTGTGATGGAGCACAATGTGGGCATTACTACTCTGAAGGGGGCATATTGTGAACATAACTACTGTGAATAGGCACAATGTGGACATTACTACTGTGATGGACACAATATGGGTATAACTACTATAAGGGGGCACAATGTTGGTATAAGTTCTGTGATGGGGCATAATGTTGGCATAACTAAGGTGACGGGGCTCAATGTGGGCATAACTACTGTGAGGGGGCTCAATTTGGATATTAATACTGTGAGGGGCAAAATGTGAGCATTAGTACTGTGAGGGGCACAATGTGGGCATAACTACTATGAGGGGGCACAATGTGGGCATGCATTGCTATATGAAGCTGAACTACATTGGTACTTGTGTAGTATGAAAAGACCTATAAAATATGTTATAATAGAAAAGGAGCGCTCCCTTTTTCTAGTATTGATGGTAGCTCAAAGTCTATAGGTAAATTAGAGAATAGCTACAGTACATACACAACATTTAGGGGGTCATTTATTAAACAGAAATATGCCTATGTTAAGCATATTTGTGGCGCAGATTGTGAAGCAAAGGTCCTTTGCATCAGAGTCTTCAACTACTCCCCACTCGTATCAGGTCTAAAAAGTGGGTGTGAATGGCCGGAGAAGATGTCTAATTTACCATTTTCTACTCCTGTTGTAGGCTGAGAAAATGGTCTAAATGTAACACAGCTAGGAAGCTGTGGTTCCGCCAAAGTTATGTAGAGGTTGGCGCCTCTAAAACGCCGGTATTATAACATGTGCCCCTTAGTCTTTTGGTGTTTTTGGAGGATTTTTGGGGTCATTAGTGTTTTTATCTAAATGCAGCATACTGTAGATATAGTGTGCTTTCTGGAGTTTTTTTCCCCATTGCCCTCGCTATAGAAAAAAAAGCTGAAAAACCATCTGTACAAAATTTAAAAAAATGCCCCATTATGTAAAAAAATGCTATTATAACACTTGAAATGTGTGGTATTTACTTGCACTACACAGGAAGTCAGCTTGCCTTATACCAGTCTTAATAACTATAGTAATTCATGAATAGTACAGCTGACGCTCAACTCACTTCATTTTTATGTCTATACTCACCCCCATTCTCCAGAACCGGCTGATTGATGCATAGAAAATACTTCACTTGGAGTCCTGTCCATTCTGTGCTTGTGCCCAGGAGTTTTCTCTATTTATCACTTGGCTGGTGTGTGGGCGCACAGCACAAGAATGGAGGTGGGTATAAAGATAAAAATGACTGGCCTAGGCTCATCATCAGCTATACTAGTATTCATGCATTGACTGAGTCCCTTTCAAATGCAAAAAATTAGCATGGGCAAAAAAGACCTTACAACCAGCAATGGGAACTGTAGCTCAGGACTCTTATATTGTATGCTGCATAAATGTAATATAAGCATGTCTCACCATCATGGAGGTTACATGTTTATTAAATTAGATGTTGGCACGTTTAATAGATACAGATACGGTTTTGAAGACCTATAGAAAAATAAATGTAACCACTTAAGGACCAATTTTTATTTTTGTTTTTGACTCCATGCCTTCCCAGGGCCCAGTTTGGACTACAATGTAGTGGGAAGCTAAAAAAACAAATGCCAAATGGGGTGGAATTGGAAAAAAAAAACGCAATTCCGACATAATTTTATGGGTTTCGTTTTTACAACATTCCCTAAGTGGCAAAAATGACCTGTTATCTTCATCCTCCAGGTCAGTATGATTACAGTGATATCCCATTTATAGTCTTTTGTGTGTTTTAATACTTTAAAGAAAATCTAATTTTTTATTGCTATTACCATATTCTGACCCCCATAGCTTTTTTATATAGGTATATGGAGCTGTGTGGTGGCTCATTTTTTGCAAAGCGATCTGTAGTTGTTATTGATTTTGCAGTGTGTATGACGTTTTGATCACCTTTTATTCCAATTTTTTTGGGGGGACGTGAGTGAATCAATATAAAAAAGGCATATCAGCCATTTAGATTTTTTCTTTTTTCTTTTTTCTTTTTTCGTTTTAAAAGTATTTTATTTTACTCTTAAGAAAATATACAGTGTAACATAACACCAACAGTGGTGTAAATCGGTACCGTCCACAAAAGCATATAAATATCTTGTTGCACAGGAAGGATTGGGGATAACAGCAGTTACAGTCCATTAATAGAGAGACTCAGCTCATATATGTTGTATATCAAGCATATGTAGTAGGAACCAAGTTTTACAAGACAGAAATAATGCTGGTTTAGTTAGAGGAGTAAAATTGGGTATGGTAAGTCGCACACTGGTAGCTATATCCCTAACACCGAATTGTAAGGGGTGTGTGCAGGGGCCGGGGAAGAGAGGAGGACCATTCCCATTGACCTCCAGTCATTAGGCTAACTCGGTCATATTTTTTATTAGCAGAACTTCCCAGGCAGGACCCAAGGTGAAGAAAGAGTGGTGCGAAGTAGATTAGTGCTGGAGAAATCTATATTTTGTCCAGGGGGCCCACTTTTTCAAAAATGTCGGGTGTATTCGTGATTCCCAAGAGGCCATTTCTTCAAAACGGTGGATTTGATCTACTTTTAGCCTCCATTGCTCCACTGAAGGTAAACTAGATTGTAGCCAGTATTTGGAACCAAGAGACGGGCCGCTAACAAGAGCTGCTTGAAGAGGAAAGTGGGAGGCAGAGATGTTTTGTCATTGAAAAAAGAGAGCAACGCCCCATAAGGCGAGGTAGCAATATCTGAGGAACAGATTTGGTTGCTAATCTGAAAAATCTCTGCCCACCACTTGTTTATAGGAGGACACGTCCACCAAATAAGGAGAAAAGTACCTGTCTCCTTTTGGCATCTCCAGCAATCGATAGAGGTTGGTCTATTGAAGCGTGAGGACTTAATTGGGGTAATATACCAATGCGAGAGGATTTTGTAGCCATTCTCTTGGGCCCTAACACATCTAGATGACTTGTGAGGAATATCGAATAGTGTGGGTAGAGTATGGATAGGAAGATCTATACCAGTTTCCAATTCCCAAGAGCGGATGAAAGCCGGTTTAACAACTAATGGAGGAGATCTTAATTTGTTGTAAATTAGAGAAATAGTTTTTTGGTTTCAAACCATGTAAGGGGACGAAGAAGTTCTCCATTCATATTATTTTTGTGGACAAAAGATTTTATAAGTGGAATGAGGGTGAAGTCACATGGTTGTGGATTCAGAAGGGTTTTGATGGTTTTATTTGAAGGTACTAAGCCTTGGGGGTCAAGGAGAAGGGAAATTGGCAATGCGGAGGATCTAATTATTTTAGAAGAGGTATTTCTGGGCCCGCTGGAAGATGTACCAAGGATGTCACTAGTTGTGACAAGGGGAGATGGGAATGGAATAGAGCAGTGGGAATGATTTTTACCACCTCCAAACTTCTACTGTAGCTTTGATAATTGGGAAGGATTGCAGATTAATTTGGGGGGGGGGGGGGGGGGGGATGATAGCCCAGACAAAAGGCTCGAGTTGGCATGCCAATAATGTTTTGTTCCATGGCTACCCAAGATTTGCTATCAGTGTTTCTCAACCAGTCAATGATTCTTGACATAAGAATGGCCTTCCCATAGAGTTCAGGATCTGGAAGCCCAATCTCACCAGTCATGCGTGAACGAGACAAGAATGAGTAGGAGAGTCTCGCTCTCCTGTCATTCCATATGAATGTTCTAAATCTCTGTTTTAAGGAGGTGTAGTAGGACTTAGGAACGGGAATTGGGAGAACTTGTTGGAGGTAGGTAAGATGGGGGATAATAAGAGCCGAGAGGATGTTTTTTCTACCAAACCATGATAGAGTTGGGGCTGATTTAGTGATTTTATCAAGAGCTGAGAATAGGGCGGTTTTTAATGGTACATAGTTGAGTGTAAATAAATCTGGTATGGAAGGGCTGAGTTTCACTCCTAAGTAAGTGATGGTTGGGAAGACCAGTTAAAAGGGGAATTTTTCATTAGAGAGAGTTTGAGTGATGATGATAATCCTGTGCTAATGATGGTGGATTTGCTCTCATTGATCTTAAAGTCGGAAACTGCGCTATAATTCTTTAAGTTCTCCTGAATTATGGGGAGGGAAGTTTTAGGGTTGGATGTTATTATCATGACATCATCAGCGAATGCCGCAATCTTATGGCTCCTGCCCCTTAGGGATAAACCTTTAATCTCGGTGTCTGCTCTAAGTTTGGTTAGGAGGGGTTCCATAGCTAAGATGAAGAGCAGGGGGGACAAGGGACAGCCTTGACGAGTTCCGTTTTGAATTCGAAAAGGAGAGGATAGGTCACCATTGACCATAACTCGGGCTGTAGCCTGGCTGTACGTAGCAAATACAGCCTTGATATATGGATCAGGCAGGCCAAAGGACTTTAGAACATGGCTTAGATAATTCCAGTTTATGCGGTCAAACGCTTTTTCAGCGTCAGTGCTGAGGTGTACAAGAGGAGTGGAAGTATGCCTAGCATAAGAGAGTGCATTGATAAATCTAATAGTGTTATCTCTACCCTCCCTATTACGTACGAAGCCTACCTGATCCATATGTACCAGAAGAGGGAGAAGGACTGCCAGGCGATTCGCCAATAGTTTCGCAAGTAATTTAAGGTCAATATTCAAAAGAGAAATGGGCCTGTAATTTGCACACAACTTAGAGTCCTTCCCCTCTTTAGGAATCAAGGCTATATGAGCAGACGTCATATCCCTGGACAAAGGGATGCCTTGCAAGGATTGATTGCACACCGCCAGTAGGCATGGCAATAGTTGCTTTATAAAGGTTTTGTAATAGAATGCGGGTAGTCCGTCTGGACCCGGGCTTTTACCCAGAGGCATTTGGTCCAGGGCTGTGGAGATTTCCTCCATAGTAAATGGAGCTTCGAGCAAGTGTTTTTGGCCCACTGATAAAGTCGGGCAGGATGTTGATTTCAGAAACGCGTCTACTAGTGATGAGTGAGATGATGGAGGTAGGGGAGAAGGGAGATTGCATAACGCTTCATAGAAGTCTCTAAATTGTTTAGCAATCTTGAATGAGGCAAAGATTGGGTCACCATTTGGAGAAGACAATTGGTGAATGTAGTTGTCAGCTCTTCTAGTTTTTATTCTGTTCATGAGGAATTTGGAGGCTTTATCCCCATGTGCAAAGAACTTATATTGAGAACTGAGATAGTACTTTGCCGAGTTATTATGTAATAGAGTTTTCAATTCCGCTCTTGCTTTAGAGAGCTCTTGGAGTTGGGTTTCAGATAGGGTAAGTTTGTGGACAGATTCCAACTTGTTTATTTTGGAGAGGAGATTACTAATGTTTTTTTCTCTAATTTTCTTTAAGTGCGATCCTAAGCTAATGAACTCACCCCTAATAAAGGGTTTGTGTGCATCCCAAATGGTTTGGGGCGAGAGCTCTGGTAGGGAATAGCTATTTAGATTTTTTTCTGTTGTAGTGTTCACTATAAGGGATAATAAAATTAATTATACATTACTTGGGCATTTTGGGATACAATGGTGCCAATATTTTTTTTTTTTTTTATGGTTTATTTTTTTTCTAGTATATATATTTATATTTTTTTATTTTTGACTTTTTTTTTACACTTATTTTATGTCCTCCTAGGGGACATTAATATGCAAGCCTCTTATCATTTCTCCTATAGACTGCAATGATTTAACATTGCAGCCTATAGGAAATTCTATTAGATTGTGAGCCCCATTGGGAACAGTTGGATGCTAACGTCTGTAAAGCGCTACGGAATATAGTAGCGCTATATAAGTGCATAAAATAATAATATGGAGCCCAACCCTGAACTTAGCTAAACCTTGGAGCCTTCAGAGGGCCTGAGTCATAGCAACTTAATGGGTCTCTCGATCTCAGCCCTCAGAGAGTAACAGTTCCAGGACTTCACTGCTTAAATACAGTGGTCACAATTCTAGCGATCGGTGATCGGCATTATTGCAGATGACGGACAATGCCTCTGGGTGTCTGCGTTGTAAAGCAGTCGGCAGCTGGCATCTTTAAGGCCCCTTTAACACAGGCGAGAATTCCGTGCGGGTGCAATGTGTGAGGTGAACGCATTGTACCTGCACTGAATACGGACCCATTCACTTCAATGGGGCTGTGCACATGAGCGGTGATTTTCATGCATCACTTGTGCATTGCGTGAAAATCGCAGCATGTTCTATATTTTGTGTTTTTCACGCAACGCAGGCCCCATAGAAATGAATGGGACTGTGTAAAAATAGCAAGCATCCGCAAGCAAGTGCAGATGCGGTGCGATTTTCATGCATGGTTGCTAGGAGGTGATAGGATAGGGATAAGCAACCTCATTAAAGTGTAATCACTGTATTATTTTCCCTCATAACATGGTTATAAGGGAAAACAATAGCATTCTTAATACAGAATGCTTACTAAAATGTGCCTTGAGGGGTTAAAAAAACTAAAATAAATTAACTCACCTCATCCTCTTGTTTCAGGACCTGCAAAAGGACCTTTGATGGTGTAATCACTCTCACCACGTGGTGAGCGCGGTGATGTCAGCGCAGGTCCTGCTGAATGAAGAAATCTACAGAACACCTAACCACAACCCTAACTTCAGTGAAGAAGTCTGGGTTCGGGTCTGGGTACCATATTCAGTTTTTTATCACACGCATGCAAAACGCATTGCACCCGCGCGATAAAAAATGAACAACGCAATTGCAGTCAAAACTTACTGAAATTGCGTGCGTACTCGAGCGGGTTTCCCGCAATGCACACGCGACGCATCCGGAGCCCGTGTGAAAGAGGCCTTAAGGGGTTAAATTTACTATGGAATATGTGAATATCGAAGTGTGCCAGTTTTCTAACCAATGCATAGCTGTTGCTTAGCCATGTGCCCCATTACCAGAAGCAGAATATATAAATCCTAGCACTGTATTCACTGAGCAAAACAAGGAATTATTAACGGAGGAATATTGATGCCATGAATTGTGCCAAGCCATCCTTCTCAATAACTGTTTCTCTCACACTCTTTTTGAAATGCAATGAACTTGATGTCTTGAACTGAAGAGAATAGTTGCAATTTTTATTCTATTACACGAGCCCTCCGAGATGGTCTGAGTAAACTCAAGCATCCAACTGAAGACATAATAGCTCATATTTAATTGCCTCAGACAAACTCTTGTTTTATTACTGTTACTAAGGGAAACAAGGTCTTGCAATATCATATGTTGTCAGTAACAGCATGGGTCATATTCTCCACAAGCTGTTACACAAAGAGGTGAAAACAACTCAAACCCAGAGCTATATTTAAAAACCATAAACTGGAGAAATAATGAGCATCAAAAATAAAATAAAAAAATGAAAATGGTATAAAAGAAATAAGTTGATGTGCATCATTTAGCGGTTAATCGTTGACGTTTACTTACTGATATATACAGAACTGCTATTTGGGTATTTAGTGAAAGCCGCAACTCTCCAATGTGAACAGCCAGCAACAGAAAACTGTATCTCACCTTCTTGACCCCTGAGATTTCAACACATAGTAAGTGAAGAAATTAGATATTTTATGTCTTGTTTTTTTTAAATGAAATTTGGCGTTAATCAGCATTTGACAGCCATGATTTATGACTGTTCATACATGATACTGCCCAGCAGCAGGATCTACATGTGGATCACCACGAACTGCCGGCTACACCTGGGTTGGAGCTTGTAATAAATAACCTGTATAGGTGCCTGCTGGGAAGTAGAGGTGCGGCCTGGCTATTAGTGGTGATTCACATGCAGATCCTGCTGCTGGGCCACATTGCAAACAGGCAGCCTTAGAGTACAACAACCGCGCTGTCAGGTTTCTACATGAGGTTTTGGAAACCAAAACCAGGGATGAATTAAAAAAAGAGGAGAAGTAATAGCTGTCTTGTATACTTTCTCGCCTTCTATGATCCACTTCTGATTTTGGCCTCCAAAATCGCATGCAGAAATCTGACCGTGTGACCATACCCTTAGTAGTACTTGCAATCTTAAACGCTCCTGATGCTCCTCTATTCATTTTACATGTTGGTAACTCCCCCATCTGACCTGTTCTTGCCCTTATAAAAATAACAATTGATTGACCCTTGGCTGTGTTTAGCTGGGTCGTGACAAGTGTTGTTTTATAACCTATTGACCAGGAAAACTAAGACTTTCTTGTTTAGCATATTGAAATCAGTGCCTCTTTTATGTAAATTAGTAATTTGGAATATTGCTTTGATTTTCTATTTCTAAAGAATTCAGGTGGTAAGTCAATCTTCATAGAAAATGTATAAAACTTCATTGTATTAATTAACGTTACTATTATGTATTCTTGTTGTTAAAATTATAATGGCAAGAATAGACAATTGAGATTATATTTTTTGATGCTCAAAAACATCAGGGAAATATTAGCAAGGTGCATGATGCTATGCGGAAAAGAAAAAAAAGAATACACGGCATGCAGTGCTATTCTTCTTTTCAACTTGAGAAACCAGCGGATTCCACTATAAGTCAATGAGGTCTGATTTGTCAATTCATCATGGCTTCCCTTATGAATAGAAGCACAATGTATTTGCTTTTAAATAAATAATACCTCCATTCCACAATGTTCCTCTTAAAGCTGCATTCTCATGACTATTATAGATCATTTCCAACACTAGCTACTGTAAAGATTCCCACAATTGTTCTCATATACTTTGTTATTGGCCTTGTCAAGAAAGAGCAATACATGAAAAATATTGGTCTGACGTGATGCAATTTAATGCAACTAGGGCTTCTAAAACATTTTCTGACCTGGATGAAAAGGTGAGGGGTTTTGTTTGAAACAGGTGTGGCGGTGTGGCCTACCATTTAGCACCAAAATTGCTACACAATTCTTGTGTCAAACTTTGTCTCAAAGTAAGCTCACCAATAATTGTATTAGTACGGCAGCCCTTACTCACCACTGTTCCGCTCTTCCAGGAGGGCATGGGTGCTGCCTTACTCATTCCTCCCATCCTGTCCAGTGGCCGAGACCTACTGTCCCTCCTTGTCCTCACAGCAGACTAGGCCACTGGAGTCTTTAATGTGTAGTCTGTATTCCCTCCCATGGGGTGCACATACTTCCTGGCTCTTAAAGGGCCAGTGCACGCATGCCGTAATTGTTCCCCAGCCTATGTGGAATATCCTCTCTTCAGGATAGTTTTCCTCAGTCGGAGGGTGCCTGAGCTTTTGGTTGTTCCAAGTGAAGGTGTGCTGTTCCTGTCTGTTTGGCCGTGTACTAAACTGTTCCTTTCAATTCTGATCCTTTGCTACCTGAGCTGATCTCTGCCTGTTTACCATATTGACCCTTTGGTGCCTGCCTGCTCTTGGATTAATGTCATATATTTGCATGAACTCTGCCTGTTGTGACCTCTGCTTTCTGACTATGAGTATTGCCTGATACCATAGCACTTTGGACTAGTATCTCTGACCCCTGTAAGCAGCCAACCACACCAGGACTATTCCAAGAAGTAGCAACCTGGTGGTTCCCTTGCAGTAAAGGTCAGATCCCTGTATAGTTGTTTAAATAGTGAAAACCAGTAGACTGCCAGTATAATCCCCTCAGAACTAGACCAATGTCAAAGCAGACAGTTGACACAGTTGGCACACCTGTTTGAGTTTACATTGTCTACAAGATTAATAAAATGGTCCACTATATTTTCCACAATATCACCAGTTTTTTCCACTGAATATTCTGTCCATCCTAGCAAACATTCTTTACTTGTATTGTTTTATATGAATTTAGCATTCAGCTACAATAGACAATAACATTCTAGAAAGCTGTTTTTGATATATTTTACAGATAAAAGAAAGTAGAAATTCAGAAACAAAAGAACAAACAGAGGGTGTACTGTGCAATATGACAATGTAAAGTTATGAGAGACGGCTACTTCACAACAGCTTGCCCGTGATTCACAGTTTCAGCATGGGAAAAAAGTTACAATGTTGCATGTGAGTTTTATAAGGTCATTTGAACTTCCCTTTCCTTAGGGAAACCTCAATCTTAGTATAAAATCCGTCATGCAAAATGCACCAAATTTATTAACTGGCACAGGCCTCCTAATACTTTGGTGCATTTCTAGACAGTTTGTGCTGCCGACACTCAAATCTATACCAGTTATGAGCTGGAGTAGATATGAACTATCATACAGTATATTCCAGTTTCTGATGTAAATGATAGTAAATCTCTTGGGCTAACCCCCTCAAAATCCTCACACTTTTCTTGTCCCTTTTGAAAAGTGGCAAGAGAAGTTAAAAGTTGCAAATTAAGTGGAAAACATGGTGTGCTCCATAGTTTGCAGCTTTTTTTTTTTACGCCACACTAGTGGCATAAAAGGTTTAATGAATGTCCCTGACTGAGTTTGGATGCAGACCTCAAGGGTGCCATAGTGAAAGGAATGCCAAAGTGACATAGTGAGTGACAGGCAAATAGTTTGTATAGTAGTCTGGTAAACATTGTCGTGGTATATTAAAGCCTGGTTAAGGAGTTTAATTATTTTACTATTTTCCTGACTATCCATTTTCATCTGGAGCAGTTTGGAAATAAGTGGCAAGGAGCAGGTACAGTCGGGGTATGGTAATTAGGTCAGAATGTTTAGGGATGAAACCCATGGGCTCCAGTCTTCCCTATCTCTTCTTACAGCTTTTAGTTTTCGTAAGCCATGGTCCTATTAGTCCAGGCAATCACTGGGTCATTGTGCTAGGAAATTCTTAAAATTCTATAAATGTTCTAATGAATGCGACAGCTGAAGCAAATCAATCACTAACCTAGATATAATAATATAAGGATAATTGCTATTTGTGGTTGGATAGTTACCTATGATTTTTACAGCTTTGGCGAACTTGATGCCAAAATAGATGTGCTTGAGGCTGTTACTGTATATCTGTGTGTCCCAGAATTCATATAAAAATATACAGAGGTTGTTTTCTGTCAGATTTCTCACAAATCCAACACAAACCACAATGGCATGCTCTATCGGATGTTGCATTACAGAAATATTCTTCTTTAGAGGTATTGCTTCTAAGAGAGATCAGCTCCGGTACAGATGGTTATGATACAGAGCTTCGTACAACAGTTCTTGGACACCTCTGAGGCTCCATAGTATTGAGCCATGCGAGACTTCATGTGACGACACCCAGACTCTGCCATGTGTTGAAGCCTAAGTGTAGGTTCACACATCCATTTTTAATGCATCCTACTGCAAATGGCAAATTGAAGTGTTAATTCCTGTTTATTAAAGGGCAAACCTTTTCACTATTCCCTTTTTTTAATCCCAACCCAACAATTATCTTGGCATAATAAAACAAAAGGAAAAATCACATATGATGTAGATGTCAACCAAATACTTATACAGTGAAACCTCTCCAAAAGAAAACTTCTTGGAGAAGACCACCCCCTTATCCAGATGAGATTTCCTGTAAGTGATTTTAGATATATACTATAAGTGAAATGTGGGTACTTTAAGTGTCAAAGCATGTTGAAAACACCTTTGATATACTGTATCACAGTGACATAACAAAGGTTCTGATCAGTGGGGGTCCAAATGCTGAGACGCCTACCGATCGCTAGGACAAAGAGAGAGAGACGCTCCATCTTGATTCTGTCTCGCAACCAGGAGAGAGAGCATGCTATGTGAGCGCTTCTTTCTACTCGTTCTAGCGATCAGTGGGTGGATCAGCACTCAGACACTCACCAATCAAAACCTTTGATATGTCACTATAATTAATTCAAAGTATTCATAACTGCTGCTGACACACAATGGAAAAGTATGACATACAGAAGGTTGTAAGCATTACCATACAGGATTGTATGGATACACATCTAGACAGGGCGAGTCCAAAGTAAAGGGTCATCATCTGATGCTTATCTGTAACCTAGATAACTGTGTATTTGCATTTCTACCAATTTAATTTTTTTATTTACTAAGAAATTATCTCCATAAAACCTCTGAACCATACAATTTTTTGGTGAAATAATGAATAAAGTAAACAGAAAGTTGTAATGCTAATCTAACAAATGACAAATATTGCAGTGAAAATAATGCATTTATATTACATTGAAGAGATAATGTCTATTGTTATTACATTTTCTGAGAAGATCTTCTGAATGATCTTAAATGATAGAAAGAATGTCTGAAAATCAATTCTCTGTTTTCTTATTTATCATGTGAGTCAGCATTTTCTGAAATCCACTAACTCAATAACAACAAGCCTGTGTTGCTTTCTACCTACAAAAAGCGTAATAAATAATTCATTACATTTGTCTCAATAAAATCAATGGAAATGAAATGCTCTCCAACTGCTGTAAAGTGGAGAAGGTACAGTCAAAATAATGCTACAGATATATTCATCAAAAACGTTACTGAGTGTAAGTACATGCATATGAATATGTATATACACACACATACATGTATATATATTTATTAAATGGATGGACAAACAGATAGATTATATATCCATTACACTTTAGAAACAACCTTGTGTTCTACTCTTGACCAGTCGGTCTGAAAGGGACCTTTATTTTGTATACTGCACATGCACAATATTACACATTTAGCCCTTGGTTGCTAATGATGGCCCCTGTGGGAGTTAGGACAGGGTTGTATTACAGCTCTGGTTTGTACAAAGCATGAGGTGCATGAGTCCTATGCTATCTGTTGTGCCTCTGTACTGTATGTCTCCAAACAAAGGCAAACTACTTTTTTGTTGTTGTATCTGATTACATATAAATCTGAGAAAATATACTTGGCATGTACAGTAGCAGTGGGCTTAGACAGCTCTGGACTAAAGGAGCATAGAGACACCTTGTCAGTGCACATGGACCCTAAGTAACACCGATCGGGAGGGGCAGTGGCACCTCAAATATAATTTTTGGGACTTACTGTACGTTACTTTTTAATCTGTTAGAAATGTTGACCTATTGGTCATCAGCAGATCAATAAATGTGCAATCAATACTGTTTTACTTATTATAACTGACCGTTTAACCCGTACAATACCAGCGCTGTATATGTACGGTGCTAAGTGTTTCTTAAAGCCCAGCACCATACAGCTACGGTTTGCTGATTGGGCGATCGCAGGAGCTGCACCTGCCTGATCAGTGGCAGGGGTCCAGCAATCACTGACAGCTGAACCCCTGCTGTATGCGCCAGCACCAGTGAAAACACCAATGCTGATGCATTAACCCTCGCAATGCCATGGTCAGCGTTGACCACAGCACGTGCGATGTCCTTGTCGGCTTCCATGTCCATTGGGTCCCCGCGGTGCAGGGACGGGAACCAGATGGCTGGGAAGGCAGCCCGTATCCTTCCACAGGCATCGTGGCTGCCTTCCCTGTAAACTTGTGAGATCCAGCCCTCTGTGTGTAATAGTGTTGAGCACAAATATTCAAATAGCAAATTTTTATCGCCAATATTGCCACTTTGAGAATTCGCAAATATTTAGAATATAGTGCTATATGTTCGTTATATCGAATATTCAGCATTTTTTTTCCATCTGAACACAAGATTCCTCTCTGCTTCTTGCTTGTGGGCCAATGAGAAGGAAGCAATGTCAAGTTCACAACAATACTTAGTGCACCAATCAATAATCTGTACTCAGACCTGCTAAAATGTGAAGTTGCATGTAGTGCGAAAAAATATTCTAATTACTGCCGATTAGCGCAATCGCGAATATATTAGAGCACTTGACTATCTGCATGTGAAGTTATTGTAATGTTCTGCCATGCCAACCATTTTCTTAAGTCTCAGGAGAAACTCAGGAGATGAAACTTCTAGTAGCTTGAAAAATGTAGCCAAAGTGACCCACGCCTGTATTTTGCGTTACGAATTCGCATTACGTGATTTTTTACATTGCCGATTTTTCGAATTCAATAAAATAATCTCGAATTCACAAATATATGACTAATATTCTACAAAATATTTGTGAAATATCGCAAATTCGAATATAGCCCCTGCCGCTCATCAATAGTGTGTAATACACTTACAGCCAATGCATTACAATACATATGCATTGTAATGCATTGCAGAAGGGATCAGATCCCCAAAAGTTGAAGTCCCAGAGTGAGGCAAAAAAAAAGTTTTAAAAAAAGTTTGACACAAAAAAAAGTTTGACACAAAAAATGTGAAAGTTTTGAGTAAAAAAATTAAAAAGTATCCTTTTCTCAAAATTTATTGGCAAAAATTGGAAAAATAGGTAAAAAAAGAAAAGTAGACATATTAGGTACTGCCGTGTCCGTATCGACTGGCTCTATAAAAATATCACATGATCCAGAAATGTGTGTCACTTTCACATTGAGCAGCCTCTTCTTACAGAGTTGCCATGTGCAGCCGTCTCCTCTCTGATATGAGCAAGAGACGGGGAATGCACTGCGAACGAGGAGCACAGCCTTCAGTGCCTGGGCTCTGGCAAAAATTAGAGGGGGGGGGGGGGAAGTGCTGCTTTAGATGGTGATATCTCCTGAATGGTAGCAGCTAGAAACATGCAACTGGTCTTACAAAACCAGAATGACAGCTAAAGGCCAAGCAACAGAGGAGAAATCACTGTTAGAATTCAACCTGCTTTTACTTTCACTTTTATCTGCATTCACTGCATCCTGATTTCTATCAGTGATATCTTCCCCTGTACTGAACAGATTGCTGTCATTCTGGTATTGCCTGAAAGCTTGGAATGTCAGCTTTAAAACAATTTAATACAATACAATACAAACCAGAGATATGGGCAGCCAAACCAGCCCCCCCTGTCAGTGTAGAGGAGGGGAGAGAGAGAGAGCAGCTGCAGAGCTGACAGGAGGAGAGAAAGATAGTAAAACAAATATATAGAAATGTGACATTATCATCAGTGTAGTGACCCACATAATTAAATTACGTTATTTTTACCACGCAGTGAACACCGTAAAAAATTCTACAAAATATTGTAAAAATTGCAGGTTTTTTTATCCTTCTCCTTAAAAAAATAAAAATAAAAGTTTTTTAATACACTATATATACCCCAAAATGGTTCATAAAAAAACTTTTAATATGACTATTAAGAGACTAAAAATGCTTACCTGATTTCATGTAATTGCAGGGCTTGTCTCTGGTTTGCTGTATGTGAGAGGATACACATTGCTCTGGGGTAGTGGGGGAAGTTATCTGCATTCTGATTGGTCTTGTCTGTCTCTGGTTAGCTGCATGTTAGAGGATACACATTGCTCTGGGGTAGTGGGGGAAGTTATCTGCATTCTGATTGGTCTGTCTCTGGTTAGCTGTATGTGAGAGGATACACACTGCTCTAGGGTAGTGGGGGAGGTTATCTGCATTCTGATTGGTCCTGCTAGTTCATGTAAGGAGAGCAAGGGGTTATGGGAAGTGAGGGAAATACAGGATGGCCTCAAGGACAGGGCAAGCATCACCACAATAGGGTTGCTAAGGGCTGAATACAGACATCAGAAAGGTAAAATTAATTGAAAAATAAAGCTTCATGAATATCTTTCCTTCATCATCATATATTTCATTTTTGGTAGTGAAATGGCAGTTACACTTTAATTTTGGCGCATTCTTAGTATATCTGCCCCACCTTATGTTTGGAAGGGATTGTTCTACCACGTCTGAAATAGATGTAACCAGGGCTCCTGCTACACTCATTGAAATAGACACTACACTTTTCAGTTGTAACTGCTTACTTAGCTTCTGCAAAATCAGTGATATAATGGAGACAGCCCTGATGTTCTCATATATCCATAAATCAAGTAATACCAATTAAATCTGTTAGCGTCTTCTTAAGAGGTGACAGTCACAATCCAACATCCCATAAAGACTTGACCATCCAAATAAATTAAAACTTTCTATAGTTTACAGTTAGAGATGAGCGAATTTCTTAAAAATTCAATTTGGCTGCTTTGCTAAATTTTACAAAGAAATTCACTTTGTGACGAATTACTTTGTCACGAAACGCATTTTTTTGTAAGTAGTGGGTACAAAGACAGGTAGCTCTGATTGCGCCGCCCCCGTCATTGTACCCCTCAGATGCTGAGTTCATATATGATCGAGGCATCCGAGTTTAAAAACTGTAAAATTAGCAATAAAAAAAACTATTACATCAAACTTACCGCCTCAATTTGCGCACGACGGGCCGGCCGCCGCCATTTTGCTTGAAGATCTCAGCCGAAATCCCATGCGGCGTAAGATTACATCATCTTGCAAGATGGCGTGGTGACGTATGACTTCATCACTCTGTCACTCTGGCTGGCGTGATGATGTAATCTCGTGCCGCACGGGATTTCGGCCAAGATCTTCAAGCAAGATGGAGGCTGGTGGCCAGTCGAGAGAAAATGGAAGAGGTATGTTAGAATTTTTTAGTTTTTTTATACTATTTCAGGATAAATTGATTCGCTGACATGATAGCATGAGGAAATTTGGATTCTAGGCGAGCCGATTTTATCCTTAAATTCAGATTGAATTCCACTTCGTAGGATTCGATTCGCTCATCTCTATTTAAAGTTTTGATGTACCTGTTCTAATACAAGAAAACTGAACAAGCTGCAGTTCCGTTTATATATCTTCTCCTTCAAGTATAAGACATATAATGTACTTTAAAATAAGAAATGTATATGGGGTTTGGAGTTAATACTCTTACCTGTATTTCCCTGCAGTAGCTCCTCTGTATCCTTCTTTTGGTGAAAGTACAGTACATTAGCAAACTGCAAGTAATGCAAAATGGTGTAAAGTGTTGCAAAGTGGCTATACTGCAAAACAACCCTTTTTGAATGGAAGCTGATGCAGCATTCAAATTGCTATTATCTCTTCTATGTGGCATGAAATGGCTAAATATGTTTCCTTATATTTAAGTTAGAGATGAGAAGAGTGTTGGACTGAGGTTTTTGAGGCCCACCAAAGGAAATTATTCTTGGGTTCAAAACCATATACTATCAATTCATTCAAAGAAATAGACTTTAGTGGTACAGCATGTGACGCTTCCAAGGTAGCTCCAAATCAGTGAATTTCTACCAAACCTTTGAGACCCACTGTGATATCAGAGTCTGGGCCCACCAGAGGATCCTCCTGTACTCTGGTGGGCCAGTCAGACGCTGGATGAGCGAATTTATAAATTTTTGAAAAGATGCTGATAGAAAAAGATTTTTTTCCAGGCATTTACAGCACTCTCCATTGCGGTAGAATCGAATCGTACCTGAAAATGTTTAAAAAAAAATAAGTTCTACATTTTCAACAATACAATAGATAAGATGACATCTTAAAATATATTTGGAAAGTAGACACTTCGACAAGTTATTGCAGCAGACGGGAAGCAGAATTAACATAATAAAATGGCCACAGCTTCTATTCTGAGAAATGCATTCTCTAAGAATAAACCAGTGATGTGCTGCATTTTGGAAAAAGCCTAATGTGAACTATAAAAATAAATTGCTCTATATACTGAAAAAAACTTAAAGAAGTTGATGAATGTAACCCTAACCAATGAAAGCTCCATATTTTTATCACACATTATGGAAAATTATATTTCTACAAACATCATATTCTAATGTCAGAATGAGAGATGAGTGAGTTTCCCAAAATTAGTTTCTGGTCTGATTCGGTTGATTCAGTCATCAGATCTGATTTGGTTCAAATAAATTCAGTACAAATCAAACGTTCCCCAATTGCCCTAAAAAGTTGTGTATGACTCTGGGATATACTAGTACTGTATCTAACCCCTTTCAAGCTCTTTATTGCCAAGATAATATTAATAATGTCAAAGTGACAGTGACATACAGCCAGGTCCATAAATATTGGGACATTGACACAATTCATTTTTTTTTGGCTCTATACACCACCACAATGGATTTGAAATTAAATGAACTAGATGTGCTTTAACTGCAGACTGTCAGCTTTAATTTGAGGGCATTTACATCAAATCAGGTAAACGGTGTAGGAATTACAACAGTTTATATATGTGCCTCCCACTTGTTAAGGGACCAAAAGTAATGGGACATAATAATAATAATCATAAATCAAACTTTCACTTTTTAATACTTGGTTGCAAATCCTTTGCAGTCAATTACAGCCTGAAGTCTGGAATGCATAGACATCACCAGACGCTGGGTTTCATCCCTGGTGATGCTCTGCCAGGCCTCTACTCAGGCCTCTACTCAGTTCCTGCTTGTTCTTGGGGCATTTTCCCTTCAGTTTTGTCTTTAGCAAGTGAAATGCATGCTCAATCGGATTCAGGTCGGGTGATTGACTTGGCCATTGCATAACACTCCACTTTTTTTCCCTTTAAAAACTCTTTGGTTGCTTTTGCAGTATGCTTTGGGTCATTGTCCATCTGCACTGTGAAGCGCCGTCCAATGAGTTCTGAAGCGTTTGGCGGAATATGAGCAAATAATATTGCACGAAACACTTCAGTTTTGTCAGCAATTGCATCATCAATAAATACAAGAGAACCAGTTCCATTGGCAGCCATACATGCCCACGCCATGACACTACCACCACCATGCTTCACTGATGAGGTGATATGCTTAGTATCATGAGCAGTTCCTTTCCTTCTCCATACTCTTCTCTTCCCATCACTCTGGTACAAGTTGATCTTGGTCTCATCTATCCATAGGATGTTGTTCCAGAACTGTGAAGGCTTTTTTAGATGTTGTTTCGCAAACTCTAATCTGGCCTTCCTGTTTTTGAGGCTCACCAATGGTTTACATCTTCTCTTGATTGTTGACTTTGACACATATATACCTACCTCCTGGAGAGTGTTCTTGATCTGGCCAACTGTTGTAAAGGGTGTTTTCTTCACCAGGGAAAGAATTCTTCGGTCATCCACCACAGTTGTTTTCAGTGGTCTGACGGGTCTTTTGGTGTTGCTGAGCTCACCGATGCGTTCCTTCTTTTTAAGAATGTTCCAAACAGTTGTTTTGGCCATGCCTAATGTTTTTGCTAGCTCTTTGATGGGTTTGTTTAGTTTTTTTCAGCCTAATGATGGCTTGCTTCACTGATAGTGACAGCTCTTTGGATCTCATCTTGAGAGTTGACAGCAACAGATTCTGAATGCAAATATCACACTTGAAATGAACTCTGGACCTTTTATCTGCTCATTGTAATTGGAATAATGGGGGAATAACACACACCTGGCCATGGAACAGCTAAGAAGCCAATTGTCCCATTAATTTTGGTCCCTTAACAAGTGGGAGGCAGATATGCAAACTGTTGTATTTCCTACACTGTTCACCTGATTTGGATGTAAATACCCTCAAATTAAAGCTGAGTTAGTAAAAGTTTGAGATGAGTAAAGTTTGTTTCATTTCAAATCCATTGTGGTGGTGTATAGAGCCAAAAATGTTAGAATTGTGTCGATGTCCCAATATTTATGGACCTGACTGTATATGGCTATTAGTGATGAGCGAGCTCTAAAGTATTTAAGTGTTTGGATATTCAGCCTGAACACATTGCTATATTTGTGTCTGAAAGAGAGTGTCTGGTTCATAAAAAAAAGGTTAGAAATTGAGGAAACCCCATCAAAATGGTTTGGAAACAGCATTAAGAGGATAGCTGGATGCGTCTTAGACTCTTATTATGCATGACATACAATAGACAACCACACCAAGGCTGTATGCCAAAAGCCAAGTATGTGCAAGCCATCAATCTATCCATGAGACAGATGACAGGCTTAGTCAGCATACTTTACAATGGCAGCCTTGTGCACTATGAGATATTCCAAATCAGCTCTCATCTGACTGAGAACCAATAAACCTCAAAATTATTTTGCATCTGTTGGATGGCTTGGGTGGACCTGCACACCTAGATCAATATCATTAGGGCGACAAAAAGTTTTCCGATTGTCCTAACATAATATTCAATAACCTTTCTATACAGTTTTGTCATGTAAAAACTAATTTCCATAAACATGGGCATATGGGAAAGACATGCAAATGACCAGAATCTGCCTTGTTTTTCAGCTGTCATAAGACTATAAAAACCAATCGATGGCGCTATTGCGTTATGAACAGTACCCTCTATTGGTTTCACAGTCTTATGACAAGACAAATATTCTTGTCAGAAGACTATGAAACCAATAGAGGGCGCTGTTCATAACTCAATAGCGCCATCTATTGGTTTCATAGTCTTCTGACAAGAATATTAGACTGAGTCTTATGGTAAGCTTATTAGTGTAGCCTTTTGCATGGAAAATTTGTGGCAAAAATTTGCAATTAGAATATTTGCGATCTACACTAGAATGACATCTGACACTGGGAAAGCTGGGTAATAACTTAGTGACAAAATCTGACACTGGGAAAGCTGGGTAATAACTCACGATCTACACTGAGTTATTACCCAGCTTTTCCTGTGTCAGACATTATCACTGAATTACTACATAATTATTACATAATATTCGCTATATTGCTATATATTTGTTTCTTAGAATATAACAAATAATTTTTTTTCTACCATGGAACTGTATGGTAAATGGACGCCACTGTACGCCATCAGTCTGAGGCATCTGTTAACGCATACATTTTTGGTATGCATTAAAGGGATGGCAAAAATAGGATGTGAACCCAGCCCTAGTGTCAGAATAAGCACCAGTACACATCGGAGCGGCGTGGCAGAGAGGGGAGGCTGCCATGTACTGACAGATCGCTAACTGGTCCTGATGGTCAGGGATGAGGCGTGGTGAAAAAAAAAAATCAATCTCCCCAGAACCTGTCCTGCCGCAGAGTTTGTACAGGTAGTTGTTAACTGCACGTTTCTAATGGAGCAGCCTATCAAGCATATACAAGGTGGAGTTCCATCGTGTTGGACAGTCAAAAATTAGACATCTGACGGGCAGGTGGTGTTGCCGCTGAATGTCAGCAAGGTGAGCCATGGCCGTGAAAGATCTTCTAAAATGGCCAGAGATTTTCCTGGCCTGCCGCAAGATGTCCTGGACCCCGGGGTATTTGGCAACGAATCGCTGCACGACTAAGTTTAGGATGTGTGCCATGCATGGCACGTGTGTCATTTTGCCCTGTTTCAGCGTGCTCAGCAGATTGGCAACGTTGTCGCACACCACTTTACCAACTGTCAAATTGAGCGTGGTTAGCCACTGATCCGCCTGTGACCGCAAAGTTGAAAGGAGTGAAGGACCGGTGTGGCTCTTGGCTTCTAGGCACAACAGACGCAGCACAGCATGGCAGCGTCTCACCTGGCCATGTCAAATAGGTTCTGGTGAGCTTGAGGGGCGCAGCGGAAGAGACGGTAGCAGTGCAAAAGGAGGAGTCAGCCAAGGAGGAGAGGGAGGATGGAGTAGAAGGAGGAGAAGAAGAAGAGGCAGGCCTGCATGCAATCCATGGCGGTACTACCAAATCTACACGGGTGTCACAGGTTGCATGCTTGATGGCCGTCAGAAGGTTCACCCAGTGGGCAATAAAAGTTATGTACCTTCCCTGCCTGTGTTTGCTAGACCACGTGTCTGTGGTCAGATGTGTCTTGGCACCGACACTGTGTGCCAGAGATACATTCACTTGCTGCTGAGCGTGGCCATATAGCTCTGGGATGCCCTTCTGGGAGAAATATTTTCTTCCGGGAACCTTCCATTGCGGTGTTCCAATGGCCACAAATTTTCTAAAGGCCTCCAAGTCCATCAGTTTATATGGAAGTAGTTGGCGAGCTAGCAGTTCTGACAAGCCAACGGTCAGCCATTGGGCAAGAGGGTTATCTGGCGTCATCATCTTTTTTGCTTAAACATTTGGTGCAAGGAAGCCTGCCTTTTGCCAGACGAACATGACGATGGCACGGTGGAAGGTGGAGTGGAGGACAACTGGGAGGAGAGAGGAGAAGGAGAAGAGGCAGGACAGGGGTGCTGGGAGTGTGGCTTTGTGGATTCTGACAGTGTTGCTCCCACTAGGCTCGGTGATGGGAGGCTAGGTGCCTTCTTGAGGCGGTCGTCCCTAGGTGAGTGTTGGGCTTACTGCGACTTATGCGTTCACAGCACAGGCTGCAGATGGCAACACTATTGTCAGCAGCGGACACGTTAAAAAAATCCCACACTGCGAAGCCATGTGCCGACGTCCTGGGAGCGCCAGATATGACCGGGCATGGTGGATGATTTGTTCCAGATACATTAGCAGTCTGATTTTTGCCTCCTGTGCACTGTAAGTTCTGCCTGTTTCTCCTCCTTCTCCCCTAACTATCTGCTTCTTCGTCTCTCCCTCTGAACTCCCCTCCTATTCTTCTCTTGTGGGCACCCACGTGACGTCCATCGACACGTCATCATCATTGGATTCGTCACCTTCACCCCCACTGACATTAGAGATCTCAGAGTAGGCAGCAACAGCGGGGACCACCCTCCTTGGGCTGATCTGGGTACTGTCATCAGACTGCTGGGTGGTGACCGCTGATACCTCCTCTTCCTGATTCAATGCCAATAATGGCTGCGCTTTGGTAAGGTCTTGTAATGGATGGGAAAACAATTCCTCTGACTCGAGCGGACTTCAAACTTAGGTTGCCACTGCAACTTCCCACTTAAGCTGCGGCCTGGTGCACCTGCCCGAACCCTACCACCTCTGCAGAATGGCCTGCCTCTTCCTCTGCCTGTGATTTTCAAAATGACCCTGTGACACAAGTCCCTATAGAAGAGCAGTATTTGTGGAAGAAGGTTTATCACACCCTTGCCTCAATCAGTTTTTTTGGGGGGGCAACTGGTAAATCACACCAGTAGAAATTATTTTTTTCCAATAGTGTTTGTCACTCTGTGTAGATGCGTTAACGCAACTGCTGCATAATACAATTGCACTATAATATAATATGCTTTCTAACATAGAATTTATAAGTATATTACACCCCTCAGTATGTCACACGTATCGATCGCAAACCTATACTAGTCCTTAAAAGGATATTTTTGGCCCTATTAGCTAGTGATTTGTGTCCCTAACAGTCTGTCCCTGCTCCACACAGTAGCCTCTCCCTACAATGGCAAAAGACTGAATGCAAAATGCCGGCCAGATCAGGTTTATTTATAAAGTAGGGGGTATGTCCATGTGCTGAAACATCTCAATTGGCTGTGCTGTACCACCTGATGGATGTGTCATGGGTCAAAGTTCTTCACAATATGAAAGAATATGGCAGGTGCGAATATCACCATATGTTCGCCCGTTCGGCGAACGAGCAAAGTTCACAGCGAAATGACCGCCGGGCGAACCGCAAGGCCATCTCTAGTCAGCAACCTCTGCAATCCATCTGTAAAACTACAACTCCCAACATGCACATTTGCTTGGCTGTTCTCAGACCTCCCCTAAAATTTAATGGAACATGCTGTAAGTTGTAGTTTCATGACAGCTGGAGTTGCCATGCTAGCCTTCGCCAAATCTATGCGCATGTTGCAGTTTTATAAATTCCATGCAAGTGCAATGTGGATACGCTTATTTCAGAGAAAGTACATCTGGGGGTCACCTGGCATTGAATTGTCACTGGCCATGACTTTTTTTTTTTTTTGCAATATTTAAAAAAACTTGCAAATCTGGCAAAACCTGACAATTTTCTCACTCCATTTCTGAAAGTGGTGTGGAAAGGCTCTCATCTAAAATCTCTAAATTTTGCACAAAATGTTGCTGCGCTAACATCACTTGCAACATTTTTACCTCACAAAACAGGTGTAACAGATTTGACTACTTGCCTCAATGAATACTTCAGTTTTTACAAAGGAAAATGAAGGAAAAGGACCTCAGTTAGGAAAGAAGACTAATGAATCTTTTGATGCATGTGTCTTTACAGAGGAAGAGGTTCTAAGTCAACTGTCTAAAATTAATACGAATAAGTCACAGGGGCCTGATGGGATACACCCAAAGCTATTAAAAAAGCTTATCGGTGAACTAGCAAAACCATTAACAGATTTATTTAACCAATCACTGGTAACAGGAGTCATCCCAGAAGATTGGAAATTAGCAAATGTTGTGCCCATTCACAAGAAAGGTAGTAGGGAGGAATCGGGCAACTATAGGCCAGTAAGCCTAACATTAATAGTGAGGAAATTAATGGAAACCATACTTAAGGAGAGGATTGTGGAACATCTAAAATCCCATAGATTGAAAGATGAAAAACAGCATGGGTTTACTTCAGGTCATGTCAAACTAATCTTATAGATTTTTTTTGATTGGGTGACTAAAATAATAGATGGAGGAGGTGCAGTAGGCATCGCTTATGTAGACTTTAGGAAGGCTTTTGATACTCTCCGAAATTGCAGAAGGCCTCGATGGTAAGGTGTGTCTTTTTGCTGATGACACAAAGATTTGTAACAAGGTTGATGTTCCTGGAGGGATAGACCAAATGGAAAAGGATTTAGGAAAACTAGAGAAATGGTCAAAAAGCTGGCAACTAAAATGTAATGTTGATAAGTGCAAGATAATGCATCTGGGGGTGTAAAAACCCAAGAGAAGAATATGAAATCAGAGAATATTTAAAAAAAGAAAAACTGCTACAAGAGGACATAGTTTTAAATTAGAGGGGCAAAAGTTTAAAAGTAATATCAGGAAGTATTACATTACTGAGAGAGTAGTGGACGCATGGAATAGCCTTCCTGCAGAAGTGGTAGCTGCAAATACAGTGGAGGAGTTTAAGCATGCATGGGATAGGCATAAGGCCATCCTTCATATAAGATAGGGCCAGGGGCTATCCATAGTATTCAGTATATTGGGCAGACTAGATGGGCCAAATGGTTCTTATCTGCCGACACATTCTATGTTTCTATGTTTCTATGATAAATGTCCCCCATAGTCTATAATCTATCTGTAGCTACTTGGGAAAGACTTAAAACCCTTGAAGCATTGCTAGGATGACAGTAATGAGAAGGTTTGCTGATGTCAATGTGTCTATTCTTTAATTATGATGATTGTATTGTTGACTAGTTATGTGGACTTTGTGAAAAGTGCATGTTGTGTTGTAAGCTGCCATAACATGACATATATATAGTTCTGCCGGTAAGTGCCATGTTATTTCTATGCTTCCTCTGAGGCTACAAAGTGATAAATTCCAAAACAGAAGCTGCTAATTATATAGGAGGTCCTGGCCTCCCCACCACATACTACTGTGCTCCAAAGTAACTGCTTTAAAATGTCACTATATATGATATCATGCATGTCTCACAAAGTTGTCCCCTATGTGTCAGCATACATACAGAGAAAATGACAACCTTGCACAATCAAATGATACTATATTTATTGAGCAAGTCCCCTGTAAGCAAACATTCAACGCAACATACTGTGTATACAAAAGGACAGCAAGCATGAACATTGCAAAGATTTACATTACAAATGCAACAGAAAAACATGGTATGATGCCACATGCATGCAGCAGAGGAATACCATATAGCAGCAAGTACTCAATATCCCATCATATACTTATTAAATGGTAAAACACTCGGTAACACTGACATGGAAAAAGATCTAGGAATTTCAATAAACAGCAAACTAAGCTGCAAAAAACTGTGTCAGGCAGCTGCTGCCAAGGCCAATAAGATAATGGGTTGCATCAAAAGTGGCATAGATGCCCGTGATGAGAACATAGTCCTACCACTTTACAAATCACTAGTCAGACCACACATGGAGTACTGTGTGCAGTTCTGGGCTCCAGTGAACAAAGCAGACATAGCAGAGCTGGAGAGGGTCCAGAGGAGGGCAACTAAAGTAATAACTGGAATGGGGCAACTACAGTACCCTGAAAGATTATCAAAATTAGGGTTATTCACTTTAGAAAAAAGACGACTGAGAGGAGATCTAATTAATATGTATAAATATATCAGGGGTCAGTACAGAGATCTATCCCGTCATCTATTTATTCCCAGGACGGTGACTGTGACGAGGGGACATCCTATGCGTCTGGAGGAAAGAAGGTTTGTACACAAACATAGAAGAGGATTCTTTACGGTAAGAGCAGTGAGACTATGGAACTCTCTGCCTGAGGAGGTGGTGATGGTGAGTACAATAAAGGAATTCAAGAGGGGCCTGGATGTATTTCTGGAGCGTAATAATATTACAGGCTATAGCTACTAGAGAGATATCGTTGATCCAGGGATTTATTCTGATTGCCTGATTGGAGTCGGGAAGGAATTTTTATTCCCCTAAAGTGAGGAAAATTGGCTTCTACCTCACAGGGGTTGCCTTCCTCTGGATCAACTTGCAGGATGACAGGCCGAACTGGATGGGCAAATGTATTTTTTCGGCCTTATGTACTATGTTACTATGTTACTAATATAGAATGCTGTTTACATGGCTTCTACAGGGAGTGCAGAATTATTAGGCAAATGAGTATTTTGACGACATCATCCTCTTTATGCATGTTGTCTTACTCCAAGCTGTATAGGCTCGAAAGCCTACTACCAATTAAGCATATTAGGTGATGTGCATCTCTGTAATGAGAAGGGGTGTGGTCTAATGACATCAACACCCTATATCAGGTGTGCATAATTATTAGGCAACTTCCTTTCCTTTGGCAAAATGGGTCAAAAGAAGGACTTGACAGGCTCAGAAAAGTCAAAAATAGTGAGATATCTTGCAGAGGGATGCAGCACTCTTAAAATTGCAAAGCTTCTGAAGCGTGATCATCGAACAATCAAGCGTTTCATTCAAAATAGTCAACAGGGTCGCAAGAAGCGTGTGGAAAAACCAAGGCGCAAAATAACTGCCCATGAACTGAGAAAAGTCAAGTGTGCAGCTGCCAAGATGCCACTTGCCACCAGTTTGGCCATATTTCAGAGCTGCAACATCACTGGAGTGCCCAAAAGCACAAGGTGTGCAATACTCAGAGACATGGCCAAGGTAAGAAAGGCTGAAAGACGACCACCACTGAACAAGACACGCAAGCTGAAACGTCAAGACTGGGCCAAGAAATATCTCAAGACTGATTTTTCTAAGGTTTTATGGACTGATGAAATGAGAGTGAGTCTTGATGGGCCAGATGGATGGGCCCGTGGCTGGATTGGTAAAGGGCAGAGAGCTCCAGTCCGACTCAGACGCAGCAAGGTGGAGGTGGGGTACTGGTTTGGGCTGGTATCATCAAAGATGAGCTTGTGGGGCCTTTTCGGGTTGAGGATAGTGTCAAGCTCAACTCCCAGTCCTACTGCCAGTTTCTGGAAGGCACCTTCTTCAAGCAGTGGTACAGGAAGAAGTCTGCATCCTTCAAGAAAAACATGATTTTCATGCAGGACAATGCTCCATCACACGCGTCCAAATACTCCACAGCGTGGCTGGCAAGAAAGGGTATAAAAGAAGAAAATCTAATGACATGGCCTCCTTGTTCACCTGATCTGAACCCCATTGAGAACCTGTGGTCCATCATCAAAAGTGAGATTTACAAGGAGGGAAAACAGTACACCTCTCTGAACAGTGTCTGGGAGGCTGTGGTTGCTGCTGCACGCAATGTTGATGGTGAACAGATCAAAACACTGACAGAATCCATGGATGGCAGGCTTTTGAGTGTCCTTGCAAAGAAAGGTGGCTATATTGGTCACTGATTTGTTTATGTTTTGTTTTTGAATGTCAGAAATGTATATTTGTGAATGTTGAGATGTTATATTGGTTTCACAAATGGGTATATATTAGTTTTTTGTTAAGTTGCCTAATAATTATGCACAGTAATAGTCACCTGCACACACAGATATCCCCCTAAAATAGCTAAAACTAAAAACAAACTATAAACTACTTCCAAAAATATTCAGCTTTGATATTAATGAGTTTTTTGGGTTCATTGAGAACATGGTTGTTGTTCAATAATAAAATTAATCCTCAAAAATACAACTTGCCTAATAATTCTGCACCTCCTGTATAGAAGGATTTGGACGTACTTGTAGATCATAAACTAAATAACAGCCTGCAATGTCAACAGCTGTTTTTTAGTGATGGACAAACATTGGCCCGGACGGTTCACGAACTCGAACACACATTCGCGATCAAATGTTCGCGAACCACACGTTCGCGGCGGGCACCATTGACTTTAATGGCAGGTGAACCTGAAAAACCTTCAGGTCATATTTGCAGCCACCAAACACTAGAAGTGCACAAATAATCCCATAACATAGACAGTGACATACCATAGGGGGATAATTAGCAAAAATTTCCACAAAAAATATGTATTTTAATCAGGGGCCATTTTTGTGCGTATTAAAGGGAAACTATAGGCATTCACCTGACAGAAAATAACTTGTGATGATGTTGCTGGAGGTACATTAGGCGGTCACTGAATAAAAAATTTACTGCAGGTCACTGGAGTACAGGCCCCAAAAATTAGGCTAATTCGAGAATTTGCAATTATTTTCTTGATTACGAAAATCGGCAATGTAATATGCATATTATGCGCATGTGCATTGCGCAATACAGGCGTGGCCTAGTTTTGCTAACTGCCAGAAGTTTTCTGAGATTGGAGAAGATGGTTGGGAGCAACTTTTGCGACTGTGAGGATGAACTCCTGATCACTGTAAGTAATTTTACATTACAGCACAGATTTTGATTACATTTCGAATGCATGACAGAACAATAGCTTTATATGCCGATAGAGTATTTCAATATATTTGCGATTGTGAATTTTGCGCATATTTGTGAGCAATAAATGCAACTTCACATTTTATTAGGTCTGAGTAGTTATTAATGATTGGTGCACTAAGTATTTCTGTCACATAACACCACTATGTCTGTAGCATGTATGTATGGACAGCAGAGAAATATCTCTCACATGCACATTGCACATTCATTTTCCTGCCACATAATATTTACCACACACACACAGTCTATCGATTAAAGTTTGTGTCCTGTTGGTCAGGAAAAAGGTGCACCACAGGGAGGCGAACCAGCTGTACACCCCATACTGTACCGTCACTTCACTAGACAGGTACATCTCTGCTCAGCTGGCCAATATCTGATTGCTCAGACCCCACACACATACAATCGCAATACAATCCGATCTTATAACGGTAACATTAAATCTAATATTTCCCCTTTAAAGACTTAAAGACTTTTTGCTGTGTTGTTGAGGACAGTATTCTCAATACTTGTGGGTAACAAATTCGTGATGATATGCTTGCAACTTTATCCTGCAGCGCATGTTGGAGCGGGGATATGATCAGACCAGGGTCCAAGAAGAGAAGCAGGCCATTGTGCGGGGATACTGAAGGAGCTTTTGAGGGAGTTCAAGGGGAAGCACAGTGCGATGGTCGTCGTTAAGCACTTGTCCGATCTTAAAAGGAGGCACATCAGATCACTCATATAGGTGACAGAATACGCCCAGGTACAATGCTTACATTTCTTTTGTATCTCTAGCCAACACTCTGTAATGTATATATACAGTTATGCAAATAAGTATTTCATCCCTTTACAAATGATTACTTAGTACCTGGTGACATGTAGCAAATCAGCCGGTTACATCATACTGTACATCTCTATCTCGCCATGAGTATATACATATATATATATATATATATATATATATATATATTTAGGCACATGGCGAGGTAGAGATGTATGATGTAACCGGCTGATTTCATACGTTTCACACCAAGAACTAAGATATATATATATATATATATATATATATATATCACACAGTGTATATACTGGTGAAACTTGAAAAATGTTAATATTGTGCAAAGTTCATTTATTTCAGTAATGCAATCAAAAAGGTGAAACTAATATATGAGATAAACTCATTACATGTAAAGCGAGATATTTTAAGCCTTTATTTGTTATAATTAGGATGATTATGGCTTACAGCTTATTAAAACCCCAAAGTCAGAATCTCAGGTACCCTTTGCTCAGGGAGTATGGATTAATTAGCTGACTAGAGTGTAACACTTTGAGCCTATAGTATTGAACCTTTTCACTCAGTGAGGTAAAGATGTATGATGTAACCGGCTGATTTTGTACGTTTCACACACACATAAATATATATACGTGTGTGTATATGCATAAACTGCAATCATCATTCTGTATTCCAGTAAAAGGCCCCCGTCCATCACTACATTAGATACATCCCCCACTTCATTTGGATTTGTTAGGAGTTCTGAGTTGTTTGTCAAAATTCTGAACATTGTGTGATTACAAGTGTTCCCGTTCCATCCATACGCCACAGGTCGTCAACTGACGAGATGGAGGTGGTGGAGGTGTTCACCGAGGAAGAGGAGGAGGGAGAGCAGGCCGCACCCTCCCAGCCGCAGCAGGATGCACCACTACCACCTGGTGTTGGCAAAGAGGTGGAGGTAGAGGAGGCCAGACCCTCCTGGCAGCCGGATCCCCCCCCAGCTTTAGATGAGGAGGAGGATGTCACCATCCCCCTCCAGGAGGGTAAATATGTGCATACAGCAATATAATTCTGTATCCATGCCTCTTAATCTGAATTGCAAGTAATTTTCATATTTTTTTTAATCCTAACAGTACTCATTCAATTAAAACAAAAAATGAGGCAGCCGCAGCGGGAGCATGATGCAGCCATAAAGGAGACCCGGGAGCAGGTGCGGAAGTTGGAGGAGCTGCACTGCAAACTAATGAATGAGATGCTGGACCTGCACGACCTTCTTAAAAAGTTGCCTTAGAGCCTTTTTTGTTAATAAATAGTTTTTTTCTGTTCTAACATGTGCTTCCGTTTTTTTAATATTGCTAGGTTTTAGTGTAATTCTAACCAATAAGGTTGCAGTAGGCCCCTTTAGTCCAGGGTCAAACTCATCAGGATCAGGACAGACAGCAGCAGTAGGAAAATGTTAACGGTGTAGTATAAGGCCTACACATAGCTTGGCCAAAATCATCAGGATCAGGACAGACAGCCACAGCAGGTAATTGGTAACGCTGTAGTATAAGGCCTACACATAGCTCGGCTAAACTCAGCAGGATCAGGAAAGACAGCAGCAGGTAAATGGTAATGGTAGAGTATAAGGCCTACACATAGCTCAGCAGGATCAGGACATACAGCATCAGCAGCAGGTACATGGTAATGGTCGAGTATAAGGCCTACACATAGCTCGTCCAAAAATATCAGGATTAGGACAGGCAGCAGGTAATTGGTAGTGGTGTAGTATAAGGCCTACACATAGCTTGTCAGTCCCAAGGTCGACCAGTGGTGGACTGAGGGGAAAAGCAGAAGTGGAGCTCCTGACCTGGCTACGCTGTACCCCCGCTGACGCCTGGGTATGACTAGGTTCGGGGGTTCTGTGGCTGAATCCACCCACATCAGTTGGAAGGAATGTCACTGGGGTACTGACGGGCAGTATCTCCTCCTCCATCCCTTCAAAAATGTTCTGACCGTCCGAACCAAGCTGCAGCTCACTCTCCTGCATTACCTCCCCCAGGATGTCACTGTCACTGTCAAACAGCAGCAGGGACTAGTCTTGGGGCATGGGGCTGGTCCTGCAGGAGGCGGAGAGCTGCTGCAGCTGCTCTCAGCCTGTGCAGAGGACCATGTGCCACTGGCTTATGTCACAAAAGACACCACTGCCTCTGTGTCCTGAGATAAAATTGGGAGGCTGAAACAGCCAAAAAAATCTTGGATGAGGTGTACGTCCCTGCCAGTTGCGCCCCCCCCCCCTCCATGACTAGAGGAGCCGCCCTGTGCTGGCAGTGGTCCAGCAACTGGAACCAACTCCCCTACCACGACCACTGTTGCCGGCATGCCCATGTCCACTCATGATCTTCCCAAAATTAAATTAAAGGCCAAAAAAATTAACAAAATGAGGAGGGACTTTGGGAATAACTTTATTGGTTTGGGACAATGGGGCAAAAATTAAATAAAATAGTAATTTAGAATAACAGACAGCAAATGTGTTGTTTTTTTTTTTGTTTGTTTTTTTCAAAGACGAAAGGCGGCGACACTAATCCCTCCCTAGCACAGTAATTCCTAAACTAGCACACTAAACCCTAAGACATTGACAGAAAAACGGCCAGAAACTGATTTTTTTTTAAGGATGAAAGACAGTGACACTAAACACAAACAAAGTAAATCTTAAAATAGCACACTGAACACAAACCCTATTAAAGCACAGTAATCCCTTGCTATCACACTCCATTGTATACATGACTGCTGGGGATTGCCGTTGGCAACTGATCACATGTGCAGGATTTTCTCCCCCAGATGGAAGTGCACTATAGGGGTTTTGGAGCATCTCCTGCTTTGTAAGACCACTTTATTCTGTAAATCTGTTTGTATATGCATGACTGGAGGTGTGCAAACTCCAGGACTGAATGTGTCAGATTTTTAACTATGGGTAACATTCAGGGGCACCTGTTTTGCCTGCGTCACATGAATCAGTGACAGGTGGGACTCACAGCCTCCTCCCTCCTCCCATTGTATGTGTGATTTACGCTGGAGGTAACTGGGGATCAGTTGGCTGTGTGTCGGACTCTATGACCCTATCAATAATTGCTCATATGGCATAGGTAGTTTAGCGTAAGGTCCCACTAAACTATGAAAGACCTTGGCGAGGTGCGCAGGCTCCGGTATGTTCTTGAAAAAAGAATATATTGGCGAAAATCAAATTTTTTATACCAGTGTGAGGGTTTCGCCATATATTGTCAAGTGAATGTAGCATTTTTGTGCACTATTTCTTTGTCCACTCTTTGTTCTATTTTATTAATTACATCCGCATATCTGGATATCCTGCTTAGGATGTCCTTGTGGTAAATGTGGTTCGCTGCGGGCATCCTCCTTTGTATGCAGAAGAAAAAACGGGGGATTGCTGTTAGCAACAGACCACATGTGCAGGATATGCTCCCCTGCTTAAGAATGTGCAACAGCATTTGGGGTCTGAGCATTTTTTTGCCTTTCTAAACCACTTTGGTATGTAGGATGTTTTTGTGGCACATGTGGTCAGTTGCGGTAATCCTCCATTGTATACAGGACTGCTGGGGATTGCCATTGCTAACGGATCACATGTGCAGGATTTGCTCCCCTGGATGGAAGTGCGCTACAGCATAGGGGGTTTGGAGCATCTCCTGCTTTGTAAGACCACTTTATTCTGTGAATCTCCCTATCACACTACCTAACATCCTGCACTGGAACCTATCAGTGACACTATATCAGGATACCCAGTATTGATCCTTGCCCTTTATGCTTTTGATACGGGTTCCCTTTTCAAACACTGGAGCATGAAGGCCCCCATTTGCACTAAATTGGAAGCGATGGAGTGCCCTGGCTCCTGCTCATCGCCCAGGAGAATGTCGTCCTCGGTCTCTTCCCCCCAACCACGGACAACAGCAGGGATCATCGAAAAGTTTAAAGTCCCCCTCAAAGCCTGCTCTTCTTGCTTCTCCTCCTCTCCCCCCCCCACCAGCCACCACCCTCCTCTGACTCCTCTTCAGACTCCTGCTGACTTGTCTGAGATGGAGTAGCCACCCTGGGAATTTATTCAGCATTGCGACTTCCTCATCTTCCAGCTCCTGCTCCTTGATGGCTTGATCAATGACATGACGCAATGCACACTCCAGAAAGAAGGCGTAAGGTACGATGTCACAGATGGCGCCCTGGCTGCAACTGACCAGTTTCGTGATCTCATCAAATGGCATCGCGCATGAGCAGCCACTGGCGCAGTGAAGAGAAACCAAGCTCCCCAGAACCTGTCCTGCTGCAGAGTTCGTACAGGTAGTCGTTAACGGCGGGTTGCTGCTGGAGCAGCCTATCAAGCATATACAAGGTGGAGTTCCAGCGCGTTGGGCTGTAACAAATTAGACGTCTGACGGGCAAGTGGTGTCGTCGCTGAATGTCAGCAAGGCGAGCCATGGCCGAGTAAGATCTTCTAAAATGGCCATCGATTTTCCTGGTTTGCCGCAAGATGTCCTGGACCCCGGGGTATTTGGCAATGAATTGCTGCACAACTAAGTTCAGGACGTGTGCCATGCATGGCACATGTGTCATTTTGCCCTGTTTCAGCACGCTCAGCAGGTTGGCACTGTTGTCGCACACCACTTTACCAACTGTCAAATTGAGTGGGGTTAGCCACTGATCAGCCTCTTTCTGCAGAGCAGAAAGCTCTTGGCTTCCATGCACAACAGCCGCAGCACAGCATGGCAACGTCTCACCTGGGACATCAAATAGATTCTAGGGAGTTTGGAGGGAGCAGCGGAAGTGGTGGTAGCAGTGGAAATTGAGGAGGCAGCTGATGAGGAGACGGAGGATGGAGGAGGAGGAGAAGAAGAGGCAGGCCTGAATGCAATCCTTGGTGGTAACACCAAATCCACACGATAGCCACGGGTTACATGCTTGACGGCCGTTAGAAGGTCCACCCAGTGGGCAGTAAAAGTGATGTACCTTCCCTGCCTATGTTTGCTAGACCATGTGTCTGTGGTGAGATGTATCTTGGCACCGACATTGTATGCCAGAGATATATTCACTTGCCGCTGAACGTGGCCATATAGCTCTGGGATGCCCTTCTGGGAGAAATATTTCCTTCCGGGAACCTTCCATTGCGGTGTGCCAATGGCCACAAATTTTCTAAAGACCTCCAAGTCCACCAGTTTATATGGCAGTAGTTGGCGTGCTAGCAGTTCTGACAAGCCAACGGTCAGCCATTGGGCAAGAGGGTTATCCGGCGTCATCAACTTTTTACGCTCAAACATTTGGGCCACGGAAGCATACTTTCCGCCAGATGAACGTGACGATGGCACGGTGGAAGGTGGAGTGGAGGACAAATGGGAGGAGAGAGGAGAAGGAGAAGAGGCAGGATATGGAACGCCGGGAGTGTGGCTTTGTGAATTCTGCTCCCACTGGGCTCGGTGATGGAAGGCCAGGTGCTTTCTTAAGGTGGTCGTCCCTAGGTGAGTGTTGTGCTTACTGCAACTTATACGTTGACAGCACAGGCTGCAGTTGGCAACTCTATTGTCAGCAGCTAACACGTTAAAAAGAGCCCACACTGTGGAGCCATGTGCTGGCGTCCTGGGAGCGCCAGCAGTGACTGTGCATGGTGGATGGCTCGCTCCAGATACATTTGCAGTCTTCTTTTTGCCTCCTGTGCCCTGCATGTTTTGCCTGCTTCTCCTCCTCCCTCTCTGCTGCACCGTCTCTCACTCTGAACTCCCCTCCTCTTACTCTATTGTGGGCACCCATGTGACATCCATCGACACGTCATCATAGTCACCTTCACCACCAATGACATTTGAGATCTCGGAGTAGACAACAACAGCAGAGACCTCCCTCCTTGGGTTGATCTGGGTACTGTCTTCAGACCACTGGGTGGCGGCCGTTTCTACCTCCTCTCCCTCATCCAATGTCAAGAATGGCTATGCATCGGTAAGGTCTGGGAATGGATGGGAAAATAATTCCTCTGACTCAAGTGGAGGGGCTATGGTAGTGGTGGTGGTGGATTTGGGGGTGCACGCAGCAGAGAGTGAGGAGGGTGCAGATACAGAGGATGAGGAGGGTGTAGAAGCGGAAGGCTGAGTGAGTCACTCAACCAACTCTGGTGCGCCCTTTGAAGTAATCGTACGTGCCTTCTCCAACTTTCCACTTAGGCTCTGGCCTGGTGCACCTGCCCGACCCCTACCACCCCTGTGGAATGGCCTGCTTCTTCTTCCGTCTGTCATTTTCAAAATAACCCTGTGCCTAAGTCCCTAGAGAAGATCAGTATTTGTGGAAGCAGGTTTCTTGCAGTCCTCAATCAATATTTGGTGGAAACAGGTATATCAAACCCCTTAATCAGTATTTTGCTGAAGCAGGTATATCAAAGACATCAATCAATATTTAGTGGAAACAGGTATATCAAAACCCCTTAATCAGTATATTGTGGAAGCAGGTATATCGCATGCCTCAATCAATATTTGGTGGAAACAGGTATATCGAACCCCTTAATCAGTATTTTGTGGAAGCAGATATATCAAACCCTTGATTTTTTATTTTTTTTGCCACAACAGTTATATGACACCACCCTGTTTATTTGGGGAAACAGGTATATCACAGCCCTCAATCAGTATTTTGTGGAAGAAGGTATATCACACCCCACAATCAGGTTTTTTGGGGGGCAACAGGTATATCACACCCATTGAAAATAGTTGTTCCAATAGCGATTGTCCCTCTATATAGCTGCGGTATCGCAGCAGAACCGCACATAACTGCTGCACAATACAAATGCACAATAATATAATTTCTATGTTAGAAAGTATATTATAAGTATATCATACTCCTCAGTATGTCACACCTATCAATAGCACACCTATTCCAGTCCGTAAAAGGACTTTTGTGGCCCTATTAGCTAGCGTTTGATGTCCCTAACAGCCTGTCCCTGCTCCACAAAGCAACCTCTCCCTACGCTGGCAAAACACAAAATGTAAAATGGCTGCCAGATCGTGTTCTTTTTTTGGGTGGGGGTGTGTCCATGTGCTGAAACATCTCAATTGGCTGTCCTGTCCCACCTGATGGACGTGTGATGGGTCAAAGTTCGGCGTAATGCAAAAGAATATGGCGCCGGCATACATCACAATATGTTCGCATGTTTGTCGAATCACGAATGTGCAAAATTCCCTGCAAAACGACCGCCGGGCGAACCACAAGGGCATCTCTACTATTTTTAAGGCTAGCAGGATACTACTATATTTACTAGCATATATTACCACTCTTCAAAGCTTTGCTTCAGCCTCATCTGGAATATTTAAATCAGTTCTGGGCACCAGTCCATAGAAAGGATGCCCTTGAGTTGGAAAAAGTGCAAAAAGTGACTAAACTGAGGGTATTAGTTATGAGGAAAGATTAAAATAATTAAATGTAAGGTGTATAAAGAGGGGGGGCATGATTAACATATAAGTATGTAAATGGCCCAAACATGGTGAAAAAGCTGCTCCACGTATATTTTGCTCAGAAGACAAGGGGGGCACTGGCTCCATCATAGTCTTTTTAAATAGGCTACCTCAGGATGTAGTAGTGGTAGGAACAGTGGATGGTTTAGAAAAAAAAAGGCTTACATGAGTTCCTAAAACTACGGTAAATTACATTAATGCTAATTAAAATGTGTAGAAGTCCGGTTCTCACTCCCCTTTCCTAAAATTCACAGCATCACCCTTCTCTTGATGGAACTTGATGGACTTATGTTTTCAACCGTACTAGGAGGAGAATGTATTCCTAATACAACATCTGGTGGAACATGGCACATTTTTTGTGTGGTAGATTTCATGTGAAAAAGTATGGAGGTACAGGAGTGCCTTATTCTTCTACGATACATAGTCATACACTCCATTTTGCCCCAATGTGTTACAGAATTCTTGTGTATTTTGCTTAGTAAATCTCCATTTAGTTTTTTCTGCCTACCCACTGTACATTCATTTATGCTGTACAGACAGGAGATAATACTTATTTTTGTTGTAATGGGGGCCATTTATGTTTTCCACCAGCACGTGTTACCTACAGTATGCAGGAGGACAAAATAATCAGGGAACACAGAGCAGGATATTAAAAGACCACATGTCAGGGTCCTGTATTTCCAGGGGGAAATACTCTTTAAGCATATGAAACCTCACAGATTAACAATGCAACCTCTCTTCTCCAAGGGTAACACATACAGAGGAAATGTGTCCCCTGGTAGTCAATCATTTGTAAATCTATTATTTTCTGTCATTGAATGGAAATCCATCTACTTGTGAATATTGGAACGTATGCTGACCCATAGAAGCAATTTGTCTTCTAGCTATGATTTGCCTTTAGTTGAATGCATAAACAATGCATTGATTTTCTTCAATGTCATTTTCTTCACTGCCCTGCTCAGAACAGATAACTGCTTTTTTCGTGATCCTTTTACACAATGAGAATATTAGAAAGAACTACATGTGAAATAATGATTTCCCTGTAAATCTCAGCAGTGAGGGGGTTAGTATGCTTGTATGGCTGTATTATGATGTAGTCAGCTTAAAATGCAGAAGGGGCGATTCAGCTGTGGGATTTGAATAGATTAATTTGCCCATGCAGCAACTAAGCAGCTGTTGTTCAGTAGAATCTCAAAGACTTGTGTTCAGAGTTGATTCAATGATTCAGGGCCATGGTCTCCCTACAGTATGATGCACTGTGTGGCAGGTTACATAGAGCCTAGGTGGTATAAAGTACAAGACAATTTGTCATAGAGTGGCACGTCAGCACTGTCCAGGTTTCTGCTAATAGATTCAGCGATTAGAGAGATTTAATGTATTAAACATATAATTGATAAAAAGCCATGCCGTTCGTTTTACAATGTGTGTTAACGTCCAACATCATTACCAGCGATATGAAGTAGGTGCCAAGCACCAGCAATGATTTATGCATATAAGATCCTTCAAACGTCTATGCTTGGTTGATTTTCAAATAACCTTTAGGAGTATGAGCTAAGAAACAAAAAAAAAAAAACTGCCATAGACCGCACAATGTTATATTCAATATATTATTTATTGACTTATGTATATTTAGCTTTCCCAGTTGTAAGAATTCAAAGATAGATGAATACTGAGTGATGGATGGAAAAGACAATCTGTTTAGTCATGTATAGAGGCCACAAACCAAGCCAGTAGGAGTAAATGGATTAAACGTGGATGCACATACAGTATAAAGATTCTACTGTATAAAAATATGCAGCTTAAACTGATTTAAGCATAGCAAAAATTATAACATTACAGATATTATTTGTACAGTAAAGAGCTATTCCATGAAATATGCCTATTTTTGCTTATGAATGCATGTACTTCTTTCATTTAAAAGTCATGATTTTATTTTTATTTTCTTATTATTATTATTATTTGCTTCCTAATAGAAAATTAAGCAATTTTCTAAATAGTTTTCATTCAATAACTTCTACCATTGTGCTGCTGTAGAATCTGTGTGACTCCTTCACATAGCTGGCTGTCTTGCTGTTTCACACACATGTAGATCAGCTGGCACACAACTCCTGGCTATGTCAGCTCTCCTCTTCTCTTTTTTCAGTGTTAGAGATAGCAGCAAAGAGTGTGAGGTGGTTGTGCATTCAGATTTGAATTTTAAGAGAGAAGAAATCCAAATGACCCGAGCTTTCAATAAGGGCAAGTATGTATCATAGCTTAGAAACAGAGAGGAGCATATACATGGCAAGTTCTGTGGGGAAATCACACAAGAAATCTCTCATTGCTTTTTTGTAGAACTCACTATAGGAGTTATGCTGTGCTTGTATATGTGAGCTACTGAAGCAGCATCCTGGACACATAGATACGACATCCAGCATGCATTACCAGGAGGGACATTCCCGTGTAAGAGACGTTTGAAATTAATAAAGCAACAAAGTAACCACTAACATATAAAAAATAACTTTTTAATGTCAAAATTCATAGGCGTTAAGGGAGTAATGGCACCTTAGACATTTATGGCATATTCACTATAAGTTTTTATAAATGTCTGATAGACTTGGGTCCCACCTCTGGCACTTACACCTATGCAGAGAATGTGGGTCGCTTAATGCCTATATGTTTGGTGAAGTGGCAATCATATGTGTGTGGGAGGTAGACCTGAAATGAATACTTACTCTTGAGCACTGCATCAACTTTAAATTTTTAGTACAATTAAAGGGGTTATCCGAGACTATAAAAAGCTCCCCCATAAGCCTGGCCCCTCACATTGAATATACTTGCCCCAATCCCCACTCCACTCCTGGTCCCCGAACTGCCACTGCTTCTCCCCGTGCGTAGATAAAAACATCCAGTGTTGAGGGGGGGGGGGCAGGCGATCGTTGGGGACACTAGGGAGGCCCGTCCCCGTCCCCTCCTGCCATTGGCTGCTCCCCCCGACACCGGATGTTTTCATCCGCGCACAGGGTGAAGCAGCAGCAGCTGTGTGGGGACCAGGAGCACTGCAGGGAGCGGGCTAAGTATATTCAATGTGAGGGGCCCGGCATATGGAGGGGCTTTTTATAGTTACGTATAACCCCTTTAAGGTTTAATTATTGTGTGCTGTGTAGTTTCCATGCAGCTTTTATGCACATCAAAAGGGTATTCCCACCTCACACATTTTCTATTGCGCCTATTAATTGATACATATTAAGTATACATTCTGCAGCATTAGGGCATATACATACCATTGTGTTTTATACAGATATGATTACAGCTAGGGTTGAGCAAACCCGAACTTCATACCAAACTTTGCGAGTTCGGGTACCCGAACCCGTACTTTTTCATTGAAGTTCAGGTTCGGGTGATTTTATTATTTTCCATGTTATAATGGAAAATAATAGCATTCTTAAGACAGAATGCTAAATAAAATGCCCATTGAGGGGTTAAAAATAATTTTAAAAAACTCACCTCATTCACTTGATCACGCTGCCGGAATCCTCTACTTTCTTCTTTCTGCAGGACCTGCAAAAGGACCTGCAATGACATCACCGCGCTCACCACATGGAGAGCGCGGTGACGTCATCGCAGGTCCTGATGAATGAAGATAGAGGGACCTGTGGTGACGTCAATGCTCTCACCATGTCATCGCAGGTCCTGCAGAAAGAAGAGGATAACGGCTGCACGATCAAGTGGATGAGGTGAGATTTTTTTATATTTTGTCTTAAAGGGAACCTGTCACCGGGATTTTGTGTATAGAGCTGAGGACATGGGTTGCTAGATGGCCGCTAGCACATCCGCAATATCCAGTCCCCATAGCTCTCTGTGCTTTTATTGTGTAAAAAAAAGGATTTGATAAATACTCAAATTAACCTGAGATGAGTCCTGTCCCTGATTCATCTCACGTACAGGACTCATCTCAGGTTAATTTTCATATGTATCAAATTAGTTTTTTATGCAATAAAAGCACACAGAGCTAAGGGGACTGGGTATTGCGGATGTGCTAGCGGTCATCTAGCAACCCATGTCCTCAGCTCTATACACAAAATTATGGTGACAGGTTCCCTTTAACCATCTCAGCTCCCCTAGCTTAAACACCCTTAATGACCAGACCACTTTTTACAATTCTGCACTACACTACTTTCACGGTTTATTGCTCGGTCATACAACTTACCACTCAAATGAATTTTACCTCCTTTTCTTCTCACTAATAGAGCTTTCATTTAGTGGTATTTCATTGCTGCTGACATTTTTACTTTTTTGTTATTAATCGAAATTTACCAAAAAATTTCCCAAAAAATGACATTTTTCATTTTAGTTGTAATTTTTTTTTTAAACTACATTTCTATATAAATTTTTCTCTACATTGATTGTTCTACATGTCTTTGATTAAAAAAAATGTTTGGGTAAAAAATTTTGAAGCAGCTCTGACTTTCTGAGCTCCTGTCATGTTTCCTGAGGTTCTACAATGTCCAGACAGTAGAAAAACCACGCAAATAACCCCATTTCGGAAAGTAGACACCCTAAGGTATTCGCTGATAGGCATAGTGAGTTCATAGAACTTTTTATTTTTTGTCACAAGTTAGCGGAAAATGATGATTTTTTTTTTCTTACAAAGTCTCATATTCCACTAACTTGTGACAAAAAATTAAAACTTCCATGAACTCACTATACCCATTACAAAATACCTTGGGGTGTCTTCTTTCCAAAATGGGGTCACTTGTGGGGTAGTTATACTGCCCTGGCATTTTAGGGGCCCTAATGCGTGAGAAGTAGTTTGAAATTCAAATGTGTACTCAGGAGAAGTTGGGCAATACCACATGTGTGACACTTTTTTGTAGCCTAGGTGGGCAAAGGGGCGCAAATTCTAAAGAGCACCTTTAGGATTTCATAGGGCATTTTTTACACATTTTTATTTCAAACTACTTCTCACGCATTAGGGCCCCTAAAATGCCAGGGCAGTATAACTACCCAAGTGACCCCATTTTGGAAAGCAGACGCCACAAGGTATTTTGTGATGGGCATAGTGAGTTCATGGAAGTTTTTATTTTTGTCACAAGTTAGTGGAATATGAGACTTTATAAGAAAAAATAAAATAAAAAAATCATAATTTTCCGCTAACTTGTGACAAAAAATAAAAAATTCTAGGAACTCGCCATGCCCCTTATGGAATACTTTGGGGTGTCTTCTTTCCAAAATGGGGTCACTTGTGGGGTAGTTATACTGCCCTGGCATTTTAGGGGCCCTGAGAAGTAGTTTGAAATCAAAATGTGTAAAAAATGCCCTGTGAAATCCTAAAGGTGCTCTTTGGAGTTTGGGCCCCGTTGCCCACCTACGCTGCAAAAAAGTGTCACACATGTGGTATCGCCGTACTCAGGAGAAGTTGGGCAATGTGTTTTGGGGTGTCTTTTTACATATACCCATGCTGGGTGAGAGAAATATCTCTCTAAAAGACCATTTTCCCCATTTTTTTATACAAAGTTGGCATTTGACAGAGATATTTATCTCACCCAGCATGGGTATATGTAAAAAGACACCCCAAAACACATTGCCCAACTTCTCCTGAGTACGTCGATACCACATGTCTTTTTACATATACCCATGCTGGGTGAGAGAAATATCTCTCTAAAAGACACTTTTTCCCATTTTTTTATACAAAGTTGGCATTTGACAGAAATATTAATCTCACCCAGCATGGGTATATGTAAAAAGACACCCCAAAACACATTGCCCTACTTCTCCTGAGTACGGAAATACCACATGTGTGACACTTTTTTGCAGCCTAGGTGGGCAAAGGGGCCCAAATTCCTTTTATGAGGCAATTTTTTGACATTTGGATTCCAGACTTCTTCTCACGCTTTAGGGCCCCTAAAATGCCAGGGCAGTATAAGTACCCCACATGTGACCGCATTTTGGAAAGAAAACACCCCAAGGTATTCCATGAGGGGCATGGCGAGTTCATAGAAGATTTTATTTTTTGGTACAAGTTAGCGGAAATTTATTTATTTTTTTCTCACAAAGTCTCCCTTTCCGCTAACTTGGGACAAAAATGTCAATCTTTCATGGACTCAATATGCATCTCAGTGAATACCTTGAGGTGTCTTCTTTCCAAAATGGGGTCATTTGTGGGGTGTTTGTACTGCCCTGGCATTTGAGGGTCTCCGCAATCATTACATGTATGTCCAGCATTAGGAGTTTCTGCTATTTATTGAGCATACGGGTAATGATATTTTTTTTTTTCCGTTCAGCCTCTGGGCTGAAAGAAAAAATGAACGGCACAGATTTATTCATTCGCATCGATCAATGTGGATGAAAAAATGTCTGCCAAAAAAAAAAAGGAGGGGAAAGGCGTCTGCCAGGACATAAGAGCTCCGCCCAACATCCAAACCCACTTAGCTCGTATGCCCTGGCAAACCCGATTTCTCCATTCACATCAATCGATGTGGATGAATAAATCATTGCCAGGATTTTTTGATTTTTTTTTATATACAAAGTGTTTGCCAAAGCATTTGAACACCGCCGCCCCCTCAGCTCATAAGCCTCGGCAAACATATCTTTTTTACTGCAGAGGAGAAATCTCGTCTTGCAGCGTTGCATACACCGACTTTTGTGTAATCTGACAGCAGCGCATTGCTTCTGTCAGAATGCACATCAGTGCTGCAGCTGGTCGATCGGTTGATCCACCTAGAAGGTAAAAAAAACTAAACAAAAAAGAAAAAAAAAGGCCGCAACGCAATAAATTTATTAACATTATATAACATTTGAACGGAACATTAACTTTTATAAACTTGAACTTTTTGAACAGAACATTAACTTTTTTGCTTACCAGTGATTTATTTTTATTTTTTTACCTTTTATAGGACAAACCTCTCCTTCCCCATGGGACAATGTGCAAAGCGCAAATCGCCCAGAGATGTGGCGAAGTACATTATGCACTTTGTCCCAGGTGAAAGGAGAGGTTTGCAGCAGCTGTGAGTGAAAGGGCCATAATAGCCCTGTGTGCCTGTCCTGTGAGATGCAATCCCTATGCTAAGTGTACCTGTGTGTGGTACTTCCGGAAACACTCCCCTAAGCATAGGGCAGGGTGGTCAGGACAGTCAGGACAGAAATAGCGGGTGTCACGCCTTATTCCACTCCTGCTACAGACACGACATCTTTTTCGGGTGGCGGTTAGTTTGAGGTACCAGAAACGACATTGGGGAAATGTCGCTAGTGTAGATGGCTCACTACACTGGTGGATGGGGCCACGGAACCTCCTGGATACAGGAGTTTCTCGATGATCTCTTTCTGAAATTTGAGGAAGGATCCTGATCTCCCAGCCTTACTGTAGAGAACAAAACTATTATACAGTTCCAATTGAATTAAATATACAGACACCTTCTTATACCAGCGTCTGGTTCTGCGGGAAAGTAAATAGTGAGCCAACATCTGGTCATTGAAGTCCACCCCTCCCACGAGCAAATTATAGTCGTGGACTAAGAGGGGCTTTTCAATGACTCCGGTTGCTTTTCAATTTGGATTGTCGTGTCTGCGTGAATGGAGAAGAACATGTAAACGTCACGCTTGTCTCTCCATTTCACCGCAAGCAGTTCTTCATTACACAAGGCAGCCCTCTCCCCCCTTGCAAGACGGGTTGTAACGAGCCGTTGGGGGAAGCCCCGGCGACTAGGTCGTGCGGTGCCACAGCAGCCAATCTGTTCTAGAAACAAATGCCTGAAAAGGGCCACACTTGTGTAGAAATTGTCCACATAAAGATGGTACCCCTTGCCAAATAAGGGTGACACCAAGTCCCAGACTGTCTTCCCACTGCTCCCCAGGTAGTCAGGGCAACCGACCGGCTCTAGGGTCTGATCTTTACCCTCATAGACCCCGAAATTTGTGGGTATAGCCTGTGGCCCTTTCACAGAGCTTATACAATTTGACCCCATACCGTGCACGCTTGCTTGGGATGTACTGTTTGAAGCCAAGGCACCCGGTAAAATGTATAAGGGACTTGTCTATGCAGATGTTTTGCTCAGGGGTATACAAATCTGCAAATTTGGTGTTAAGGTGGTCTATGAGGGGCCGAATTCTGTGGAGCCGGTTAAAAGCTGGGTGGCCTCTAGGACGAGAGGTGCTGTTGTCACTAAAGTGCAGGAAACGCAGGTTGGTCTCAAATCGTGTCCTGGACATGGCAGCAGAGAACATGGGCATGTGATGAATTGGGTTCGTGGACCAATATGACCTCAATTCATGCTTTTTGGTTATGTTGAGGAAAAGGCCAAGAAAAATGTTTAATTCGGAAACTTGGACGGGTTTCCACCCGAAAGACTGGGCATAAAAGCTTCCCGGGTTGGCGGCTATAAATTGAGTGGCATACTGATTTGTTTCTGCCACAACTAAGTCCAAGAGCTCCGCAGTCAAGAACAGCTAAAAAAAAACAGTGCCGAACCGATCTGAGCTGTCTCAACCCGAACTCCAGACTGGGCAGTGAAAGGGGGAACTATTGGTGCGGCTGAAGTTGGGGGCTGCCAATCAGGGTTTGCCAGAACCTCAGGGACTCTAGGGGCTCTATGGGCCTGTCTGTGCGGTGGCTGCGACTGGGGAACTACTGCACATGCCACCGTACCAGCTTCAACTGCCATTCTGGTGCTCGCCGCTTCACCATGTTGTTTGGCAGTGTTGGTACTAGGTCCAGGATGGGCTGCGCTGCTGGTGTAGGCCTCACCACGTAATCCGACAGCGCCAGCCCCACTCTGCTGCCCTTGAAGCGGATCCTGAGCAACCTGTGGTCTATCAACACTGGGCCGGGTACGCCTGGTGGTATCAGGGACCTCAACCTCCTCGTCCGAACTTTGGGTCAGACTGCCACTGCTTTCTACAGGTTCATATTCTGACCCGCTAGATTCATCAGATGAGGGTTCCCATTCCTCATCTGACTGGGTCAGAAGCCCGTAGGCCTCTTCAGAAGAATACCCCTTATTTGCCATTTGGTCAACTAAATTTAGGGGGTATTCCCTGAGACTACCCAAGAAAAAAAGCAAGCCTGTCTTACAAATAGGAGGCTAATGAAGTACCGGAAGCCGCTGCGATTGATAAAAAATATCAAAACGGATTTTTTTTTTTATCGCCGCAGCGTCTGTGAAGTGATTGTGCAGTGATCAAAAAAATTATAATTTTTTTGTCACTGCGGCGGGGTGGGCGTGGGTGAACGCACGTGTGGGCGACCGATCAGGCCTGATCGGGCAAACACTGGGTTTTGGGTGGAGGGCGAACTAAGGTGACACTAATACTATTATAGATCTGACTGTGATCAGTTCTGATCACTTACAGATACTATAAAAGTACAAATGCTGATTAGCGATACGCTAATCAGCGAATCAGTGACTGCGGTGCGGTGGGCTGGGCGCTAACCTACGCTAACTGCCTAACAAAGGGGCCTAAACTATCCTAAACCTAACAGTCAATACTAGTGGAAAAAAAAAGTGACAGTTTACACTGATCACTTTTTTCCCTTTCACTAGGTGATTGACAGGGGCGATCAAGGGGTGATCAAGGGGTTAATTGGGGTGATGGGGGGTGATCTGGGGCTATGTGTGGTGTTGGTGTGTACTCACTGTGATCTGTGCTCCTCTGCTGGAACCAACTGACGAAAAGGACCAGCAGAGGAGCACAGAAGCCATTTAACACCTTATATTTATAAATATAAGGTGTTAGATGGCTTGTGATTCATTTTTTTTTTAAATCATCAGCTTGCCAGCGACGATCATTGGCTGGCAGGCTGATGACGAACTTGTCCTCTAACTTTTGCCCGCCCGCTATGCGCATGCGCGGGCCGACTGTGAGTGAAATCTCGCGTCTCGCGAGATGACACGCCAGCACGTCAAGGAGGAACAAAACGACCGCCTCCAGACCGCAATCCTGCGTTAGGCAGTCCAGAGGCTGTTAAGAATGATATTATTTTCCGTTATAACGATGTTATAACGGAAAATAAAGTGAAGTTTGGGTCCCCATCGACTTTAATAGGGTCCGGGTTCGGGGTCAAGTTCGGGTCCCGAACCCGAACTTTGAGTTAAAGTTTGGCTGAACCCGAACTTTCACAGGTTCGCTCATACCTAATTACAGCTAAAAAGGATATTCTGTGCTCACATAATGAGCATGTTTTCCTTGAACTACATTTCTAAATATTTAATCAGAAGTGTAAAATGTCTTTTGGTTGGTTGCCTGAATTGTTTTGCATTAACATTTGGTGCCTACAAAATTAAAATGACCAGGAAAATCAACAGCTGTGTCCTACTTGACTGTTTCTGTGTTTTCGATGAAAACAAACACATTTTCATAATGAGATTTGCATAATGTGATACTGAAAACAAAAGGCACTAAATCATAGCTGGAGTAAATGTAAACACCTCCACGTGAACAATAATCTTACAATACATTTAATTCACTAAAACAGGAGGGTAGCGAGGAAGCACTAAAAACTATAAGGAAAACAATAGAATATGTAAAAAACTAATAAAAGCCACCAAACTAGAGACCGAGAGATTAATTGCCAAAGAGAGCAAAACTAACCCTAAAATGTTCTTCAATTATATAAATGGTAAAAAGTATAAATCTGAAGGTGTAAATTCCTCATTAAAAGTGTCCTGTCTGACACAGGAAGAAATACAACAGCGACTTAAAAAGATCAAAATAGACAAATCGCCAGGGCCAGATGGCATACACCCCCGTATCCTAAGAGAATTAAGTAATGTCATAGCCAGACCCTTATTTCTGATATTTACAGACTCTATACTGACAGGGAGTGTTCCACAGGATTGATGCATAGCAAATGTGGTGCCAATATTCAAAAAGGGTGCAAAAACAGACCCCGGAAACGATAGGCCGGTAAGTTTAACATCTGTTGTGGGTAAACTGTTTGAAGGTTTTCTAAGAGATGCTATCTTGGAGGATCTCAATGAAAACAAGCAAATAACATCATATCAGCATGGCTTCATGAGGGATCGGTCATGTCAAACAAATGTTAATCAGTTTCTATGAGGAGGTAAGTTCTAGACTTGACATCAATAGATGTCGTATATCTGGACTTCGCTAAAGCATTTGACACTGTACCACAAAAAAGGTTAGTATATAAAATGAGAATGCTCGGACTGGGAGAAAATGTCTGTATGTGTGTAAGTAACTGGCTCAATGATAGAAAACAGAGGGTGGTTATTAATGGTACACACTCAGATTGGGTCACTGTCACTAGTAGAGTACCTCAGGGGTCAGAATTGGGCCCTATTCACTTTAACACATTTATTAATGATCTTGTAGAAGGCTTGCACAGTAAAATATAAATTTTTGCAGATGACACTACACTGTGTAAAGTAATTAACACTTAAGAGGACAGTATACTCCTATAGATGGATCTGGATAGATTAGAGGCTTGAGCAGTGAAGTGGCAGATGAGGTTTAAAACTGACAAATGTAAGGTTATGCACATGGGAAGGAATAATGCAAATCACCCGTACATACTAAATGGTAAAACACTGGGTAACACTGACATGGAAAAGGACCTAGGAATTTTAATAAACAGCAAACTAAGCTGCAAAAACCAGTGTCAGGCAGCTGCTGCCAAGGACAATAAGATAATGGGTTGCATCAAAAGGGGTACAGATGCCCGTGATGAGAACATAGTCCTGCCACTTTACAAACCACTAGTCAGACCACACATGGAGTACTGTGTACAGATCTGGGCTACTGTGAACAAGGCAGACATAGCAGAGCTGGAGAGGGTTCAGAGGAGGGCAACTAAAGTAATAACTGGAATGGGGCAACTACAGTACCCTGAAAGATTATCAACAATGGGGTTATTCACTTTAGAAAAAAAGACGACTGAGGGGAGATCTAATTACTAAGTATAAATATATCAGTAGTCAGTATAGAGATCTCGCCCATCATCTATTTATCCTCAGGACTGTGACAAGGGGACATCCTCTGTATCTGGAGGAAAGAAGGTTTGTACACAAACATAGAAGAGGATTCTTTACGGTAAGAGCAGTGAGACTATGGAACTCTCTGCCTGAGGAGGTGGTGATGGTGAGTACAATAAAAAAAATTCAAGAGTGGCTTGGATGAATTTCTGAAGTGTGATAATATTAAAGGCTATAGCTACTAGAGAGGGTTCATTGATCCAGGGAGTTATTCCGATTGCCTTATTGGAGTCGGGAAGGAATTTTTCCCCCCTTAAGTGTGGAAAATTGGCTTGTACCTCACATATTTTTTTTTTGCCTTCCTTTGGATTAACTTGCAGGATTACAGGCCAAACTGAATGGACAAATGTCTTTTTTCGGCCATATATACTATGTTAGTATGTTAAATATACGCACTGTTATCTCTTATATATATAAAAATGAGTTTCTGTCTGTCTGTCTGTTCTTTATGACGACCAAATGACTGGACCGATCTTAACCAAATTTGGCATACAGATACATAAGGTGTCCGGGAAGGTTTTAGACCGTATTCAAAAAGGGTGCAAAAACAGACCCCGGAAACGATAGGCCGGTAAGTTTAACATCTGTTGTGGGTAAACTGTTTGAAGGTTTTCTAAGAGATGCTATCTTGGAGGATCTCAATGAAAACAAGCAAATAACATCATATCAGCATGGCTTCATGAGGGATCGGTCATGTCAAACAAATTTTAATCAGTTTCTATGAGGAGGTAAGTTCTAGACTTGACATCAATAGATGTCGTATATCTGGACTTCGCTAAAGCATTTGACACTGTACCACAAAAAAGGTTAGTATATAAAATGAGAATGCTCGGACTGGGAGAAAATGTCTGTATGTGTGTAAGTAACTGGCTCAATGATAGAAAACAGAGGGTGGTTATTAATGGTACACACTTAGATTGGGTCACTGTCACTAGTAGAGTACCTCAGTGGTCAGAATTGGGCCCTATTCACTTTAACACATTTATTAATGATCTTGTAGAAGGCTTGCACAGTAAAATATAAATTTTTGCAGATGACACTACACTGTGTAAAGTAATTAACACTTAAGAGGACAGTATACTCCTATAGATGGATCTGGATAGATTAGAGGCTTGAGCAGTGAAGTGGCAGATGAGGTTTAAAACTGACAAATGTAAGGTTATGCACATAGGAAGGAATAATGCAAATCACCCGTACATACTAAATGGTAAAACACTGGGTAACACTGACATGGAAAAGGACCTAGGAATTTTAATAAACAGCAAACTAAGCTGCAAAAACCAGTGTCAGGCAGCTGTTTAAGAGCCATAGTTTTTTCAGTTTTTGGGCGATTATCTTGGGTAGGGTATGATTTTTGCGGGATGAGATGACGGTTTGATTGGTACTATTTTGGCGTACATGCGACTTTTTTATCACTTTTATTACCTTTTTTGGGAAGTAAGGTGGGCAAAATTTATATTTTATCATAGTTTTTATTTTTTTATTTTTATGGAGTTCACCGTGCGGGGAAAGTAACATGACCGTTTTATAGATCAGGTCGTTACGGACGCGGCGATACCTAATATGTGTAGTGTATTTTTTATTTTATTTTTTTATTCAGTGATAAATGTTTTTTTTTATCTTTACTTTTTTCACTTTTTTTTACTTTTTTTTGACCCAGACCCAATTGGTTCTTGAAGATCCAGTGGGTCTGATGTCTGTATAATACAGTACAGTACACTATATAGTGTATTGTACTGTATTTTACTTACACTTTGTCTGAACAGATCTTTGCCTTTAGCACAGATCTGTTCAGCACCATGGACAGCAGGATGCCTGAGAAGGCGGCCTGTTGCCATGGGAACCTTCCCCGTCTGCCACAACTTCGCAGACGGGGAAGGGTAAGGATGGGGGCTGTCTGGGGGCTCTCTCCCTCTCCATCGGGGGGCTGCAAAGGCACAGCAGCCCCCCCGATGGGAGAGGGAGGGAGCTCCCTGACCCTGACAGTTAACCTTCTCCATACAGCGGTCTGTACAGACCGCGGTATGGAAAGGGTTAAACGGCTGACATCTGCACAGATGTCAGCTGTTTATACCAGAGTGTCAGCAATGTGCTGACTCTCTGGTATAACCACTGGCCACCAACCACTGTTAAAGGGGTGGCCACTGTGAAAGTCACTTTTAAAGAGACGGCCACTGTGCCACTGTGAAAGTCACTGTTAAAGGGGCGTTCACTGTGAAAGTCACTGTTGAAGGGGCAGTCACTGCGAAAGGGGCAGTCACTGTAAAAGTCACTGTTAAAGGGGCAGTCACTGTGAAAGTCACTTTTAAAGGGGTGGGCACTGTGGAGGTCTCTGTTAAAGGGACGGACACTATTAAGGTCACTGTTAAAGGGATGTTCAATGCTAAAGGGGCGGTCACTGTTAAAGGGGCAAGCACTGTGGAGGTCACTGTTAAAGGGGCAGGCACTGTTAAATGGATGGGCACTGTGAAGGTCATTGTTAAAGGGGCAGGCACTGTGGGGATCACTGTTAAAGGGGCAGGCACTGTGGAGGTCCCTGTTAATGGGGTGTAAATTGTAGAGGTCACTGTTAAAGGGGCAGACACTGTGTAGGTCACTGTTAAAGATGCAGTCATTGTTAAAGAGGCGGCCACTGTGGAGTTCACTGTGAAAGGGGCGGGCACTGTGGAGGTCAATGTTAAAGGGGCGGTCACTGTGGAGGTCATTGTTAAAGGGGCGGGTACTGAGGAGATTACTGTTATGGGCGATACTGTTGATATCTTGTTACGACACACGGAAACATGAAATAAAATAGATGAAATGTACCCGTGCGAAGACAGGTTCTTCTGCTAGTTTGGTATATATTCGTAAACCTTACATTTTTAGATAATTGTTCAAAAAAATCTGTTGACCTATCTTGGTATTAAATGCAAAATATACATGTCAAAAAATTGCAAAGAGTTTGTATCACTGTCACCATCATTATCATACACATGGACACATTTGCTACTAGGCACTGGTGGTCTGGTGCCTATGGTGCCTCCTTGCATGGGGGTGACGCTAGCTGTTAGTAACTAAAATTACATATTTTTATTATTTATAAATTTTTTCATTTTGACCACTCTGCCACTTCCTGCCGGGCTTACTATTAAAATCTGCATCTTTTTCTGGAGGGAGAGGTCAAGAAACAATGCTGCTCATCCTCCCTCTCCTCTGCACTATACCGTTCAGAGCCTGCACACACAGTCACCCTCAATAAGCACCACTTCACCCACAGCAGCAGTACATTTTCTGCCACCAACATGGCCAGAAACTCCAGATGCGAGACCTATGTGACAGGACCCAGCTGCAGCATGTGTGACTTTGCTGTTAGGACATGATGGGTATTGCACTTTAAAAACAAAAGTTTTTGGAGGCAATGAGATGCATAACAGACACATTATTAGGGGTACAAACAGGATGGGGTTGTCAAAGACATCGGTGCTTTAAACTCTGATCAGTATTTTGCTAATTTGTCCAGTTTGGGGATAATCTGCAGACTACTTGGGTGGTATCTGACCACAATTTGATCACTGTATGGTGTAGATATTCACTTACAGTGAGTGGGTTTTAAAGAACAGTAGGAGTTATTTTTCACACTATGTATGTGGTGTTATAACAATACAATTCTCCACTCTGCAAACACAAATAAAGCACAATAATGCCATAGTTATAGAAAATATTCTGGTGCTAATGCTACGCTTATTTTCTGAATTTGAGATTCTTCGCAAATACCTTTTGTAAAAAATTATTTGGGCCCGTCTGCAAAACGTCAAGGCGATCTCTATAAGACGGGAACCTAACATTAAACACTACCTGTTATGTGCCATACTGGCCACCATAAAATTCATTGAGTGCTGGTTCCACATGCATGCTGGGTCCACTCTGCCTTTTACCATTTTTTGTGCCACTGTGGAATCCGCATTCCCTGAATTTTATGGTAAGGTTCCCGCTTTACAGAGATCACCTTGACGCCGGCAGACGGGCCCAAATAATTTTGTACAAAATGTATTTGCCAATAATCTCAAATTTACAAAATAAACATAGCATTAGCACCAGAATATATTCTATAACTATGGCATTATTGTATGTTGTTTGTGTTTGCAGATTGCTGTTGCATTGTGGGTTTTTTTCTTTGTGTTTCTAGCCATGGCGGCATGCACCTGCACCACCTAACTGGCCCCTTTTTTCTTGCAGTTGTACTGAGCTGGAGGTGTGGCTGACTCCAGGTAGTGTTGCACCCCTGACCAGCCTGTCTGCCCTATAGGGTGATTTTAATTTGTGTAAGTATAAAGCTGTAAACTGCTCATTCATTGGAAGCCGTCTGGCACCAGGAGAGGTATAGAGTGGGCTTAGCATGCATGTTGGTACCTGCATTCCCTGGATTTAATGGAGGCCATTATGGCATAAAAAATGGTAAAAGGCAGAGACGACCCAGCATACATTTGGAACCTGCATTCCCTGAATTTTATGGTGGCCAGTATGGCACATAACAGGTAGTATTTAGTGTTAGGTTCCCGTCTTATAGAGATCGCCTTAATGTTTGGCAGACGGGCCCAAATAATTTTGTACAAAATGTATTTGCCAAGAATCTTACATTTTCAAAATAAGCAGTATTAGCATTTTCTATAACTATGACATTATTGTACGTTATTTGTGTTTGCAGAGTGTTGTTGCATTGTGTTCTTTTTCTTTGTGTTTGTAGCCATGGTGGCGTGCACCTGCGCATTGGGATTTGCTGACTGACCCCCCTTTTTCTTGCAGTTATAGCAATACAGTGGTACTATTCATTTACTGATGGTGTTAGATGGTGTGAGGACTCTGCACATGACTATATCTGTTTTGCGGTCCACAAATCACAGATCTGCAAAACACAGATCCCGACCTCGTGCATGCCACAATTTTCAAACTCCTGTAGAAATGTCCTATCCTTGTCCACAAATCGGACAAGAATAGGACATGCTGGCTCTAACTTTTTAGTGGGGCAGAGAACATAAAATCAGATGCAGACAGCATCACAATAAATGCCACAAATTCCTTTTTAATGAATGGCTTGAGGGTATTAACACAACAAAAGCCACAAAACAAATCAAGATATGCTGGATTTCAATGTATTTTTTTTTTTTTTAGTTTTGGAAGCCAAATTCGGAAATGGATTACAAATGAAGGACACATATAAATTGAAGACTGTACCTTTTCTTTTTTATTCACTCCTGTTTTTGGCTTCAAAAATTTCATCAACAAACTGACTGTGAAAACCCAGCATTAAAGTTTTCTGCAATGGCTTATTTATCACATTAACCCTTTCGGCCACAGTGATGTGTAGGTATGTCACAGTGGGAATGTATGGAGCCTTCAGATCGGAGTCCCCACAATGGAATCACGGGGCTCCAATCTGTTACCATGACAGCATGGGGCCTGCCATACCTCAGCAGGGAGTGCATCAAAATCCTATTTACCCTAAGGCCCCTTTCACACGGGCGAGTTTTCCGCGCAGGTGCAATGCGTGAGGTGAACGCATTGCACCCGCACTGAATCCGGACCCATTCATTTCTATAGAGCTGTGCACATTAGTGATGATTTTCACGTATCACTTGTGCGTTGCGTGAAAATCGCAGCATGCTCTATTTTGTACATTTTTCACGCAACGCAGGCCCCATAGAAGTGTGGATGCCCTGCGATTTTCACGCACGGTTGCTAGGAGACGATCGGGATGGAGACCCGATCATTATTATTTTCCCTTATAACATGGTTATAAGGGAAAATAATAGCATTCTTAATACAGAATGCATAGTACAATAGGGCTGAAGGGGTTAAAAAAATAAAATAAAAATTTAACTCACTTTAATCCACTTGATCGCGCAGCCCGGCTTCTCTTCTGTCTTCTTTCTTCAGGACCTGGGTAAAGGACCTGTGATGACGTCACTGCGCTCATCACATGGTCCGTCACATGATCCATCCCCATGGTAAAAAATGCAAAACCAAAAATGGGCCCAGTACTTAATAAGGTTATTTCATGACTAATGTAAAAAATGAAAGTCAGATATCATATAGCACATGACAATCTCTTTCTGGCAAAGCTAGAACCAGCCCTGTACCTCACATGGATCCAGAGATCTCCCCATTCTTTGCTCTGCTAGATTTATATCAAGCTGAAAGCTCAAGGGGAGTGTCTTTTCTGCTGCAGCTAAGGGGTGTGTCCATTCTCTCCCTATCACAGCTCAGAAGACAGTTGAAGAATGGAACTGAGCATGTGCGGCCATCTCAGTGAGCAGGACAAAGAAATAAGAAAAATAACAAACAGCAGGTGGCGCTACACAGACACATTTTATTGAATAAGACAGTGACTGTACAAAAGTAGTCAGATCCAGATCCAGGTGTTGATTTGAAATCTATAGAATATTTTACATATGACAACCCCTTTAATGGGTTAAGGGTCAAGTTAAAATTTGCTATCACCATTATCGCCTATTAACAATAGTACCTATACACAAGTCCCTGGATCCTTTCCCATTTCATCATGTGATAGAATGACATTCGAACAATAGATAGCTCAGGGTTCTAATAGCTGAAATCCTCTAGTGTTGAAGTGGATTCTGTCAGCAACAATGCTCAGGGAAAGTATTTGTCAAATTTACAGCGATCACTTTTAGGCCTCTTTCACGCGAGCATGTTTTTCGTCTGGATGTGATACGTAAAGCAAACACATAACATCCGGACTGAATCCTGACCCATTCATTTTAATAGGTTTTCACGCATTATCTCTGCATTCAGGAAAAATTGCAGCATGTTCTATATTGTGCGTTTTTCATGCAGCTCTGGCTCCATGGAAAGGAACGGGGCATACGTGAAAAACGGAAGGCATCCGGATGCAATGTGCTTTTCACTGATGGTTGCTGGGAGATGTAGATTTTTATTCTTCAGTTTTTCCTCACGCACTTGAAAAACACATGCAATCCGAATACAAACTGGATGCAAAAAATGCACAAACTGAACGCAGTCACAAAAAACAACTGATTCAACTTTCATGCAAAAATATCAGTTTTTCCCTGAACAGATCCTGACACAATCGGTATCGTGTGAATCAGGCCTTACAGGGAAGAATGGGAGCTACTAAAGAGCCCTGAGTAGCTGTATCTCACTGCCCATTACTCTCTGCTTACTGTACTTCATAGCAGCTTTTATTATAGGATAATTTCCAATAGATTAACAATAGTAAAACTTTAGACTTTCCAGCAAAGGTACAAGGTAAATTCATAGAAAATTGAACGTTTGCCATGCATTCTGCGATCGGCAGCAAGCACACTTTATACTTTGGGCATTCTACATTCCAGGCATAACAGTTTTTTCATTGTACAATATTTGGTGCATTCATGCTAATAAAATTTTGTGATCTCCGTCTAGCATTTTATAAACTGACATTTATGAACTGAAATGTAAAAAAGTGTGGAGCTCATATTTTAACAACTGATTTTGTAAATGTGCTGCATCACCTCTATGTCTGCTCTACCTAATTCATACATATAATAGCTTTGTACAGACACTGAAGATCTAGATGGTGCTCAGTGACTCACCTATAACTGAGCAGTAGCAGCTGTGGGGTCCATGAAGATTTGTTAAAGGTTTGTAGAAAAATGTTCTCAGTGTTATAAATATGTGTTATTTTTTCTGATTTATATTTAATTCATGGAGCCATTTTCACTACATTATTAATATGAATGCTGCATGTACAGTATGTGTTAGTAACCTCTCCAGCACTCACTAGCCATACTCCACCGTCCTCCTGGATAAATCTCCCATATATATTTTTGGTTAAAATTGAAGAGCAGTTATCCATTATAACATTATCAAACCAATCCACATGTAACCCCTGCAGGGAAAGCCATGGGTCTAGTAAATGCTGCTGCTACAAGTTACAAGCAGGGATCCCCAGCAGCAGGCATTCATGCTGGTTCTTCTGAGGTGAAGTGGACAACAAATCCAAGAGCACTTGCTCCTCCCTGCAACCTATAGCAGAGAGAACATGGAGAAAGGCTAAGGAAGGGAAAGGGACAGCAGCCATCTTACAGACAGCAGCATGGCCAGGAGATAGAGAGACTGAGAAATCTCCACAGACAGATTTGTGCCCAGCCTCTGTGCAGCCACTACAGCACCGTCCTGACAGCTCCTGTGATTCCAGTGTGAGAGAAGAAAGCTCAGATGCTGCATTAACCCTACAGCCAAGCCTGTATCCTTGAAATATCTTGTTCCCAACTCCACTGCCATCCAAGCTTATGAATGCTACAGCCCCCAGCTGGTTACCATGCATTGGTAGCCCGCTGTGCTAGTGAAACAGTACTGTGAGTCAGTATGACACGCGTTACTGTAAGAATCACTTCACACTTCACTTATTTGGTCAGTTCCGGGGCCAAAACTGACCAAATAACTCAAGTGTGAACCGTCGTCAGCTAATTCCACATACATGTCTACAGAACCTGTTCTATTAAACGCTTATACAAGTAGAGCCCCCCTGACAGAGTGGAAAGGGTGTCAGTAGTAAGTTTGTGTTGACGTCACTGATTATTTTGCCCTTCCTCTGACCTGTCAGAACAATAGCCCACAAAAAACTGATCCTGTCTGTTGAGCATCTACCTTCACTTGGTCAGTATTTGGTCAGTAATTCATCAGTATTGCTAAAGACAAACAAATACAGGAGAGGATCCAAAACAGAGATGAAACTCTGGAATATTTGCAAGCCTTCTGTGTTTTGTACCCACTCCTGCTTTTGGCTACAAATCATAAACCAATTTTGATGCAAAATAGGGACCATGTCATACAGGTCTTACAGCTGCTACATAGACAGGATCCATTGTGCGTCTCATTTTTCCTTCCTTCTGACAGATCCGAAGAAGGGTCAAATGAATGATGATGTCAACCAGGCCAAAAAGGCAAAATAGTGGCCCAGTCATGGAGTGGGGAGGGTAGGAACAGCATGAGAAGTCCACAGAGTGGCCCAGTGGCAGGGTGTTGAGGAGGCAGCAGCATGAGGAGAGCATATTTAAAAGAAGAAAAACTACCACAAGAGGACACAGTTTTAAATTAGAGGGGCAAAGGTTTAAAAGTAATATAAGGAAGTATTACTTTACTGAGAGGGTAGTGGATGCATGGAATAGCCTTCCTGCAGAAGTGGTAGCTGCAAATACAGTGAAGGAGTTTAAGCATGCATGGGATAGGCATAAGGCCATCCTTCATATAAGATAGGGCCGGGGCTATTCATAGGATTCAGATATATTGGGCAGACTAGATGGGCCAAATGGTTCTTATCTGCCGACACATTCTATGTTTCTATGTTTCTATGAGGAGACCACAGAGTGGTCCAGTGACATAGTGTTGAGGTGGCAGCAGCATTAGGAGATTACAGAGTGGCTCACTGAGAGTGTCGAGGTGGCAGCAGCATGAGGAGACCACGGAGTGGTGATGTGGCAGCAGCATGTCAAGACCAGAGAGTGGTGAGGTGGCAGCATCATGAGGAGACCACAGAGTGGTCCAGTGACATAGTGGTGTGGTAGCAGCAGCATGAGGAGACCACAGAGTGGTGATGTGGCAGCAGGAGGCATATTCTTCAATTAATACACCCCATAAATAACTGTAGTACAATGTAACTTCACCGCGGAACAGCAATTAAGACATATTCTTTTTACTATTAATAAACCCCCAAAAAAGTATAACAATCAAAAATCATCGCAGAATGGCTAAAAGGACGTATGTATCTTTCCTATTAAAACACCCTGTAAATGGCTGTGTCACACAGAACTTGCACCCCAATCACAAGCAAGGTTTGCTGGAATTACAGCTGCATCATATAGTGCAAATAACCTAAAAGCAGCAGTATAACTGCAATTTGGACCCCCAGTTACTGCAGCAAGGTGTAATAGAATCCCTCATATTACCCAGGCTGTACACTCCCCTATTGCACGCTGTTCTCCTTTTATAGTGTAGGTGATGTCTCCCTATCTTTTCCCTACACTATGAATAATCTTTCCCTGAACTTAAATCAATTTTTTAGCACATTGAAGTCTTTTCTAGCACTGTTCCTAGCACCTGCTGACATCTCTTCCCTGCACTAAGTATACTGGAAAATGGCTTAATCCAAAATGACTGAGGCTATTCATAGGGCTGTGACATCACAAGGGCTGGCTGGTTGCTGGTTGGCTGCATGCATGGCATTCATGGTGACCCCTTGTTCCCAGAGTTCCATGCTCCATGTACTAACCCATTTCAGGAAAAAATGTGATTCATTACCACAAAGCACGAGGAAATTCGGCTTCGGTGCGAATCACATTTTTCCTGAAATTCAGATCAAATTCCACTTCGTCAACATTGATTCGCTTATCTTTATTCTTCACCATTGTTCGCCCTTTCCCAAATAAATCTGTTGATCAGTTAACTTCTTCTTGGGGTGAATGTGTACTGAGCTGGGTGGGGGTTTCCCAAGTTGACCCCTGTCAGAGGAGGAAGAATCTCCTGCTATCCTATATAGAACTCCAAGCAAGATTTGGGTGGAGGACCTGCACCATAGTGAGGTGAGAACCACCATACACTCTACCTATTCAACTTGCAATAGTATCAAATTGTGTTAAAAATGAAGTAATGACAATTGGAGTACTGTTAGAGCAAGCTTTCATATTATTGCCATGTAATGTACATACCATTGTTGTTTCTGCTATTGATCCAAAGCTGTTAACAAATATGTTGCAGGTGACATTTACTGGAGGTCCTGTAAAAAAAAATATTATGCAATTAAAAAAAATCATAGTATAACATTATAAAATGCATATGAACCATTTTAACCTCTTAAGGACCTTACCATTTTCCACCTTAAGGACCAGGCCATGACTTTATGTGGTAATAACTTTGAAGCACTTTTATTTATCCAAGCCCTGTTGAGATTGTCTTCTCGCGGTCACGCTGGTTAACCCCTTCTACTTCGGGAAAGTTTTCACCTTCCTGCCAAGGCCATTTTTCTCAAATCTGACATGTCACTTTATGTGGTAATAACTTTAAAACCCTTTTACTTATAAAGGCCATTCGGAGATTGTTTTCTTGTCACATATTGTACTTCATGACAGTGGTAAAAATGAGTCAAAAATTGTATTTTTATTTATAAAAAATATCAAATTTACCCAAAATTTTGAAAAATTAGCAAATTTCCAAATTTCAATTTCTCTACTTTAATATTACATAGTAATACCTCCAAAAATAGTAATTACTTTACATTCCCCATATGACTACTTCATGTTTGGATCATTTTGAAAATTATATTTAATTTTTTTTAGGAAGTTAGAAGGCTTAGAAGCAAATCTTACAATTTTTAAGAACATTTCCAAAACCCAATTTTTTCAGGACCAGTTCAGTTATGAAGTCACTTTCTGGGGTTTACATATTAGAAATCACCCCATTTTAGAAACTACACCCCTCAAGCTATTCAAAACTGATTTTACAAATGTTGTTAACCCTTTAAGTGCCTCACGAGAATTAAAGGAATATAGGAATGAAATTTACAAAATTTCACTTTTTTTTAGCAGATTTTAAATTTTAATCTATTTTTTTCTGCAACACATCAAGGGTTAACAGCCAAACCAAACTCAAAATCTATTACCCTGAAACACCCCATGTGTGCTCAAAAGCGAATGTATGGGCGCACAAAAGTCTTCCGAGTGGAAGGAACACCATATGGCTTTGGAGAGCAGACTAAGCTGAAATGGTAATTGGGAGCTATGATGCATATAAAGACACCCCGAGGTGGCCCTACAGTAGAAACTCCCGAAAAGTGACCTCATTCCAGAAACTACACCCCTCAAGGAATATTTCAAGGTGTGTAGTGAGCACTTTGACCCATCAGGCATTTCACAGAATTAGGAAACACTTGGCTGTGAAAATGAAAAATTACTATTATTTTCTGTAAAAAGTTGCTTTACATCAACATTTTTCACTTTCACAAGGGGTAACAGGACAAAATGCACCCCAAATTTTGTTCCCCAATTCCCCCTGAATATGCCAACACCCCATATGCGCTCAAAAAATTATGTATGGCTCACAGCAGGCTTCAGAGTGGAAGGAGCACCATATGGCGTTAGGAGAGAGGATTTAGCTGTAATGGTAATTGGGAGCTATCTTGCAAGTGCAGACACCCTGAGGTGGCCCTACATTGGAAACCCTCAAAAATTGACCCCATTCTGGAAACTACACCCCTCAAGGAATATATCAAGGTTTGTAGTGAGCACTTTGACCCATCAGGCATTTCACAGAATTAGGAAACGCTTGGCTGTGAAAATGAAAAATTACAATTATTTTCTGTAAAAAGTTGCTTTACACCCACATTTTTCACTTTCGCAAGGGGTAACAGGACAAAATGCACCAAACATTTTGTTCCCTATTTCCCCCGAATAAGCCAACATCCCGTATGTGCTAAAAAAAATGATGTATGGCGCACAGCAGGCTTCAGAGTGGAAGGAGCACCATATGGCGTTTGGAGAGAGGATTTAGCTGGAATGGGAGCTATGTCGCATGTGAAGACACCCTGATGTGGCCCTACAGTGGAAACTCCAAAAAAGTGACCCCATTCCGGAAACTAGACCCCTCAAGGAATATTTCAAGGTGTGTAGTGAGCACTTTGACCCATCGGGTGTTTCACAGAATTAGGAAACGCTTGGCTGTAAAAATGAAAAATTACATTTCTTTTCCGGAAAAAGTACCTTTACACCCACATTTTTCACTTTTAAAAGGGGTAACAAGACAAAATGCACCCCACATTTTGTTACCTGTGTTACATTTACAGTAGCATCTTACTGTTACTGAGCTGACTCCTGTCCATCGGTCTTTAGCCCCTGCCCAACATCTACTCACATGAGCAGAGTGCAGGGCAGTCTGTGACCCAGCATGTAAGTTTGGAGGGCAGTGATTTTATTTGTCTAGCTCTTCATTGGTATAGAATCTCAAAATGTAATGTACGAAGGTGAGGGGCTATAAGATAGGCTCTTCGCCAGCCCTGAACTTACTCCTCTGTAGAGAGGCGGTGACTGTAGGTATGATTGGTGGCACAGGCAAGCGCTGCTAGGATGATGTAATCCCGCCTCTTGCCTGTGCTTGCGCGTTCCAGAGGCTGCTTGTGAATTTTTTTTATTAGCTGTTTCAGCACTGGTTGGAGATGCCCTATCTATGTAGAACAGCTCCAAGGCTTCTGTACATTTCCTGACGCTATTGTACACAAACTACCTGCGTAGACACAATATGGCCAGGACAAGAGCTGCTGCACATGCGTGTTTATGCCACAGACACGATTGCCAATGTGCAAACTCGTCCACTGCAGCTGGATGGCAGCGGTGGCCGTAACCCCTGACAATGAGCAATTTATTCTGGGATGTAAAAAAGGGATTGAAGGCAGTAAAGGAGTAAATTTGGAGACATAGAATATGGTAAGTGCCATTTGATGAATTTAGATAACTCCTTTAAAGAGGTTCTCTAGGAATTAAGAAAATTAAAATAGTTAAAGATTATTTTATAATGAATATATTCCCAAATACATTTCATTAGTTATAGTGGCTTGTTTTGTCTGGGGAGCAGTCATCAGGGGGAATAAAATGACCGCCATCCTATTAGTACACACAAAACCTGTCCTAATCAAATTGAATGCAGTTTAATATGATCTTCAGCTGAATCTCTGTAGGAATGGAGCTCATGAGGCAACATGAAGTACAGAGAGGAGGGTGGGGATAATGAGCAGCACTTATATGCAGTCTCCATTACCACATCCCCACATAACCACATAACCACAGTCTGTCCTGTTCATCCTCTGTGTACTTCATGTCTCCTCATGAACTAAATTCCTAACAGAGATTCAGCTGAAGATCGTATCAGCTGAATTCAGGGTCATAATCCCTGACAAGTAGGAGAGGAGGATGAGGACGAGGCAGCTCTTTAGTGTGTGTAGTTTTGTGTACTAATAGGATGGCGGCCATTTTATTTACTCTATTGATTGCTCCCTAGGCACAATCAACCATTATAGCTAATGAAAGGTATGAGAATATATTTATAATAAAGTAATATTTAAGTATTTTTATTTTCTTAATTCCCAGAGAACCCCTTTAACTATCGCCTAGCAAGGATTTAGCAAGTCATTTGCATTTGAAATATGTGCAACAATGCAAGACGATAATTGCTGGTAGGTGGTGACAAACAATCTTTCAGTCAGGTTGAAAGATCCTATCGATGGCAAATGAACAGTTTATCGATCGCAGTTTATTCACTGCACACTTTTACACCCAAGGAGAATCGCTCAAATATGAATGATTATAGGAAAATTCATGCAATAATCGTTGTCTAATACAGTCTTAGGTATTAAAGACATTAACAGAAGTAGCTGAGACAATTAAAAATCTCAGACAACCCTTAGAAAAGATTAAAAGGGTTATCCGAGATTCATCTGCCATCCTGTGCGGCCGCCACTTCTGCTAAAGAGGTAGCACGAGATTCAGACTCGCGCATCCACTGCAGGTTGTAATCCCAGGCTGGGATCATATACCGTACATCTCCAATTTTCTTGAGTACCTCATAGGGCCCTGCCACCTAGCCAGGAACTTACTGTCCACGGTCGGCACCAGAAATAAAACCCGATCACCCGGGTTAAAGATCCGAACCCAAGCCTGCCGATTATAGACCCTACTCTGGGCTCGCCAGGCTGCCTCCATATGCTCCCTAACAAGAGGCAACACTGTCTCTATCCGATCTTGCATCTGGGTAACATACTCAATGACACTTTTATGTGGAGTGGGCTGTTGTTCCCACGCCTCTTTGGCCACGTCCAAGAGACCACGAGGGTGTCTGCCATATAGCAGTTCGAAGGGCGAGAACCCAGTAGAGGCCTGGGGTACCTCTCGCACTGCGAACATGAGATAGGGCAGAAGGAGGTCCCAGTCCTTCCCATCATTAGATAATACCTTTTTCAACATTTTTTTTATGTTTAGTTAAACCGTTCTACCAGACTGTACGTTTGCAGATGGTAAACAGATGTCCATAGTTGTTTTATGTGCAGCAACTTAAAGAGTTCCCTCATCACCTTGCACATAAAAGGGGTTCCTTGGTCGATCAGAACCTCTTTAGGCAGTCCTACTCGGGAAAACATCTCCATTAACTCCTTAACTATGAGTTTGGACGAGGTATGTCGCAATGGCACCACCTCTGGGTACCGAGTGACGTAGTCTAGAATGACTAAGATGTGTTGATGCCCTCTGGCGGACTTTGGTACTGGGCCTATGAGGTCCATAGATATTCGGTCAAACGGAACTTTAATAATCGGGAGAGGTACTAGGGGACTACAGAAATATGGCTGGGGGCTAGTTATCTGGCAGGTCGGGCAAGACTTACAAAACTCTTCCACTTCTTTGAATATGCTGGGCCAGTAAAACCGCTGTAGAATACGATCCTGAGTTTTATGCAGCCCAAGGTGACCTCCGAGGATGTGTTGGTGAGCTAGATCTAACACAAGCTTGCGATAAGCCTTGGGGACCACCAACTGTTCAATAGGCTCACCCCGTAGTTGGTTTACCTGATACAACATATCCTAATGAACCCCAAACTTAGAAACACTGTCTCTGCCCCAGGTTGTTGTGGTTCACCATCTACTATTAACACATTTTCCCAGGTGCGGAATAGGGTTGGGTCCCGACGTTAGTAGGTTGTATCTTCCACCGATGTGGCGGTCACCCCTACCACTGGCCCTTTGGTCTCAGGTTCCCAGGGTTCTGGTATCCCCCCTGAGTCGGGCCACTCTGCTAGGGTTGCCCCTGCCTTATGGGTATCAGTCACTCTCATAGCAGGCCACAGTGCCGGGAAGCCCAGGAAGTCTCTCCCTATTATAAGTTTGTAGTGTAAATTTGGGGCAACTGCCACTTTGTGAGTCCATCTTCTAGGCCCTGTGGTTAGAGACACCAAGGCGGTGGGATATTATTTTAAGTCTCCATAGATGCACATGACCCTGACCTTCTGGCCAGTATACTCCGCTGACCATACCAGGGGAGCCCTTACTAGGGACATCAGACTCCCTGAGTCCAGCAGAGCCTCCACTGGAGTGTCTCCTACCTCCACCTGGCACAGGTGGTTTAGAGTTTCTGAGGTATCTGCTGCACACATTCCTGGCATATAGCGACTGACGGCAGCCATAGTTAGTATCCATGGGTTCCACCTGATGGGGACAGTCAGCTCTTACATGGCCCGGCTCCTGACACCGCCAGCAGACTATTAGAGCCAGGGCCGTAGAGGTTACACCCCAGGTGGGTTTGGTTGGTAAAAGTCACCGGGTCTGGGATGGAGATTTACGGGGTTTGACAGCCCCCCTCCCAAAAGAACCCCCTGTAACCCCCTGTCTTAGTAGCCTCGTAGCTCTCCACCAGATCCACCATTTCTAGGGCATTGCCAGAAGACACCTGGCCAATGCAGTGCTGAAGAGGGTCTGCGGGGGTCATCTTAGGAATCGCGGAATGGACTGCCTCCATTTTGTTGTGGTGCACTGGTTGGAATACAGCTGGTTTAATGTACGACATACCGTGCCCGCATCCTCGGTTTCGCTCTGTAGATAGGGTAAGCAGGCACAGTACAGAGGCAAAATACAAGTTCTTAATTCAAAACATGAGTGTTTATTCACACTTGAGGCAACTGCACAAAACAGCATGTAACTTTGCAGCCTTGGTGTTAAATCACACACAATGGAAAGTTTATATAACACAAGTCACCTGTCACGACCCCTGGTCATGGTCGTGACTCCTTGGGAGCCGCATGCAGTTATCCGCGGTCTGGTGTTGTCGCAACCGCAGCTGGGGGCACTTAGTGGTTTGCCTCAGGTGCGGTTGCCGCGAATAACAGGCATGCGTGCGGTTGCCCTTGGCAACGTGTTTTGGTGTGCACGTCCTTCGTCTGTGTTTGTGTGCACTTCCTGGTCTGTTTGTTGTGCACGAGGTTGTATGCACTTGGACACCTCCCCTCACCTGCGGTTGTCCGCGGCAACGTCTGGTGTTGTGCATGTGGTGGCAGGGTCTCTGCCTGCTGGTTGTTCTGCAGGACACGGTGGCCACGCATGCCGTTGCCAGCGGTGACAGGTGAGTGAGTGTGTGTGCTATTCCCCTTTAAGTTGGTGTTTTCCCTTCTGTGGTGTAGGAAGGGTTAACTCCCTTCCCAGTGTGTGTGTTGTCACTGGGTGTGGTTGACTGGTGGGTGTGGCCTTTTGGCCTATATAGCCTGAGTCTCTTGCAGGCTTCAGTAGGTTGCTCTCAGCCATGCTGGCTGGAGCAGCCTCCTGTCTCCTCCATCTGCCTGGTGAGGACCATCCTTCTGGTCATAAAACCTTGTTAGTAAAACCTTTGTTACCTTGTCTGATGTTATGTTTATGTGTATGTGGTTGCTGGTTTGTTGCACCTTATGGTTCCCTGGTTCCCCGTGTGATGTATGGTGTGTGCTGTTGTCTTTTCTGTTGTTGGAGACAGACAGCACTTTTGCATGGGTTCCGGGCTGTGTGTTTGTGGCAGGTAGGTGAGGTTGTAGTTCCACATACCTGCCACTGCCATAAGTTGTATTGGATTCCCCTTATTACCAGCTTGGCCTTTCTAGGCTCCTGTTCCTCCGTGTTCTGGAGGAACAGGTAGTCTATCCAGCTCCTAGCCTAGGGACCTGCGGAGGGATAGTAGGGACCCGAGGTTCCTGCGCATGGGTCCTCCTACCTTAAAGGTCGGCCCATGCAGGTTAGGAGTTAGGGTCAGATCAGGGAGACTTTAGGAGGTGACCTGCTCCCTGATCCTGTGGTCCTGGCCTTGCAGCGACCAAACATCTACGGGTACCGCACGGCTGGGGGTTTCCCCCACCTCCAGCCGTGACATCACCTTGCTGGCAGTTCTGCCTCCAGTAGTCCACAGCAGGCTTTAGGGGGCCTGTTTCCCCAGCATGCAGCTCTCAGCCTTTCAACACGCCACAAAGCCTCTGATCCCAAAAACAGAGACGTCTCTGCTGAGCCCAGCTGCCTATTTAAGGACAGCCAGGTGCTGCTAAAACCCGGACTGGCACTTAAACTCTAGTCCGGTATTTGACCTCATCTGGCTGAAAACCAGCCCAGCCGCACATGTTGGGAGGAAAATACGTGCCTTGCTAGACACAACCGCTCACTGTGTCTATATATATATATATATATATATATATATTTATATTACTAGCTAGCACTAACTGATTTATTTTTTTAAAAAAAGCACTAAACCCAGTAATTGGCAGTACTGATCGGTGCTAAGTATATATATGGGTGATCAATACAGTGTTAAAATTATATTTAATCAAATAACATAGGTAAATATAGAATCAAGACAAAATTAAATCACACATAAAAAGGTGCCATATAGGAAATAAAATGTATAAAATCATACAAACAAAGATCTCTGTATATTGTAGACGTGAACCAGCAAACTTAGCAAACTCCAGATGGTCAATAACAAATATCGCTATCACCTCGGTGTGAGGTAGCAAAGTGGGAGTCACTGCAGCTCGCCTCCCAATGTATCAATGGGATAGATGGATTAGTGACAGTCCGCAATATTAGACAAAGTTCAAAAGGATTTACAACAGTCCACAATGGTAAAGACAACCAACTCCAAATGTGGCCAGATGCCGCTGTTACTTCAACATAAGGTAATACTTATATGAATTGCTGCAGCCTACTGCCCAATGTGCCGATGTAGCTTGCTGCCCAATGTGTCCAGGCTCCGTTGTGGGTGTAGACAATATGTATATATTGTATCTGGTTAGGGCATAAGCATAATATATATGCATAGTATATACAGTTGCAAGAAAAAGTATGTGAACCCTTTGGAATGATATGGATTTCTGCACAAATTGGTCATAGATGAAGATCAGATAACATTTTAAGTCACAACAATAGACAATCACAGTCTGCTTAAACTAATAACACACAACGAATTAAATGTTACCATGTTTTTTTTAACACACCATGTACACATTCACAGTGCAAGTGGAAAAAGTATGTGAACCCCTAGACTAATGACATCTCCAAGAGCTAATTGGAGTGACGTGTCAGCCAACTGGAGTCCAGTCAATGAGATGAGATTGGAGGTGTGTGAGCTCTGAGGCCTCATTGTCTTTCTGAGTGCCCAGCCCCTCCGCGCTCCGTCCGCCTGTCTGGTCGGCTCTGCCCCGGAGTAAGGTTCCGGTTCGGTCGGGGATTCTCCATGGTCTCTTTGCCTTCCTGCAGCCATGGCTTCCTGGTTCGGGGGTCTTGGGTCACGCCTGGGCCAGGTTGGTGGCAGCCTGTCCTCCCTGACAGGACAGATCTCCAGCTTCACCAAAGACATGTTACAGGAGGGGGTCGAGGAGCTGCCAGGTAAAACCAGGAGTCCGGGGAGCTCTCCTCTTAATACAGTGAACCCCTGTGTCCTGTAGTGGGGACCCCTAGACCACTGTCACCGCTGTCACCGCTGTGAGCCGCAAGAAATGACAGTTATAGAAATAGTCGTTTTACAAGAATCAGATTTTACTGAGGAAATGATGAGTACAACTTTGGAGGATGCAAAGATTTTTCCTCATCCTGTACTGAGTTGAAATAAAAAAATAAATAAATAAATAAAGAGATTGGAGGTGTTGGTAACAGCTGCCCTGCCCTATAAAAAAAACACACACACACCAGTTCTGGGTTTGCTATTCACAAGAAGCATTGCCTGATGTGAATGATGCCTCGCACAAAAGAGCTCTCAGAAGACCTACGATTAAGAATTGTTGACTTGCATAAAGTATCTCCAAAAGCCTTGCTGTTCATTAGTCCACAGTAAAACAAATTGTCTATAAATGGAGAAAGTTCAGCACTGCTGCTACTCTCCCTAGGAGTAGCCATCCTGTAAAGATGACTGCAAGAGCACAGCGCAGACTGCTCAATGAGGTGAAGAAGAATCCTAGAGTGTCAGCTAAAGACTTACAAAAGTCTGGCATATGCTAACATCCCTGTTAGTGAATCTACGATACATAAAACACTAAACAAGAATGGATTTCATGGGAGGATACCACAGAGGAAGCCACTGCTGTCCAAAAAAACATTGCTGCACGTTTACAGTTTGCACAAGAGCACCTGGATGTTCCACAGCAGTACTGGCAAAATATTCTGTGGACAGATGAAGCCAAAGTTAAGTTGTTTTGAAGAAACACACAACACTATGTGTGGAGAAAAAGAGGCACAGCAAACCAACATGAAAACTTCATCCTAACTGTGAAGTATGGTGGTGGGGGCATCATGGTTTGGGGCTGCTTTGCTGCATCAGGGCCTGGACGGATTGCTATCATCGAAGGAAAAATGAATTCCCAAGTTTATAAGACATTTTGCAGGAGAACTTAAAGGGGTTCTGCACTTTTATTTAACTGATGATCTATCCTCTGGATAGATCATCAGCTTCTGATCGGCGGGGGTCCGACACCCGGGACCCCCGCCGATCAGCTGTTTGAGAAGGCAGCGGCGCTCCAGCAGTGCCGCGGCCTTCTCACTGTTGCCATAATACAAATTCTTACAGTCTATTCAGTAGGACTATCAGCTGTGTATCCACCTGACTTCTCCACAAGGCAACTGATGGTCCCAACCCCATTTATAAGGCAAGAAATCCCACTTATTAAACCTGACAGGGCACACTTGTGAAGTGAAAACCATTTCAGGGGACTACCTCTTGAAGCTCATCAAGAGAATGCCAAGAGTGTGCAAAGCAGTAATCAAAACAAAAGGTGGCTACTTTGAAGAATCTAGAATATGACATATTTTCAGTTGTTTCACACTTTTTTGTTATGTATATAATTCCACATGTGTTAATTCATAGTTTTGATGCCTTCAGTGTGAATTTACAATTTTCATAGTCATGAAAATAAAGAAAACTCTTTGAATGAGAAGGTGTGTCCAAACTTTTGGTCTCTACTGTATATACTACGCATATATATTATGGTTATTCTCTAACCAGATACAATATATATATATATATTGTCTACACCCACATGGAGCCTGGACACATTGGGCAGCAGGCTACATCAGCACATTGGGCAGTAGGCTGCAGCAATTCATATAAGTATTACCTTATGTTGAAGTAACAGCGGCATCTGGCCACATTTGGAGTTGGTTGTCTTTACCATTGTGGACTGTTGTAAATCCTTTTGAACTTTGTTGGCTCTAATATTGCGGACTGTCACTAATCCATCTATCCCATTGATACATTGGGAAGCGAGCTGCAGTGACTCCCACTTTGCTACCTCACACCGAGGTGATAGCGATATTTGTTATTGACCATCTGGAGTTTGCTGAGTTTGCTGAGATCTGTAATTTGTATGAGTTTATACATTTTATTTCCTATATGGCGCCTTTTTATGTGTGATTTAATTTTGTCTTGATTCTATATTTACCTATGTTATTTGATTAAATATAATTTTAACACTGTATTGATCACCCATCTGGTTCCAGATAGTTGAGTGCCCCCTACCTATATACTTATCATTTTTTGCTCTCATTGTGACCAGGGTTAGGCCGCAAGGGTTGGGAGGTCTTGAGCCACTGTAACATTAGTATTTTTATATATATATATATATATATATATATATAATGGAAAAAATTGGACAGCACTCCAGACTTGTCTGGAGTGCTGTCCAATTTTTTCCATTGTCTATTGTGGGTAAGCTCCAGTTGCCATCCTTGGACTCTGCACCCAATTTTTCCATAGGTGGTGCTGCCGGTAGATTTTTATACTTTATATATATATATATATATATATAGTGCCTTGCAAAAGTATTCACCCCCTTGAATTTTTTTTTCGTATTTTTTACATTACAGCCTTAGAAACATAGAAACATAGAATGTGTTGGCAGATAAGAACCATTTAGCCAGGGGCGTAGCTATAGGGGGTGCAGAGGTAGCAGTCGCTACCGGGCCCAGGAGCCTGAGGGGGCCCAAAGACCCTTGTGGTGAATAAGAAGACACCTGTATTATAATAAATGCATGCTGGTCAAGTTACACTTCTGGCTGTAGGCTAGGGGTTAGGGCAAGAATTTGTCATGGGGGGAGGTGCAGTTTCAATTTTGCCTCAGGCAGCACGAAGGCTATGTGGTTCCCTGCCCCTGGCCACAAAGCACTGAGGGAAGGGGGGACCACGCTGAACTCTTGTACTGGGGCCCATGAGTCTTTAGCTACGCCCCTGAATTTGACCCATCTAGTCTGCCCAATATACTGAATACTATGAATAGCCCCTGGCCCTATGTTATATGAAGGATGGCCTTATGCCTATCCCATACATGCTTAAACTCCTCCACTGTATTTGCAGCTACCACTTCTGCAGGAAGGCTATTCCATGCATCCACTACTCTCTCAGTAAAGTAATACTTCCTGATATTACTTTTAAACCTTTGCCCCTCTAATTTAAAACTATGTCCTCTTGCAGCAGTTTTTATTCTTTTAAATATTCTCTCCTATTTTACCTTGTTGATTCCCTTTATGTATTTACAAGTTTCTATCATATCCCCTCTGTCTCGTCTTTTTTCCAAGCTATACATGTTAAGTTCCTTTGATCTTTCCTGGTAAGTTTTATCCTGGAAACCATGTACTGGTTTAGTAGCTCTTCTCTGAACTCTCTCCAAAGTATCAATATCCTTCCAGAGATATGGTCTCCAGTACTGCGCACAATACTCCAAATGAGGTCTCACTAGTGATTTGTAGAGCGGCATGAGCACCTCCCTTAGGCTACTTTCACACTTGCGCTTGATCGGATCCGTTCTGAACGGATCCGATCATATTAATGCAGACGGAGGCTCCGTTCAGTACGGATCCGTCTGCATTAATAACTTAGAAAAATTTCTAAGTTCGCAAGTAGCCTGAGCGGATCTGTTCAGACTTTCAATGTAAAGTCAATGGGGGACGGATCCGCTTGAAGATTGAGCCATATGGGCTCATCTTCAAGCGGATCCGTTCCCATTGACTTACATTGTAAGTCTGAACGGATCCGCACGCCTCCGCACGGCCAGGCGGACAGCTGAACGCTGCAAGCAGCGTTCAGCTGTCCGCCTGGCCGTGCGGAGGCGAGCGGAGCGGAGGCTGAACGCCGCCAGACTGATGCAGTCTGAGCGGATCCGCTCCATTCAGACTGCATCAGGGCTGGACGGAGGCGTCTGGGTCCGCTCGTGAGCTCCTTCAAACGGAGCTCACGAACGGACCCATGAACGCTAGTGTGAAAGTAGCCTTAAGTTCAATGTTTTTTAAATTAGAATTTTATGTTATAAATCAGAACACAATAGTCTAAGTTGGTGAAGTGAAAGAAGAAAAATATATAAATAAAACTATTGTTTAGAAATAGAAAATAGAAAATTGGCATGTGCGTATGTATTCACCTCCTAATACATAAAAAGCTCTGATGCAACCAATTACATAAGACCCTAATACATAAAATGCTCTGATGCAACCAATTACCTTCAGAAGTGACATAATTAGTGAAATGATGTCCACTTATGTGCAATCTAAGTGTCACATGTCTCTCATTACATATACACACCTTTTTTGAAAAGCCCCAAAGACTGCAACACCTAAGCAAGAGACATCACTAACAAAACACTGCCATGAAGACCAAGGAACTCTCCAAACAAGTAAGGGACAATTTTGAGAAGTACAAGTCAGGGTTAGGTTATAAAAAAAATCCAACTCTTTGATGATGCCCAGGAGCACCATCAAATCTATCATAACCAAATGGAAAGAACATGGCACAACAGCAAACCTGCCAAGAGACGGCCACCCTCCAAAGCTCATGGACCGGGCAAGGAGGGCATTAATCAGAGAGGCAGAGACCTAAGGTAACCCTGCAGAGTTCCACAGCAGAGACTGGAGTATCTGTACATAGGACAACAATAAGCTGTACGCTCCATAGAGTTGGGTTTTATGGCAGAGCGGCCAGAAGAAAGCCATTACTTTCAGCTAAAAACAAAAAGGCTCGTTGTGAGGTTGTGAAAAGCATGTGGGAGCCTCCCAAAATTTATGGAGGAAGGTGCCCTGGTCTGATGAGACTAAAATTGAACTTTTCAGCCATCAAAGAAAACGCTATGTCGGGAGCAAACCCAACACATCACATCACCCAAAGAACACCATTCCCAAAGTGTAACATAGTGGCGGCAGCATCAGGCTGTGGGGTTGTTTTTCAGCAGCCAGGTCAGAGTTGAGGTAAAGATGGATGGGGCTAAATAAAGGGATATTCTTCAGCAAAACCTGCACCATTCTGTGTGATTTGAGGCTAGGATGGAGGTTCACCTTCCAGCAGGACAATGACCCCAAACAAACTGCTGAAGCAACACTTGAGTGGTTTAAGGGGAAACATGTAAATGTGTTGGAATGTCCTAGCCAAAGCCCATATCTCAATCCAAATAAAAATCTGTGGTCAGACTTAAAGATTGCTGTTCACAAGTGCAAACTATCCAACTTGAAGGAGCTGGAGCAGTTTTGCAAGGAGGAATGAGCAAAAATCCCAGTGGTAAGATGTGGCAAGCTCATAGAGACTTATCAAAAGCGACTTGGAGCTGTGATTGCCGCAAAAGTGGCTCTACAAAGTATTGACTTTAGGGGGGTGAATAGTTATGTGCATTGACTTCTTCTGTTATTTTGTCCTATTTGTTGTTTGCTTCACAATAAATAAATAAAAAAATCTTTAAAGTTGTGGGCATGCTCTGTAAATTAAATAATGCAAATCCAATCTATGTTAATTCCAGGTTGTGAGGCACCAAAATACAAAAAAAAGTCAAAGGGGGGGGGGGAATACTTTTGCAAGGCACTAAAAAAAACACAAGTGCTAATCAGCACTTGCCAGTCACAACTCTCATACAGAAAAAGTGGTTCAGAGCTGGAAAAGCCCCCTCAAAAAACAAACAAACAAAAAAAAGGACAGACTGGAGTCCCCTGGGGAGGTGGGTGGTGGTAGAGGGGAAAATGGACAGGGAATATAGGGATCTGAAACTGCTGCAGACGAATCAAAGATCATTACAGCTGTTCCAGATTTTGGTGTTCTTCTTCTTCTGAAAGTAGTTAAAAGCACTGATTTGTGGTAGTACCACAAGTCCCAGCCGACAACCAGCAGCACAGTGGGGAACAAGTCCTCTCTGCAAGCAGTCACCAAGCTAGAATGGCTGCTTGCAGAGAGGAACCAACTGTTCTTTAAGCTGCATATAGCTGCTATTGGCTGGAGCGTTGCTCCAGCCAATCGCAGCGCTGGGAGGGGACATCAGTGTCTGATGTCCCCTCCCTGACCTAGGAGGTGACATGGGCTGATGTCATCAGTCCTCCCACCTCTAGCCAAGCTCCCCTGCAGCACCATACATTGCCGACGCTGCGATGGGTCGGTCTTCACTAACTGGCCTATCGCAGCGATCAGGGCTGCATGGATGCTGAAAAACTCCTCGGGAAGGGGTTAATGCACCAATGTCGGCGTAAACATAGAAACATAGAATGTGTCGGCAGATAAGAACCATTTTGCCCATCTAGTCTGCCCAATATACTGAATACTATGAATAGCCCTTGGCCCTATCTTATTTGAAGGATGGCCTTATCCCTATCGCATGCATGCTTAAACTCCTTCACTGTATTTGCAGCTACCACTTCTGCAGGAAGGCTATTCCATGCATCCACTACTCTCTCAGTAAAGTAATACTATCCCCTCTGTCTCGTCTTTCCTCCAAGCTATACGTGTTAAGGTCCTTTAATCTTTCCTGGTAAGTTTTATCCTGCAATCCATGTACCAGTTTAGTAGCTCTTCTCTGAACACTCACCAAAGTATCAATATCCTTCTATCTAGAGATATGGGGCCAGATTTATCATTACTCTGACAGCTCACTCCACTTTCACATATGGCTAAAGTCAGTTTTAGCCAAGTCAGATTTTTGATCGGCCCTTTGACGGTAGCAGTTTATCCGTTAGCAGGGCCGGCCTTAGGCCTTTAGGCGCCCTGTGCGAGAAAGCTTTACAGCGCCCCATAGTGACCACGCCCTCAGTAACCACGCCCCTCAGTAACCACGCCCTTTCAGTGGTCACACCCACAGTGTAGAGGTATACTGTGTGGCACAGTGTAGCGGTATACTGTACATTGTGTGGCACAGTGTAGCGGTATACTGTATATTGTGTGGCACAGTGTAGCGGTATACTGTATATTGTGGGGCACGGTGTATGTTATATGTGTATAACATAAACATATTTCACATGAAAACTTACAGTTACTTGGCCCTTGGGGATCTCGGATGCCACTTCCACACTTGGCCGGGGGCTCGGCGGAGCTGATGTTGTGCTTTATCCTAATGAGAAAGATTTCATAATAAGGATTTGGAGAAGGGGCAGAGGGATAGCAGAGCAGGGAGAGGCCGGTGCTGCTACTAGGGGATCATACCATGGGGGAGTAATAAAGCCCACCATAATGCCCCCCCAGTAGAAATAATTCTCCTTATAATGTGACAATGCAAAAAATACCCCCTTATGCCCCCAGTTGAGCTCATGTCCCCCATAATGTGCCAGTATAAAATACCCCTATATAGTGCCCCCAGTAAATGCCCCCATAGTGCTCCTCTCCCCCTTCCTCCTAGTGCCCCCCATAATGCACCAGTATAAAATGCCCCAGTAGATGCCCTCAGTGTCCCCCATAATTTGCAAGTATAAATTACCCATTCTTAGTGCCCCCGTAGATGACTCCATAGTACTCCTCTCCCCCCTTCCCCATAGTACCCACCATAATGTGTCCCAGTATAAAATGCTACTGTACAGAGCCCCCCATATAAAACACCCCTTCTTTGTGTTGCCTCAGTAGATGCCCCTATAGTGCCCACCAATAATGTGCCAGTAATAAGCCCCCCATTACGTGCCAGTAATAAGACCCCCCATTACGTGCCAGTAATAAGCCCCCATTATGTGCCAGTAATAAGCCCCCCATTACGTGCCAGTAATAAGCCCCCCATTACGTGCCAGTAATAAGCCCCCCCATTACGTGCCAGTAATAAGGCCCCCCATTACGTGCCAGTAATAAGCCCCCCATCATGTGTCAGTATTAAGCCCCCCATCATGTGCCAGTATTAAGCCCCCCATCATGTGCCAGTATTAAAGCCCCCCCATCATGTGCCAGTATTAAGGCCCCCCATCATGTGCCAGTATTAAGCCCCCCATCATGTGCCAGTATTAAGGCCCCCCATCATGTGCCAGTATTAAGGCCCCCCATCATGTGCCAGTATTAAGGGCCCCCCATCATGTGCCATTATTAAGTAAGTCCCCCCCATCATGTGCCATTATTAAATAAGTCCCCCCCATCATGTGCCATTATTAAGTAAGTCCCCCCCAATGTGCCATTATTAAGTAAGTCCCCCCCAATGTGCCATTATTAAGTAAGTCCCCCCCAATGTGCAATTATTAAGTAAGTCCCCCCAATGTGCCATTATTAAGTAATTCCCCCCCATCATGTGCCATTATTAAGTAAGTCGTCCCCCATCATGTGCCATTATTAAGTAAGTCCCCCCCATGATGTGCCATTATTAAGTAAGTCCCCCCCATCATGTGCCATTATTAGGGTCTATTCACACGTCCGTTTTTTCTTTCCTGATCTGTTCCGTTTTTTGCTGAACAGATCTGGACCAGATCTGGACCCATTCATTTTCAATGGGTCCTGAAAAAAAATCAGACATTGTGCTGTCCGTTTTTTTTCAGGACCCATTGAAAATGAATGGGTCCAGATCTGGTCCAGATCTGTTCAGCAAAAACGGAACAGATCAGGAAAGAAAAAACGGACGTGTGAATAGACCCTTAAGTAAGTTCCCCCCCATCATGTGCCAGTATTAAGGCCCCCCCATCATGTGCCAGTATTAAGGGCCCCCCATCATGTGCCATTATTAAGTAAGTCCCCCCCCCATCATGTGCCATTATTAAGTAAGTCCCCCCCCAATGTGCCATTATTAAGTAAGTCCGCCCCAATGTGCCATTATTAAGTAAGTCGTCCCCCATCATGTGCCATTATTAAGTAAGTCCCCCCCAATGTGCCATTATTAAGTAAGTCCCCCCCATCATGTGCCATTATTAAGTAAGTCGTCCCCCATCATGTGCCATTATTAAGTAAGTCGTCCCCCATCATGTGCCATTATTAAGTAAGTCCTCCCCATCATGTGCCATTATTAAGTAAGTTCCCCCCATCATGTGCCATTATTAAGTAAGTCCCCCCCCATCATGTGCCATTATTAAGTAAGTTCCCCCCCCATCATGTGCCATTATTAAGTAAGTCCCCCCCATCATGTGCCATTATTAAGTAAGTTCCCCCCCATCATGTGCCATTATTAAGTAAGTCCCCCCCCATCATGTGCCATTATTAAATAAGTCCTCCCCCCCATCATGTGCCATTATTAAGTAAGTCGTCCCCCCGTATCACTATTGTAAAAAAAAAAAAAAAAAATAACACTTATACTTACCTCCATGTCAGCGATGCGATGCAGGCCTCTTCTGGCCTGTGTCCCACGCTGTATGGCTGAGACGGCGCGATGACGTCATCGCGCCGCCTGCGCCGGCCTAGTGCCTGCAGCCTATCAGAGCAAGGGGAAGGGACACGCCTCTCCCTCCCCTGCACCACCGTTGGCACAGGCAGATTACTAAGGAGATGAGCGCAATGGAAGCGCTCATCTCCCTGTGCCCAGCGGCGGCGGCTCACTTGGGTGGGGAAGGGGGCGCATTTTAGTTGGGGCACATGAAGTAGACTGACTTCACTTAGAGTTCGGCGGGCTGTGTCGGCTGCCCGGCGCCCCTGTTGCTATGGCGCCCTGTGTGGCCGCACAGCCCGCACACCCCAAAGGCCGGCCCTGTCCGTTAGTAAGCAGCTTTACAAAAGTAGCACGTCTTTACGAAAAAGTTGCATGTTCTGTTAAAAAGTTGCATAAGATAAGCATGGTCCTCACTGGAGTGAAATTGCGCATTTTTTGCGACTTTTTAGCGACTTTTTAAACAGTCGCAATAGTAAATCTGTCTAGAGATTCCTTTACATAACAAAACACTGCCCACTTTCAGAAAACTGGCAAGCATAGTGCAGAGCCAATAAAAGTCGCAAATTTTGCGCAGTTTAAGCGATTGCGCAAAAATTTTCGACTTTTTTACTCCATTATTCTGACTTGAGCTAATGATAAATTTGGCCCATGGTCTCCCGTACTGCACACAATACTCCAAATGAGGTCTCACTAGTGCTTTGTAGAGCGGCATGAGCACCTCCCTCTTTCTACTGGTAATGCCTCTCCCTATACACCCAAGCATTCTGCTACCATTTCCTGCTGCTCTATGACATTGTCTGCCTACCTTTAAGTCTTCTGAAATAATGATCCCTAAATCCCTTTCCTCAGATACTGAGGTTAGGACCTGTATCACTGATTTTATATTCTGCTCTTGGGTTTTTACGTCCCAGGTGCATTATCTTGCACTTATCAACATTAAATTTTAGTTGCCAGATTTTTTACCATTCCTCTAGTTTTCGTAAATTCTTTTCCATTTGGTGTATCCCTCCAGGAACATCAACCCTGTTACAAATCTTTGTGTCATCGGCAAAAAGACACACCTTACCATTGAGGCCTTCTGCAATTTTGCTGATAAAAATAATAAATAATATGGGTCCCAGAACAGATCCCTGAGGTACCCCACTGGTAACAAGACCTTGGTCTGAATATACTCCATTGACTACAACCCTCTGTTGTTTGTCCCTCAGCCACTGCCTAATCCATTCACGGGCTTGGCTGTCAATGACATTTGACTGTAAATTGATAGATAGGTCAAAAAATTTGATTTGGGTTCAAATCAGAAGTGCTCCAATTGGCCTCAAAATTGTTATATGACACTTCCTGGTCTTCTAGGACTTGATTTTTCTCCCTTGTCTTTCTAAAATATGTTTTCTCTTTCTCTCCTCCCCCTTCAAGCTCTTTAACACAAAAGCAGCAATAGTAAATTATGTCAGTGTGACACTGACATATTAAGCATATAAACACATGGTTGATAGTGTTAGCCAACAGCCTGTTTAACCCCTTAATGACCAATGACATACTGTGTACATCATGATGTGGTGTTAGTTACCGCATCTTGACGTACTCAGTATGTCATGAAATCAAAGTGTCACCGAAAGTACACTTACGGTGACACCAACATGTAAATTAATGTCACGGACAGCAGAGTTGTCAGGGCATCCGGCAGGAGACCAATCATAGTGGTCCCTGCCTTTGAATCGCTGCGATTGGTCAGTCAGATTTGACTGACCAATCGCAGCGTTCAGCAGCGCAGCTCTGATCTCCTCGTTGAGTGTTGAGGGACTGCTGTATGGCGGGGGGTAACAGGGAGGAAGCTCCCTCCTTCCTCCCTCCCATCAGACCACTGCTTTGCTGTGGCAGTGTCCCACTGGTTACCATGGCAGCTGGATGCCTTACACAGGCACCCAGGCTTGCCATGGTCTGTAAGCCTAACAGGGTCCAGCCAGAGGCAGGAGCCTGATCAGACTTACTGTAAATGAAAATACACTGCAGTACACTATACAGTGTACTGCAGTATATTGTAGAGTCATCATACCCACTAGATCTTCAAGAACCAAGTGGTTCTGAGTCAAAAAAGTTGAAAAAAATATGAAAAAAGTTTTTAAAAAATCTAACATTTTCCCATGTACGCACATTTATAATTGAGTAAAAATAAAAAAATAAAATATCCTAAACATGTTTGGTATCGCCGCATCCATAACAACTAGCTCTATAAAAATATCACATCACCTAACCCCTAAGGTGAACACAGCAAAAAAATGAAAATAAAACCAGTGCCCAAAAATACTTTGTCACCTACCATCTCAAAAAGTGCAATACCAAGTAATCAAAAGGGTGTATACCCCCCAAAATAGTACCAATCAAACCGTCACCTCATCCCTCAAAAAAATGAGACTCTACCTAAGACTATCGGCTATGGAGACACTAAAACATTATTTTTTTGGTTTCAAAAATTTTATTATTGTGTAAAACTTAAATAAATGAGAAAAAGTATACATATTAGGTATTGCCACGTCTGTGGTATGACCTGCTCTATGAAAATATCACATGACCTAACCCCTCAGGTGAACTCTGTAAAAATAAATTAAAACTATGCCAAAATTACACATTTTTTGCTCACATTGCCCCAAAAAGCATAATAATGAATGATAAAAAAAACATAAGTACCCAAAAATGGTACTAATAAAAACTTCAACTGTTCCTGCAAAAAAGACGAGCCCCTGCACAAGAAGATTGGCAGAAAAATAAAAAAAAATGGCGTTCAGAAAATGTAGACACAAAAACATATTTTTTTTTCAAAAATGCTTAATTATGTAATACTGAAATAAACAAAGTAGACATATTTGATATCATCGCATCTGTAACAACCTGCTCTATAAAAATAGCACATGATCTAACCTTTCAAAGAATGTTGTAAAAAACAAAAAATAAAAACGGTGCCAAAACATCCATTCTTTGGTTACCTTGCCTCACAAAAGCATAATATAGAGCAATTAAAAATCATATGCACCCCAAAAGTAGTACGAATAAAACTTGCCTTATCCCTTAGGTAATAATTTAGGTCACTTTTTGACTGTTTCTACTGTAGAGTGCATCTGGGGGGCTTCAAATAGGACATGGTGTCTAAAAACTTGTCCAGCAAAATCTGCCTTCCAAAAACCTTCGGGCACTCCTTTTATCCTGCGCCCTGCCATGCGCCCATACAGCAGTTTACCACCACATGTGGGGTGTTTCTGTAAACCGCAGAATAGGGGTAATAAATGTTGAGTTTTGTTTGTCTGTTAACCCTCTATGTGTTAAAGAAAAAAATGGATTAAAATGGAAAATCTGTCAAAAAAGTGAAATTTAGAAATTTAATCTGCATTTTCCTTTAATTCTTGTGGAGTACCGAAAGGGTTAACAACTTTTTTAAAATTAGTTTTGAGTAACTTGAGGGGTGTAGTTTCCAAAATGTGATCATTTATGGGGGGTTTCTGCTATGTAAGCCCCAAAAAGTGAATTCAGACCTGAATTGGTCCTTAAAAAGTGGGTTTTAGAAATTTTCTTAAACATTTTAAGAATTGCTTCTAAAATTGTAGGCCTTCTAACGTCCCCAAAAAATAAATTGACATTTACAAAATGATGCCAACATAAAGTGGACATATGGGGAATGTTAAGTAATAAATATTTTATGAGGTATCACTTTCTGTTTTAAAAGCAGAGAAATAGAAATTTAGAAAATTGTTAATTAAAAAAAAATGAAAATTTGGGATTTTTTTCATAAATAAAGGTGAAATATATTGACTCAAATTAAGGACTATCATGAAGTACAATGTGTCATGAGAAAACATTCTCAGAATGACATGGATAAGTAAAAGTGTTCCAAAGTTATTATCACATAAAGTGATACATGTCAGATTTTCAAAAATAAGCCTGGTCACAAAGGTGCAAAATGGCCTAGTCATTAAGGGGTTAAATAAATATTGCATCAAAAACAAATTGTTCTGAACAAGCATTCAAAAATGATACTTTAACAGAGCAGAAGCCTGCCCATATTTATACACACATAGGGGCACATTTATTATTTATTATTATTTATTATTTGTTTTAGACGCTGGTCTTATTATACCCCTAAGCTGGCAGTGGATCTGCCACAGTTGTGAAGAGGCGGATCCTCTGCCAGTTTTAAATTTAAGACAGCTTCAGAGCTGTCTTACATTAAGACTTTTTTCTACGTATGAAACAGGAGTAGAAAATGATGGATGAGACGGGCCTGCTGGCCCATCCCCTTTCCTGCCCATGCCACAGCCACAATTTTAGACCTGGCATGAGCGGGTGAAGCCGCAGATAGCGGGGCAACTAACCATTGCTCTTCTATCTGTGCCTGAAATATGCCTAATTTAGGAATATTACAGCATAGTAAATGACCCCCATTGTGTTGGAAGAAAGAATGGCTTGTACTTTGCTATCTCCAGAATTACAATAGAAATAAATGAAGAGGCCACAAACATTTCCAACCAGCCCCTCTGTTTATTTCAGGGGGCTCCATGGGGTCCAGGGTCCCCATTTTCATGATCGGTGAAGGTCCCAGTGGTTGGGCTCCAACTAATCTAATATTTATCCGCTGTACTGTGGATAGGGGATAACTTAATAGAACGTCAATATCTCTTCCACATCTGTTGTGAGAAAAATATTTGAAGCACTCTGAAGGGGTTATACTGTACACAGGATTATGTACTGTAAATAATATCATAAGTGATAGCCAGCACAGGTTATCAAAGGACAGAAGTTGTCAGACTAACCGGAATTGTTTTTATAAAGACGTGGATAGAAGCCTGGACAGAGGGTCGGCTGTGGATATAGTATTCTTGGATTTTACAAAGACATTTGATACTGTGCCTTATAGGCTTTTATGAAATAAAATAAGGTTTATAGGCTAAAAAAATGTAGTTTGTAACTGGATTGAAATCTGGCTGAAAGACCGTGTCCAGAGAGTTGTGGTCAATGATTCCTATTCAGAATGGTCCCAGGTTATAAGTGGTATACCCCAAGGTTCAGTGCTGGGTCCTCTATTATTTAAGTTATTTATTAATGATATTGAGCTACAGTATTTACTACACTGGACCTAAATATTTTGAGATACTACTCTTTGGACAATCTGGATAATAGTTAGTACTAGCTTTATATAGCTTTTCTTTTTTTTTTAAGACACTTTATTTGATTATAAAAGATATTAAAATAAATATTAGAAATAAAGTCGAACACCAATGTAATGTCATGCTGATAGAACACAGCCTAGGCATAAATACACTTAGGTGACATCACCATAACAGAAACATAGAAACACAGAAGAATGATGGCAAAAAAGACCACTGGGTCCATCTCCTCTGTCCTTACATTATTTTTTATCATTATGTATAAATTCACTGACTGTTGATTTTCCAACTTCAGCTGCTGGAAGTTTAAACCATGTATCTACTACTCTTTCAGTGAAATAATTGTGAATTATAGAGCATAGCCCAGAAAAAAGACAAAAGACTGAAGAAAGCACATCAGCAACATATTATGTAAAAATTGTAGATTTTTTTTTTAACATTTAAGTTGCTCTTATCACGTTTGGAATAGTAGGAGGGGCTTAACAGAGAGGATTTGGATGAGAAAGTGTCCTAGTCTAAATGAAAATGTCGTTTTCTATGACTTCATCAACATAGAAGACAGTTATTTAATGAAGACACGCACCATTGTAACAAACAAGAACAAAAACAAGCAATAAAGACACAGATGTTCGCAACATCATCAATATAGATCAAATTGTATACATATATACACCATTGTGACATCATCACAATAGATTTTAAACTGAAAATGAAGGCACAGTTTACTGTGACATCATCAAAATAGAGGACTGAATAAAAATAATGACATAGGCCATTAGGATATCATTATAATAGAGCTCAGCATATAAATGAAGACACTGACCACTTTCACATCCTTACAATACAACACAGCCTAATACAAAGACAACATAGTCTACTACACTAGAGGAGCCATTATTGTGACAGCATCACAATAAGACACTGTTTATCTAGTAACTTAGAAAAATTGTGATGGGAACTATGAGCTTTGTTTTATTTATTTATAAGCTTTGTTTTATTATGAGGACATTTTGTACGCTAGAAACAAAGACAAGCACCATTGTGACAGATTGGCGAATATTAGTGATTTTATGGGCCTCATGTATAAAGAAATAAATGGTCTTGCTGCCCATACTGTTGCATCAAATCGCAGCACATCTTTCATTATTCCCGAGTAGTTAAAGAACTGAAAGCTGAGCTCTGTTTGCTCTTTGCAATAAAGCTATCTTTTCTGTTTATATGGCGAAAGAAGATGGGAAGGCGCTCCATAGGGTAGTATGATTGTTAAGAAATGTATGGAAGTTAAACATCAATGGTTGTGCTCACCTTTTGGTGTTGTGCCTATGTAGGCACAACACTCGTGAGAACAGGGGGTCGGTGCAGCCGGTATCTCTCAGTTCTCGTAGGTGGAGTACCCAATTCTCTAGAAGAATAATATGGAACACAATAGGGGGAGTTTTTGTGTACTGTAACAGTACACCAAAAATTATACCTTCTGGCGCAAGGACACAAACTCAGTAGATAAATATAGGATCTTTTATTGGTGAGTGACAACGCGTTTCGGAGTCAATGTACTCCTTTTTCAACTCTGTGGGGTCCGTGCTGGAGCTTGTAGCGCGGCCTTGCTACAAGCTCCAGCACGGACCCCACAGAGTTGAAAAAGGAGTACATTGACTCCGAAACGCGTTGTCACTCACTAATAAAAGATCCTATATTTATCTACTGAGGACGTGTCCTTGCACCAGATGGTATCATTTTTGGTGTACTGTTACAGTACACAAAACTCCCCCTATGGTGTTATCTTTTCTGTTTGACACTATTAAGAAATAATGAATTTAGAACAAAACACAAAAGTAAAGATGCACACTATTATGATTTCATCAGTTACAGGAATAAAGACCTGTAGGAATAAGTACACAGATGTGTGACATCATTTAAAACTAAATCAAGGAACAAAGACAAACATCGTGGTGACACCATCATAATGGATCAGCGACTGTAAATGAAGGCTTACAACAGTTTCATATGATGTTAAACACTGTGCAGGCAGCTTTGGAAATGTATGAGTATTGACATGTATGCTTCAGACAGGCTGAGCACTACCTATCCAATAAATCAGAAAATAATAAAGAAATAGAACAGCACTCCAGTGAGTGAACTGCTCCAAATAAACATCTTATGTGTCATTTTCATATCTATTAAACACCGCTGGTGCATCTTCAGCAACATTACAAGTATGTAGAGGCTTGCATGAGGCTGCTATGCTGGCTTCCAAATGGGGCAACATTGCAAAAAGAATTATAAATAATAACATATAATTTTTTTGATATAAATAAAATTGGTTTAACTAGTATTAAGCAAAATTGTTTTTCAGTAAGTGTCTATAACTACCAAAGCAGCATTATAAAGCAATGCCGTATATTCTAGTCTTCTGTTCACACTGTTTCAGCAATCGAGAAAAAATAATTCCATTGCTGTTCTATTTAATATGCATGAGGACAAAGCAATAAAAGAAGAGTCTTCTGTAATAATGTGATGCTCAGAGATTATACAAGATATTAGCAGTGGTGATGATGGCAGCAATATTTTCAGAGCTTCATTATGAAACCTCAAAGTCAATTGACTTTTATCCTGTGGTCATTTCTGCAGATGCATAATATTCCTCTGTGGTGGAAGATTGGCTAGCTTACTTAACTGACCTCATAAAAGGTTATACAATAGAAATTATGCTGCCATATTTCATTAAGCAACTCACATACAGCAAGCCGTCGAGAACCTTCCAGCCTAGGCAACAAGTAATTAAAAGAAAAATAAATAATTTCGGTACAAGGCAGTTCTTATTTTCTTAAACTCGAAACGTTTGCTAACAAACATTCAATGGAACTAACAGTCCATGAAATGTGTAGTCCATCATCGCTACTTAGTCTGAATTTAAATAGCAACATTATATTTTAGTTTAAAAACAGAGAAGTTTGTCCTTTCTCATGTGTTCTTAACCACTACAGCTTACCCCAGAGTACAGACCGGTACCTCACTGGGGAAGAAAACTAGAGCTCCTACAGTCAAATCATGAGAACAAAGGAGAACATACTATATAAACTCTTGGTACTAAGGAAAGTAAATTATATCCCACATTCTATCAAAATATAATTTTACAGAAAATTATTGTCATAGATATCATGAAGGCATATATAAGTATAAGCCCATATTCACCTATATAATTCAGTTTAAAGCACAAACTGAGTTCACCATTAGACTAGTTGAAGTCAGCAGCTATGAATTATACCACCCTGTCATAAATCTTAATTACCTACAGTACTTCGCCTCCTTATGCCTTAGGCTTGTTTAATACTTGCGTGAAATACATCCGGCAGGCTGTTCTGTCCGGGAACAGCCTGTCAGATCTGTCCTTGCTGGACAAAGCCACGCGCTGCCAGCATTCTGTCTGGCCTTATTCACTATAATGGGGGCTGGCAGTGGAGATTCATAACCCAGCAAATATGCAGAGGAGCGGCCGGATGAAAACTGCTGCATGCAGAGGTATGTGTCCGGCCCTCCTGGACATACACTATTTGCCGGGTTGCGATTGGATCTCCGCCGCCAGCTCCCATTATAGTGAATGAGACTGGACGGAATGTCGGCAGCACGCGGCTGCGTCTGGCAAGGATAAATCAGCCGGAACAGCCTGCCGTATCTGTTTCACGCAAGTATAAAACAAGCCTTATTCCATGTTAGTGATTATCATCAATGATTGTGAGCCAAAACACAGGAGTGAAGCCTACACAAAGATACGGTATAAGGGAAAGATCTGCATCTGTTCTGTGTTTAGATCCACACTTGGATTTGGCTCAAAATCACTGATGGAAAACACTGACCAAACACTGACTGTGTGAATAAGGCATTAGGCTTGGTTCATGTGTGGCAAAGCCCTGGTTTTGCTTTTATTGGCTGCATGGTTTTTACAGGTGAAGCATGTTAAACAGTGTTTTTTAACCTGTAAAACTATGTATATAACAAGCCCTTCTCAAAACTGTGGTTATTGCCTATGTAGCACACTAGTGTAACATGTGAAACCAGGCCTTAAAGGGTAACCTGAAAAATGGGTAATAAGCTGGCTGACATTAGCGATGTGCTAATGTCAGCTGAACATAACTATATTACTGCCATCTCACTGCCTGCCGCCGTTATGAAGAAAAAGGAACTTTTATAATATGCTAATTAGCCTCTAGGAGCAGGGGGGTGTTGCCCCTGTTCCTAGAGGCTCCGTTCTCCCACCTTTGGCCATGCCCGCTACACTAGATTGACAGGGGCAGGCATCGTTGGTCCCCTACCTCTGGCCCTGTCTGCAGTGCAAATCTCGCGCAGGCGCAGTGAGGGAAGGACACTCGGCGACTGCTGACTTTCTCACTGCGCCTGTGCCGAATACTGAACGGTGCGAGATTTACACTGCAGACAGAGACGGCGGGAGGAGAGCAGCGTTGCCCTGGCCCTGTGAATCAAGAGAAGAAAGGCATGAAAAGAGGTGGGCAAACGGAGCCTCTAGAAGCAAGTGAACGCCCCCCCCCCCCCTCCTGCTCCTAGAGGCTAATTAGCATATTATAAAAGTTCGTTTTTCTCAATAAAGGCTTCAGGCAGTGAGATGGCACTAATATAGTTATGTTCAGCTGACATTAACACATCACTAATGTCAGCCAGCTTAATACCCATTTTTCAGGTGACAGAAACCCTTTAATCCTGTTTGACACAGAATTCTATGACTCACTAGTGGATTCCGATTATAAGCAGCCTCATCTGTGGTAAGGTGTTTTCCAGTAGAAGGTCTCCTTAGGCCCCTGAGTAAATAGACTGTTCTATGTAGTTACTGACCCTGCAGCTATATCCTCTCTTAGATGTCTCACAGTAACCTGCAATTTCTGAGGAAACTCGTCCCATCGTAAGCTACGAGAAAGAGAAGAACTTGGAGACATTGCAGCCTACCATGAGAAAAGAGGTGAGAAGATATGGGTTTTTCTGTGTGTCAAAGACCGATTTCACATTGAAGGGAAGGGATGGAGAGTATGTTGTAAATTCCTCACAGCAGACAGGAAAAGTGATACTTAAAGGATAAAAGTCAACATGAAAAAAAAACTTTACCAAAAGAACCAAACAAGTGCATCTTGTAAAGGTCTAGGTACTCTGTAACCTAAATCCAAAATAACATTTTAATTGTACAACTTACCTTCATTTAAGTGTGCAAGGGGTGCTAAGATTTGGTTTGATTGCTTTAAAAACATCTTAAAATAGAAATAAGTGAAAAAACATGTTACCTTTAAAGTTAGGTCGTATTCTTGCATCGTAACCAGAAGTTCTGCCCATAAGTTTGTCCAGAAAATCTGATGGTGACATTGGTGAACTACGGGATCGGGCACTGTCTGTTTCTTTGGTGGCAACCAAACTAAAAAATAAGTTTAAAAACTCATTAAGTTCAGAATTACAGCGCGTTAAAATACATATATTGACTATTCCAGTGAACCTGCAACTAACCAAAATCACATAAAATAATATCTGGCTGTTCCTCAAACTGGTTTGGAAAGAGAAGACTGTATCACCCATTATTGACATGCCACCAGCATGCTCTGGAGATACACAGTATACAAAGTATACACATGCTATGCACAGTATAAACTTACTGTACTCCCATCAGTGTCAGACCCCATTGGGAATCACAGTGTAATGTGGGAACAGCAGGGACATAAAATTTGTTCAATACAAAAGCTTTATTAAAATTTGTGAGAAACTAATGAAATCTCTGAAAAAACTTCGCAGATGTTCCACAGGGTTCAGTTCAAACCCAGGGCACAATGGTTATTGCTTAGAGATTTTTCAAAAACAGACAGAAATAATCTTTAAAAAATGTAGTTGTGGACCACTTTGGCGCTGCCTAGACCTTGATTGAATGGACTTCAGAATTGCAGTGTCTGGTATTAAGAGATCTTTTATTATACAGTATATAAGCAAAATTACCCCCTTCTTCAGGGCTATTTACAGTATGACAGTCTACACCAGGTTTAAAAGACCATTTTTGGTGGGCTGGGGAGGGGGGTAAGGCTTGTGGGAAGGGGCGAAGCTAGGTGAATAGATAAACATATATAGCATATACAGAACATTGGTTACATATATAGATTTAAAATAGATTTAAAATACAACATAATGTAGATCACAATGTGCAGTCCATCTGTTAGGATGCATGTTTCTTTCTCTGGGGGTGCAGGGTGGCGCCGCATGAGAAGGTGTTATTCTGCTGTCTGTGGGGAATGGTTCTGACGATATGTTCCCAATCGTGTGCTCATATTGCTTAGATCCTGATTCTAAAGTGGCGTGTTAGGTAGAGACCGGGCCACTGTTGCTGTGCTGCAGTAGATCTGCGCTGGGGTGCTGGTTCTTGCCCTCCAGGAGGCAAGATATATATATATGTATATGTATAGGTGCGTATTCTAGGTACCTAAATCATAGGTATACTCGGGTTGTGGTTTATGTTTTTTTGGGGGTATTTATATTTATCGTTGTATTTATAATATCATTTCATGTATTTCATTCAGGCCATTTGGAGTGAGGGTATTCAATTGATAGATCCAATACACTTCTCTTTTTTGGAGGAGGTTGAATCTATTATAGGGATTAGGTGGTATGAAATCTCTTGGGGTGATATGTATCTGGTGTTTTTCTGGTGTTTTTCTTTTTCAGGGGTACTCATGCAGTGTCTAGATAGACTGTGTTTGGTGTACAGTTTTTCTATATTGTGACGGTGCTGATTTAGGCGGCAGTGTAATGGTTAGGTGGTGCGTCCTACATATTGCAGTCCGCACTGGCATTCAATCATATACAGGTCCTTCTAAAAAAATTAGCATATTGTGATAAAGTTCATTATTTTCTGTAATGTACTGATAAACATTAGACTTTCATATATTTTAGATTCATTACACACCAACTGAAGTAGTTCAAGCCTTTTATTGTTTTAATATTGATGATTTTGGCATACAGCTCATGAAAACCCAAATTTTCTATCTAAAAAAATTAGCATATTTCATCCGACCAATAAAAGAAAAGTGTTTTTAATACAAAAAAAGTCAGCCTTCAAATAATTCTGTTCAGTTATGCACTCAATACTTGGTCGGGAATCCTTTTGCAGAAATGACTGCTTCAATGCGGCGAGGCATGGAGGCAATCAGCCTGTGGCACTGCTGAGGTGTTATGGAGGCCCAGGATGCTTCGATAGCGGCCTTAAGCTCATCCAGAGTGTTGGGTCTTGCGTCTCTCAACTTTCTCTTCCCAATATCCCACAGATTCTCTATGGGGTTCAGGTCAGGAGAGTTGGCAGGCCAATTGAGCACAGTAATACCATGGTCAGTAAACCATTTACCAGTGGTTTTGGCACTGTGAGCAGGTGCCAGGTTGTGCTGAAAAATGAAATCTTCATCTCCATAAAGCTTTTCAGCAGATGGAAGCATGAAGTGGTCCAAAATCTCCTGATAGCTAGCTGCATTGACCCTGCCCTTGATAAAAACACAGTGGACCAACACTAGCAGCTGACATGGCACCCCAGACCATCACTGACTGTGGGTACTTGACACTGGACTTCAGGCATTTTGGCATTTCCCTCTCCCCAGTCTTCCTCCAGACTCTGGCACCTTGATTTCCGAATGACATGCAAAATTTGCTTTCATCCGAAAAAAGTACTTTGGACCACTGAGCAACAGTCCAGTGCTGCTTCTCTGTAGCCCAGGTCAGGCGCTTCTGCCGCTGTTTCTGGTTCAAAAGTGGCTTGACCTGGGGAATGCGGCACCTGTAGCCCATTTCCTGCACATTCCTGTACACGGTGGCTCTGGATGTTTCTACTCCAGACTCAGTCCACTGCTTCCGCAGGTCCCCCAAGGTCTGGAATCGGTCCTTTTCCACAATCTTTCTCAGGGTCCGGTCACCTCTTCTCGTTGTGCAGCGTTTTCTGCCACACTTTTTCCTTCCCGCAGACTTCCCACTGAGGTGCCTTGATACAGCACTCTGGGAACAGCCTATTCGTTCAGAAATTTCTTTCTGTGTCTTACCCTCTTGCTTGAGGGTGTCAATGATGGCCTTCTGGACAGCAGTCAGGTCGGCAGTCTTACCCATGATTGCGGTTTTGAGTAATGAACCAGGCTGGGAGTTTTTAAAAGCCTCAGGAATCTTTTGCAGGTGTTTAGAGTTAATTAGTTGATTCAGATGATTAGGTAATAGCTCGTTTAGAGAACCTTTTCATGATATGCTAATTTTTTGAGATAGGAATTTGGGGTTTTCATGAGCTGTATGCCAAAATCATCAATATTAAAACAATAAAGGCTTGAACTACTTCAGTTGGTGTGTAATGAATCTAAAATATATGAAAGTCTAATGTTTATCAGTACATTACAGAAAATAATGAACTTTATCACAATATGCTAATTTTTTGAGAAGGACCTGTAGATTACATATGATGATTGACAGGTTAGGTGATGTTTGATGCTGAAGGAGGTCTTGTTGGTGTTTGAGGAAAAGGATGTTTTTGTGTGTGATGGTCTTACAACAGAGGCAGCATTGGGTGTTGCATTTATAACTGCCCGATTTTTTTGTATTTTTGGGGTTTAGTTTAATGTCTCTGTTTTTGGGGGGGGTCTTTTCAGATTGTGTTTTGGCTTGCTTGGTGCTAGTAGGTTTCGGATTGTGGGGGCTCGTCTGTATGTGATTTTCAGTCTGTTTGGTAGATATTTTTTGAGGTATGGGTCTTGTAATAGGATATGCCAGTGTTTCTGTATAATTTGTAGAAGTACAGAATTAGACATACTGTACTGTGTGACAAAATGAACGGTTTCCAAGGGAGCAGCTTCTTTCATAAATGGTTGTAGGCATTTAATTTGCGGCTTATTTTGTATGCGTCGTATATGATTTTTTCGGGATACTATTTCTCTTTGAATCTTTTTCTAGTAGTTTTGATTGTGCAGTGAAATCTGTATCATTGGTGCAGTTGCGTCTTATGCGTTTATATTGGCTATATGGAATATTCCTGAGCCTTTTCTTGTGATGGAAACCCGAATATTGGATATAGCTGATCGTGTCTACGGTCTTTAAGAAGGTTTTTGTGATAATTTTGTTGTCTTGATTGGTTACGATGATGTCTAGAAATTCTATTGATTTTCTACTAAATATTGGTGTGAAGGTGATATTCCAGTCTGTGAAGTTGAGGCTGTTGCAGAAATCAAGTACTGATTTCTCATCATTCACTATCCCAGATGATGAGCAAATCATCTATATATCTTTTATAGTATACAACATTGTTTTTATATATCTGGTGTCCCCATATATGTGTATCTTCAAATTCCCCCATAAAAATATTAGCGAACGCCGATGCTACCCGCATCCCCATCGCAGTCCCGGTGCGCTGATGGTAAGTGTAATGGTTGTATATGAAGTAATTGTTTTCTAATATGAACCAGAGGCTTTCTGCTAGAAATTATTTCTGAGGTGGTTTTAATGACTTGTCTTGTGCAATAGTGCTTTTTACACATTGAATACCTATTTCTTGCTGTTTGTTAGAGTAAAGGGCAGTAACATCGAGTGTGAGTAGACCATAATCCGGTAACCACTCTATTGTTTGTAGTTCGCGTATCAGTTGGCTTGAATCATGTAAATAACTGGGTAACTGTTTGACATATGGTTGTGGAAATAAATCCAGATATTGTGAAAAATTGGTGTTTGCACATTTTGTGTTTGATACTATCGGTTGTCCTGGGCGGTGGGTTGTGCTTATTTCTGGAAATGGGTTGTTGTTTTTTTTTTCATAGTAGGTGGGGTCTCCTAGGATATTTTCTGCTTCTTGTTCTTAATCATCTGTGTTATGTATTACTATTTCACTACCTTTGCCTGCGGGTCGTATTATTACGTCATTATTGTTTTTGAGACTGTTCAAGGCTAGTAGTTCTGATTTGGTTAGGTTCCATTTATAATGTAGGGTGTTTATGTCATACATTTTTGTTTTGATTTCCTGCGCAATTAACTCAAAAAATGTTGGAATAATGTGTCCCTGGCTCTGTTGGGGGAAGAAGTTGGATTTTGGTTTCACATCTAAATGTTTGTATGGTGGGCTTGTATGGTCATTTTCCGTGGTCCGGTAGTGAGGGATATTTTTGTTATTTTCTATCTCAAAATGTCTTTTGATAGTTAGGTTCCTTCTGAATTGTCTATATAGAGTTCCAGAGGGATTCTATTCTGGGGGCAGAAGGATATGCCTTTTTGTAAGAGCTTAATCTCATGGGTTGTCAGTTTATGAGTCGATAAATTGAAGATTTTGATAGTTTGTTAGATAAGGTTTTTAGTGCTGTTTTTCTAATTTTAGTCTTTTGTACACCTCCTCTTTTTCCTCGTGGTCTATATTTCTTTTTCCGGGTGTTAGTTTGTAATATTGTGTGATTTTTGGGTAAAGGGTGGTTTTGTTCATGGTTGGGGTTGGATGTTGGTGAGTATCAGCTGGACATGAAAAAGGTACCAGTGTGCAGGAAGCTGAGCTGGTGTTGTCGATGGTAATGATACTTTCAGTATATACAGGACAGTATATCCTGCTTGTAGTTTGCTAGGGGCTGTGGGCTGTTAGGTGAAGGGGAAAGATGTAGGGTGAGATCTGCAATCTGGTGTAGGGTGGGGTCGGTATTAAATCACCCCTCTGGTGACTTTGGGAGGGTGCCTGTAGTAGCGGATTGGAAGTCCATGAGATTTGGTGTGTCCTCTGTAGTGTTGGTGGGGGGGTATTTCTCTAGGGGGGGCATCTCTTCTACGATTCTTTGATACTTGGTACTTTGATCTGAGTGCCCTAAACCGTTCAAGGAAACAATCAGTGTAATTTAGTTCAGCGCATGGTATATAGGGTTCATTGTTGATGGAGGGGGTGCTTGGCTTATTATCTTCCTGTCTGGGGTTATCTATTTTGTGGTGATTGTCCAGGCTTGTTAAGCTAGGTGTGGGATCTATATTTTTTATGTTAAATATTAGGGGAATGTGCATTTATGGATTTAGAGTTATTGCTGGTGGGGGGTTTGGTTGTGATAGGCCTCATGGGTTTGTTTTGGTTTCTATTTTGTGGTTTGTGATATTTTTGGCTGGTGAAGTGGCGGCTCTTATGGTATAGTGGGTTTGCTGTGGCTTGTCTGTTGGGATAGTCTAGTGTCGGATGGTTGTGTGGTCTAGAAATTGTCTCTTGTCCTGGATTAATGTTATTGTGATTGTGTTCGCCTTGTAGTGTTCTGGTGTTATCTGATTGGTTCTGTTTTTTCCAATCTCAATAGGAGTCTGACTTTCTATCCTTTCTGTCCCTTTTGTAGCTTACGTAAGCAAAAGATAAGTCATTAAAACCACCTCAGATAGAATTTCTAGCAGAAATTTTTCAGTTCATATTAGAAAACAATTACTTCATATATAACAATAACACTTACCATCAGCGCACCGGGACCACAATAGGGATGCGGGTAGCACCGGCGTTTGCTAATATTTTTATGGGGAAATTTGAAGATACACATATATGGGGACACCAGATATATAAAAACAATGTTGTATACTATAAAAGATATATAGACGATTTGTTCATCATCTGGGATGGTGATGAGAAATCAGCACTTGATTTCTGTAACAGCCTCAACTTCACAGACTAGAATATCACCTTCACACCTAAATTCTGTAGAAAATGAATAGAATTTCTAGGCATAATTGTAACTAGAGGTGGGACGACAAATTTTTCAAATCCACGAATCCCTCGAATTTTACTGGATTTGTGGACTCGAATCCCGACGTAATTTACGAAATTCGAATCCAACGTATCCTGCCATGACATTATGTCCCTGCGCCTCCCGAGGCGCTTGCTATTTACCCAGTGGCGTTGCCTACATCACGCTGTGCCCCCCCAACTGAAATGTGCCCCCATTCATTTTGACCGCTCACAGGAGTGTACATTTCTTCTAAAGTGTAATCAGTATACACTGACCTGGTCCTGCAGTAACTTTAACTTTAAATCAGTGCTCGCTCGGTAACAACTAAAATGCAGTGTGGGCAGTGCAGGCGCGTGACGTCAATGTGAGCGCCGTCCGCACACTGCCTGTAGGCTGTAGCCTTGCCCTGTTACCGAAGCTAGTTGTGGAGTGGTGTAAGGTAATAGTAGAGATGAGTGGCCGCTTATTTAAAGTTGAAGTTACTGCAGGATATGGATTACAGTATAGAAATGTGACTGTCAAATGTACACTCCTGTGAGCGGTGGGGAGGGGGATCTGTGGATGACACTGTTATGCGGTGAGATCTGTGGATGACACTGTTATAAGGAGGGGGATCTGTGGATGACACTGTTATGGTGGGGGGGAATCAGTGCATGACACTGTTATAGGGAGGAAGATCTGTGGATGACACTGTTATGGGGTGGATCTGTGGATGACACATATAGCATAAGATGCTATATACGGTATGTGTCATCCACAGATCCCCCTCCATAACAGTGTCATTCACAGATCCCTCTCCATAACAGTGTCATCCACAGATCCCTCTCCATAAGTGTCATCCACAGATCCCCCTCCATAACAGTGTCATCCACAGATCCCACTCCAATTACAGTGTCATCCACAGATGCCTCCATAAAAGTGTTATCCACAGATCCCCCTCCATAACAGTGTCATCCACAGATCCCCATAATTCTTATGTACAGGATTCGTAGGGTTCGAGATTCGAAAGATTCGATATATTCGAGAACCTTTTCAGATTCGGATAAAAAAAAAAATTGGATTAGTCCCACCTCTAATCGTGACCAATCAAGACAACAAAATTATCACAAAAACCCTCTTTAAGACTGTAGACACGATCAGCTATATCCAATATTCGAGTTTCCATCACAAGAAATGGCTCAGGAATATTCCATATAGCCAATATAAATGCATAAGACGCAACTGCACCAATGATACAGATTTCACTGCACAATCAAAACTACTAGAAAAAAGATTCAAAGAGAAACAATATCCCGAAAAAATCATATCCGATGCATACAAAAGAAGCCACAAATTAACACAATCTGAATGCCTACAAGTATGAAAGAAGCTGCTCCCTTGGAAACCGTTCATTTTGTCACTCAGTACAGTACGTCTAATTCTGTCCTTCTACAAATCATACAGAAACACTGGCTTATCCTACTACAAGACCCATACCTGAAAAAATATTTACCAAACAGACCGAAAAAATCACATACAGATGAGCCCCCATAATCCGAAATCTACTAGCACCAAGCAAGCCAAAACACCATCTGAAAAGACACCCCCCAAAAACACAAACATTAAACAAACCCAAAAATATGCTGCCTCTGTTGTAAGACCATCACACACAAAAAAAACATCCTTTTCCTCAAACACCAACAAGATCTCCTTCAGCATCAAACACCACCTAACCTGTCAATCATCATATGTAATCTATATGACTGAATGCCAGTGCAGACTGCAATATGTAGGACGCACCACCCAACCATTACACTGCCGCCTAAATCAGCACTGTCACAATATACAGAAACTGTACACCAAACACAGTCTATCTAGACACTACATAAGTACCCCTGAAAAAGAAAGACACCGGATACATATCACCCCAAGAGATTTCATACCACCTAATCCCTATAATAGATTCAACCTCCTCCAAAAAAGAGAAGTGTATTGAAAGGGAACCTGTCACCTCTACTATGCTACCCTCACTGAGCGTTTCTAAATGTTCATTGTGTTACCCTAAACACATAAATTACACTTTTAATTTCATTTGCAGACGAATTCAATAAGTATTGTGCATTTTTGCACTTCCCGCATTTTATGCAAATTAACATAAAAGAGTCATATCTTATTGTGTGACCAGAGAAGAGTCATATTTTCAAGCTCTGACTCATCTCAGGTTAATTTGCATATGTATCAAATCGTTTTTTTTTACACAATAAAAGCACACAGAGCTATGGGGACTGGATATTGCGGATGTGCTAGTGGCCATCTAGCAACCCATGTCCTCAGCTCTATACCCAAAATCTAGGCAACAGGTTCCCTTGAATCTATCAATTGAATACCCTCACTCCAAATGGCCTAAATGAAATACATGAAATGATATTATAAATGGTATTATAAATGTGGTAATAAATATCCCAAAACACCCATTAACCACAACCCAAGTATACCTATGATTTAAGTACCTAGAATACGCACCTGGATATACAAACCGGATTCCCAAAAAGTTGGGACACTATACAAATCGTGAATAAAAACTGAATGCAATGATGTGGAGGTGCCAACTTCTAATATTTTAGAACATAAATCACGGGACAAAAGTTTAAACTGAGAAAATGTACCATTTTAAGGGAAAAATATGTTGAATCAGAATTTCATGGTGTCAACAAATCCCCAAAAAGTTGGGACAAGGCCATTTTCACCACTGTGTGACATCTCCCCTTCTTCTTACAACACTCAACAGACGTCTGGGGACCGAGGAGACCAGTTTCTCAAGTTTAGAAATAGGAATGCTCTCCCATTCTTGTCTAATACAGGCCTCTAACTGTTCAATCGTCTTGGGCCTTCTTTGTTTCACCTTCCTCTTTATGATGCGCAAAATGTTCTCTATAGGTGAAAGATCTGGACTGCAGACTGGCCATTTCAGTACCCAGATCCTTCTCCTACGCAGCCATGATGTTGTGATTGATGCAGAATGTGGTCTGGCATTATCTTGTTGAAAAATGCAGGGTCTTCCGTGAAAGAGATGACGTCTGGATGGGAGCATATGTTGTTCTAGAACCTGAATATATTTTTCTGCTTTGATGGTGCCTTTCCAGACATGCAAGCTGCCCATGCCACACGCACTCATGCAACCCCATACCGTCAGAGATGCAGGCTTCTGAACTGAGCGTTGATAACAACTTGGGTTGTCCTTGTCCTCTTTGGTCCGGATGACATGGCGTCCCAGATTTCCAAAAAGAACTTTGAATCGTGACTCGTCTGACCACAGAACAGTCTTCCATTTTGCCACACACCATTTTAAATGATCCCTGGCCCAGTGAAAACGCCTGAGCTTGTGGATCTTGCTTAGAAATGGCTTCTTCTTTGCACTGTAGAGTTTCAGCTGGCAATGGCGGATGGCACGGTGGATTGTGTTCACTGACAATGGTTTCTGGAAGTATTCCTGAGCCCATTCTGTGATTTCCTTTATAGTAGCATTCCTGTTTGTGGTGCAGTGTCGTGTAAGGGCCCGGAGATCACGGGCATCCAGTATGGTTTTACGGCCTTGACCCTTACGCACAGAGATTGTTCCAGATTCTCTGAATCTTCGGATGATGTTATGCACAGTTGATGATGATAGATGCAAAGTCTTTGCAATTTTTCGCTGGGTAACACCTTTCTGATATTGCTCCACTATCTTTCTGCGCAACATTGTGGGAATTTGTGATCCTCTACCCATCTTGGCTTCTGAGAGACACTGCCACTCTGAGAAGCTCTTTTTATACCCAATCATGTTGCCAATTGACCTAATTAGTGTTAATTGGTCTTCCAGCTCTTCGTTATGCTCAAATTTACTTTTTCCAGCCTCTTATTGCTACTTGTCCCAACTTTTTGGGGATTTGTTGACACCGTGAAAATTTGAATCAACGTATTTTTCCTTTAAAATGATACATTTACTCGGATTAAACGTTTGATCTGTCATCTACGTTCTATTACAAATAAAATAAAATATTGACATCTCCACATCATTGCATTCAGTTTTTATTCACAATTTGTTTAGTGTCCCAACTTTTTGGGAATCCGGTTTGTATATATCTTGCCTCCTGAGGGAAAAGAACCGACACCCCAGTACAGTGGTCCGGTCTCTACCTAACACGCCACTCGAGAATCAGGATATAAGCAATATGAGCACACGATCGGGAACATATCCTCAGAACCATTCCCTACAGACAGCAGCATAACCGCCACCGGACCGCATCGGCGCGTCATCTCGCGAGAGCGGTGATTTCCTGTGAAGGTGCGCGCATTCACAGGATCGGAAGGTAAGAGACAGGATGCGATTTTTTTAACCCCTAACAGGTATATTAGACGCTGTTTTGATAACAGCGTCTAATATACCTGCTACCTGGTCCTCTGGTGATCCCTTTTGCTTGGATCGACCACCAGAGGACATAGGTAGCTCAGTAAAGTACCACAAAACACCACTACACTACACTACACCCCCCCTGTCACTTATTAACCCCTTATGAACCCCTGATCACCCATGATCACCCCATATAGACTCCCTGATCACCCCCCTGTAAGGCTCCATTCAGACGTCCGTATGTGTTTTACGGATCCACGGATACATGGATCGGATCCGCAAAACACATACGGATGTCTGAATGGAGCCTTACAGGGGGGTGATCAATGACAGGCGGGTGATCACCTATATAGATTCCCTGATCACCCCCCTGTCATTGATCACCCCCCTGTCATTGATCACCCCCCTGTAAGGCTCCATTCAGACGTCCGTATGATTTTTACGGATCCACGGATACATGGATCGGATCCGCAAAACACGTACGGATGTCTGAATGGCGCCTTTTAGGGGGGTGATCAATGACAGGGAGGTGATCACCCATATAGATTCCCTGATCACCCCCCTGTCATTGATCACCCCTCTGTAAGGCTCCATTCAGACGTCCATATGATTTTTACGGATCCACGGATACATGGATCGGATCCGCAAAACACATATGGACGTCTGAATGGAGCCTTACAGGGGGGTGATCAATGACAGGGGGGTGATCACCTCATATACACTCCCTGATCACCCCCTGTCATTGATCATCCCCCTGTCATTGATCACCCCCCTGTAAGGCTCCATTCAGACGTCCGTATTATTTTTACGGATCCACGGATACATGGATCGGATCCGCAAAAAACACATACGGACGTCTGAATGGAGCCTTACATGGGGGTGATCAATGACAGGGGGGTGATCACCTCATATACACTCCCTGATCACCCCCTGTCATTGATCACCCCCCTGTCATTGATCACCCCCCTTTAAGGCTCCATTCAGACGTCCGTATGTGTTTTGCGGATCCGATCCATGTATCCGTGGATCCGTAAAAATCATACGGACGTCTGAATGGAGCCTTACAGGGGGGTGATCAATGACAGGGGGGTGATCAAGGAGTCTATATGGGTGATCACCCCCCTGTCATTGATCACCCCCCTGTAAGGCTCCATTCAGACGTCCGTATGTGTTTTGCGGATCCGATCCATGTATCCGTGGATCCGTAAAAATCATACGGACATCTAAATGGAGCCTTACAGGGGGGTTATCAATGACAGGGAGGTGATCAATAACAGGGGGGTGATCAGGGAGTCTATATAGGTGATAACCCCCCTGTCATTGATCACCCCCCTGTAAGGCTCCATTCAGACATTTTTTTGCCCAAGTTAGCGGAAATTGTTATTTTATTTTATTTTTATTTTTTTCTTACAAAGTCTCATATTCCACTAACTTGTGTCAAAAAATAAAATCTCACATGAACTCACCATACCCCTCACAGAATCCAAATGCGTAAATTTTTTTAGACATTTATATTCCAGACTTCTTCTCACGCTTTAGGGCCCCTAAAATGCCAGGGCAGTATAAATACCGCACATGTGACCCCATTTCGGAAAGAAGACACCCCAAGGTATTCCGTGAGGGGCATATTGAGTCCATGAAAGATTGAAATTTTTGTCCCAAGTTAGCGGAAAGGGAGACTTTGTGAGAAAATACAAAAAAAAATCAATTTCCGCTAACTTGTGCCAAAAAAAAAAAAATTCTATAAACTCGCCATGCCCCTCATTGAATACCTTGGGGTGTCTTCTTTCCAAAATGGGGTCACATGTGGGGTATTTATACTGCCCTGGCATTTTAGGGGCCTGAAAGCGTGAGAAGAAGTCTGGGATCCAAATGTCTAAAAATGCCCTCCTAAAAGGAATTTGGGCCGCTTTGCGCATCTAGGCTGCAAAAAAGTGTCACACATCTGGTATCACCGTACTCAGGAGAAGTTGGGCAATGTGTTTTGGGGTGTCATCTTACATATACCCATGCTGGGTGAGATAAATATCTTGGTCAAATGCCAACTTTGTATAAAAAAATGGGAAAAGTTGTCTTTTGCCAAGATATTTCTCTCACCCAGCATGGGTATATGTAAAATGACACCCCAAAACACATTCCCCAACTTCTCCTGAGTACGGCGATACCACATGTGTGACACTTTTTTGCCGCCTAGGTGGGCAAAGGGGCACACATTCCAAAGAGCACCTTTAGGATTTTACAGGTCATTTTTTACACATTTTGATTTCAAACTACTTCGCACACATTAGGAACCCTAGAATGCCAGAGCAGTATAACTACCCCACAAGTGACCCAATTTTAGAAAGAAGACACCCCAAGGTATTCTGTAAGGGGCATGGCGAGTTCCTAGAATTTTTTATTTTTTGTCACAAGTTAGCGGAAAATGATGATTTTTTTTTTCTTACAAAGTCTCATATTCCACTAACTTGTGACAAAAAATAAAAAATTCTAGGAACTCGCCATGCCCCTCACGGAATACCTTGGGATGTCTTCTTTCCAAAATGGGGTCACTTGTGGGGTAGTTATACTGCCCTGGAAATTTAGGGGCCCTAATGTGTGCGAAGTAGTTTGAAATCAAAATCTGTAAAAAATGGCCAGTGAAATCCTAAAGGTGCTCTTTGGAATGTGTGCCCCTTTGTCCACCTAGGCTGCAAAAAAGTGTCACACATCTAATATCGCCGTACTCGGGAGAAGTTGGGGAATGTGTTTTGGGGTGTCATTTTACATATACCCATGCTGGGTGAGAGAATATCTTGGCAAAAGACAACATTTCCCATTTTTTTATACAAAGTTGGCATTTGACCAAGATATTTCTCTCACCCAGCATGGGTATATGTAAAATTACACCCCAAAACACATTCACCAACTTCTCCTGAGTACGGCGATACCAGATGTGTGACACTTTTTTGCAGCCTAGGTGGGCAAAGGGGCACACATTCCAAAGAGCACCTTTCGGATTTCACCGGTCATTTTTTACAGATTTTGATTGCAAACTACTTCTCACGCATATGGGCCCCTAAAATGCCAGGGCAGTATAACTACCCACAAGTGACCCCATTTGGGAAAGAAGACACCTCAGGGTATTCCGTGAGGGGCATGGCGAGTTCCTAGAATTTTTTATTTTTTGTCATAAGTTAGTGGAATATGAGACTTTGTAAGAAAAAAATAAAATAAAAAATAAATCATCATTTTCCGCTAACTTGTGACAAAAAATAAAAAGTTCTATGAACTCACTATGCCCATCAGTGAATACCTTAGGGTGTCTATTTTCCAAAATGGGGTCATTTGTGGGGTGTTTGTACTGTCTGGGCATTGTAGAACCTCAGGAAACATGACAGGTGCTCAGAAAGTTAGAGCTGTTTCAAAACGCGGAAATTCACATTTTTGTACCATAGTTTGTAAACGCTATAACTTTTACCCAAACCATTTTTTTTTACCCCAAAATTTTTTTTTATCAAAGACATGTAGAACAATTAATTTAGCAAAAAATTTATATATGGATGTCTTTTTTTTGCAAAATTTTACAACTGAAAGTTAAATTTCGATTAATAACAAAAAAGTAAAAATGTCAGCAGCAATGAAATACCACCAAATGAAAGCTCTATTAGTGAGAAGAAAAGGAGGTAAAATTCATTTGTGTGGTAAGTTGCATGACCGAGCAATAAACGGTGAAAGTAGTGTAGTGCAGAAGTGTAAAAAGTGGCCTGGTCATTAAGGGTGTTTCAGCTATGGGGGTTGAAGTGGATAACACCCCCTCATGCGGCACCACCCTGCACCCCCAGAGGAAGAAACATGCATCCGGACAGATGGACTGCTCATTGTGATCTACATTATGTTGTATTTTAAATCTATATATGTAACTTATGTTCTTTATATGCTATATATGTTTATCTATTCACCTAGCCCCGCCCCTTCCCACATACCCGCCCCCTCCCAGCCTGCCAAAAACAGGCTTTTAAACCTTGTGTAGCCTGTCATACTGTAAATAGTCCTGACGAAGGGGGTAATCCTGCCCCAGAAACGCGTTGACTATACTGTATAATAAAAGATCTCTTCAATGAAGTCAATTCAATCAAGGTCTAAGCAGCGCCAAAGGGGTCCACAACTACGTTTTCTAAACGTTATTTCGCTTCATCTGCTACCTGCCTTGAGAACATGCAGAGTACCGCGGCCGCAGCCCAAGACAACTGCACGCTGGTAGGGACACCAAATCACCAGCAAAGCGATCTAACATCTGGTAAGAAGACTCGTAAGGTCTTTAACACAATAAGGAAGCGTTTATTGCACATATCAAAAACAGAATTTTTAGTACTGTATGTGCTGTTGTCAAATATTAATTATGTTTTGTTCAGACGGAAGCTTTAACATCATCACGGTTGTATCTCTGTACAGATTGTTTTATATATAGCAGTAAACAGGCATGTGCATACACTGTATATATCAAGGGGAGAAAAACAGAATTGGATCGCGCATCCACAATGCTATGCTTAGATCTAATTAAACTCGCTTCTCAGCATAATCCCACTCACCTTGCCAAGACTCTTTGAGTGCACTGCCCTAGTGGGCGGCGGGACCCAGGAGTCAAACAGCAACCCTGCTGTCTGACAATGCCGCCCATGGTACTGGGTCCCACCAACCACCAGCACAACACCACAAAAACAAAGTACTGCACCATGTGAACAGTTGTCTAACACAACATGTCCATAGTTATCAGGCAATGCAGGTCAATTACCACTAAATTAAAACCACCTGTGCTGAATGGGAGGAGTGCTGATACCAGTAATAAAGAAGAAAGATAATACTGTACACTTTAACCCCTTTAGGACACAGCCTTATTTCACCTTAACCCCTTAGGCTAGGTCTACATGACGACATTTGTCGCGCGACATTTTGTTGCACTAATGTCGCACGACAATTTTTATAATGGCAGTCTATGGTGTCGCACTGCAACATGCGACATGCTGCGACTGCGACGCGACAGTCGCAGAAAATCCATTCGAGATGGATTTTTCTGCGACTGTCGCGTCGCAGTCGCAGCATGTCGCATGTTGCAGTGCGACACCATAGACTGCCATTATAAAAATTGTCGCGCAACATTAGTGCAACAAAATGTTGCGCAACAAATGTTGCGCACTATTTGTCGCGCGACTTTTTGTCGCGCAACAAATGTCGTCGTGTAGACCTAGCCTTAAGGACCGGGCTCATTTTCACATTCAGGACCAGGCCATTTTTTGCAAATCTGACCAGTGTCACTTTAAGTGGTGATAAATTTAAAACGCTTTGACTAATCCAGTCCATTCTGAGAATGTTTTTTTGTCACATATTGTACTTCATTTAAAGTAAAAAATAATAATAATTTATTTGTAAAAAAATACCCAAATTACCAAAAATTTGTAAAAAAAATTGCAAATTTCTAAGTTTCAATTTCTCTACCTCTATAATACATAGTAATACCTCCAAAAATAGTAATTACTTTACATTCCCCATATGTCTACATCATGTTTGGATCATTTTGGGAATGATATTTTATTTTTTGGGGATGTTACAAGGCTTAGAAGTTTAGAAGCAAATCTTGAAATTTTTCAGAAATTTTCAAAAACCCAATTTTTAGGGACCCGTTCAGGTCTGAAGTCACTTTGCGAGACTTACATAATAGAAACCACCCAAAAATTACCCCATTTTAGAAACTACACCCCTCAAGGTATTCAAAACTGATTTTACAAAGGTCGATAACCCTTTAGGGGTTCCACAAGAGTTATTGGCAAATGGAGATGAAATTTAAGAATTTCCATTTTTTCGTAAATTTTCCTTTTTAATCCATTTTTTCCAGTAACAAAGCAAGGGTTAACAGCCAAACAAAACTCTATATTTATTGCCCGGATTCTGTAGTTTACAGAAACACCTCATATGTGGTCGTAAACTGCTGTACGGGCATACGGTAGGGCGCAGAAGGAAAGGAAGGCCATATGGTTTTTGGAAGGCAGATTTTGCTGGACTGGTTTTTTTTTGACACCATGTCCCATTTGAAGCCCCCCGATGCACCCCTAGAGTAGAAACTCCATAAAGTGACACTATCTAAGAAACTGCACCCCTCAAGGTATTCAAAACTGATTTTACAAACATCGTTAACCCTTTAGGTGTTTTAAAAGAGTTATTGGCAAATGGAGATGAAATTTCAGAATTTAAATTTTTTGGGCAAATTTTCCATTTTAATCAATTTTTTCCAGTAACAAAGCAAGGGTTAACTGCCAAACAAAACTCAATATTTATGAGTAGTAGAAAAGTTACAGCCAGCTCACCTTCTTGTCCTGTATGGCGGTGCACAGGGCGGACTCAAGCCAGTCCTCAGAAGTAATGCACAAAGTAAAAAGAATGCTCCAGCACCAGAACGAACGTAATGAAAATTCCCGGTCTTTATTCGTCACCAAGATACAGGTGGACACAGCAAACAGTGATACTGACTCCCACTTAATCCCCAAGATCCACGCGTTTCGAACAATGGTGTTCTTAGTCATGATCTAAGGCGTCTGACATGTTGAGGGCTGAAATAAGGTTCACCTCCAATATTCCCACCCTCAAGGAGGGGTCACAAAAGGCAAGGTGAACAAAAAATCAGTCCGGTCCATGTGAAACACCTGTGTAAACATATTTACCTGTGGCACATATACAAAACATACTTCACAGTGCTACAAAACATAATATAAAATATATAAAAAATACAGAATATAAAACCATGTAGTTGTTCTCTTCCAACATCAAAGTATAACTTATCATTGATAAGATTAAACATAAAATTATAAACCTTGCATAATATAAATTGCATTAACAATGCCCATAGGAATTAAACCAAATTTGGGAATATTTATAGAGATAAAGCAAAATAAAGATAGAACCAAATGGAATTAGCAATTTTTTTATACAATTCCATTTCAGCGATACCTGGATGCATCGTATTTTATATTTAATTTCCCTCTTTTATTTATATTTATATTTATCTTCGTTTCAGTTGTTATTTGCTATTAGATAATAATATGGTTTAAATATGAATCAAAGATAAACTGGCTGTTCCGTCTGCACCATGTTCATGAATTAACGCAAGGTGCTGACAGACGCCGGGACTCCTGCATGAAAAGTAATCTAGAGACAACTAGCTCCGTCAAGAGCTCTTCAGTATGCGCTGCTCACTTCAGTAGTCCTATCAATACAACCTGGCTCTTCCGCTTTGACATGGTCTCAGTTTATGGACAAGTGTGTCTCGTAAAGGGATCATTGGTGGTTGAGCCCTATACTGATATACTGATGTGTTTGCCATGACGGTGGAACCCTCTACTATTTAGGAATAACTGGTTTTCTCAGTTGCTACTCATAACTCATATCCCATCAAGATGAGACAAACGTCTTAATTAATCAGGCTATGCGACACTAGTGCTGTTCGGAGGCAGTTCTGAACCTCCACCTGTTGGTTTCATGTCTGTGTACTAATACCTTTCTACATAGTCAGAGTATTTGATTTTCTCGGAGATCAAGCTTACCAGTTTGACTGATCATCAGGACGGTTGCATATGATTAAAATATGATCGGATCCTGGGATCCATGAACCTGAACTAAGCTGTACTTTACTTAAACATGCTTGCTTGCTTTGTAACTACCCTTGTAATGAGCAGCTGTTGTTGAGCTGCCCACTATCTATATCTGTGTGATTCCTGTATGATGTCAATACATGCTAATGACTTTATTGTAAAATCAATAAACAGATATTTGTTAAAAAAAAAAAAGTAATCTAGAGAGTTATGATGCACTCAGGGATCGCCGGTCATGTTGCCTTCTCCGGCTGGACCGTATCAACCCCCTGTTCTGATTCACACCACACCCCCAGGAAGTCGCTCCATGTGAACTGTGGTATGAACCCAGGAATACAGACCGGCCCATCGGGAAAAGCAGCATGTTGGTTCATTATGATGTCGATCCCATGACTCAGCATTAATGAAGGAATCACATAATATTAGCTGAGACTGACATCTATAGATATCAAGTATTCTAAAACATTTTGATGCCAGGTGAATACTGTATGTCCTACCATGATTCCCTATGGCAACTATCTCAGCATGACAATATCGTTGTATTCCACCTTCCACTGTGATCCTAATAACTAGGAATCACATAGTGTAAAGCTTGATTATTTTTGTGTATTATTTATTTTTATCTCTATTTCTACTTTGTGGTTTTATAATTTTAGTATCTGTCTAGAATATTATTTCTATATGTATCAAGGAATTATATAAAGGAAGCTATGCAATATATACCTGTTCTAATGTTGACCCATTATTATGTTGTTCAGGGATCCAAACCCTCACTGGGTCGTGTGTGTATACTACATTATGAAATGGCTCCCCTGGGTGGATATATATAATACCTATATAGATGTCCTAATGATGTTAATAGTTTAATCTTAAATTGGAAAAAGAGAGAAGGAAAAAGAAAAGATACTGCAAAGAATTAAAAATAGCCATATATATGTAAAATTTATATAGGGTTATATATAAAAACCAAATCACTGGTTATGCTGCATGTTAGTGTTAATATAAATACATTAGTTCTTTTTTAAGATTGAGACCAAGTGGGAATCTTGTATTTAATCTCCAAATCCAGAATGCTTCTCTGAGAAGGATTTTTTGTTTAATATTGCCACCTCTTTGTGACAGTGTGACACGTTCAAAAGCAAAAGTACTAAAGGTGTCTAAATTGCGATTAGATGTTCATAATCGCAATTTAGACACCTTTAGTACTCATGGCGTTTAGGAGTCATGGCGTCTGTCAGCACCTTGCGTTAATTCATGAACATGGTGCAGACGGAACAGCCAGTTTATCTTTGATTCATATTTAAACCATATTATTATCTAATAGCAAATAACAACTGAAACGAAGATAAATATAAATATAAATAAAAGAGGGAAATGAAATATAAAATACGATGCATCCAGGTATCGCTGAAATGGAATTGTATGAAAATTGCTAATTCCATTTGGTTCTATGTTTATTTTGCTTTATCACTATAAATATTCCCAAACTTGGTTTAATTCCTTGGTTTAATCTTATCAATGATAAGTTATACTTTGATGTTGGAAGAGAACAACTACATGGTTTTATATTCTGTATTGTTTATATATTTTATATTATTCTTTGTAGCACTGTGAAGTATGTTTTGTATATGTGCCACAAGTGAATATGTTTACACAGGTGTTTTACATGGACCGGACTGATTTTTTGTTCACCCTTTGTGACCCCTCCTTGAGGGTGGGAACATTGGAGGTGAACCTTATTTCAGCCCTCAACATGTCAGACGCCTTAGATCATGACTAAGAACACCATTGTTCGAAACGCGTAGATCTTGGGGATTAAGTGGGAGTCAGTATCACTGTTTGCTGTGTCCACCTGTATCTTGGTGACGAATAAAGACCAGGAATTTTCATTACGTTCGTTCTGGTGCTGGAGCATTCTTTTTACTTTGTGCTTAGATATTTATGACCCTGATTCTGTAGTTTACAAAAACACCCCATATGTGGTTGTAAACTGCTGTACAGGCACACGGCAGGGCGCAGAAGGAAAGGAATGCCATACGTTTTTTGGAAGGCAAATTTTTCTGGACAGTTTTATTTTTTACTCCATGTCCCACTCCAAAAAAGTGACCCCATTTTAGAAGCTACGGGAAAGGGTGGAAGTTTTGTTGGTACTAGTTTATTACACTTTTTTGAGGCAAGGTAACAAGAAATAGCTGTTTTGGCACCGTTTTTATTTTTTGTTATTTACAACATTCATCTGACAGGTTAGATCATGTGGTATTTTTATAGACCAGGTTGTCACGGACGCGGCAATAGCTAAAATGTATGCTTTTTTTAAATTTACTATTTTAGGGTGCGTGTGCATTTTTTCCGTTTTTGGGCGATTACCTTGGGTAGGGTATGATTTTTGCGGGATGAGTTGACGGTTTTATTGGCACTATTTTGGGGTGCGTGTGCCTTTTTGATCGCTTGCTATTACACTTTATGTGATGTAAGGTGACAAAAAATAGCATTTTACACTGGTTTTGTTTTTATTTTTTTACGGTATTCACCTGATGAGTTAGGTCATGTGATATTTTTATAGAGCAAGTTATTACAGACGCTGCAATACCTAATATGTATACTTTTTTTTTATTTATGTAAGTTTTACACAATAACAGCTTTTTTAAAACAAAACAAAAAAATCATGTTTTAGTGTCTCCATATTCTGAGCCATAATTTTTTTATTTTTTGGGCAATTGTCTCAGGTAGGGGCTAATTTTTTGAGGGATGAGGTGGCGGTTAGATTGGTACTATTTTGGTGGGCAAATGCCTTTTTGATCGCTTGCTGTTGTACTTTTTGTGATGTAAGGTGACAAAAAAATTGTTTATTTTGCACAATTATTATTTTTTACGGTGTTCATCTGAGGGGTTAGGTCAAGTGATATTTTTATAGATCCGGTTGATACGGACGCTGCGATACCTAATTTTTCAACTTTTTTTTTCACTTAATTTTTTGTCCTACTTTGGAATTTGAACTTTTGGGGGTCTAATCCCTTTACAATGCATTCCAATACTTCTGTATTGGAATGCATTGGCTGTATGAGTAATACTGTGTGTATTATTCATACAGCTTCCGGCTTGTGAGATCCAGGGGGCTGGATCTCACAGGCACATCACAGGAAGGCAGTGGTGATGCCTCAGGAAGGCATCGCGCTGCCTTTCATGCCATCGGGTCCCCCCTACAGCCCCATGGGGACCCGATGGCACCGCCATCAGCCGCCGCAACAGCAGGTAAAAGCCGCAAACCGCATGTCTGAATTAACCTGCGGTTTGCGGCGATCGCCAACAAGGGGGGGTCACGGGACCCTCCCGCACATTTAGCCAAAGTGCCTGATCAATGATTTGAGCAGGCACCGGGTTCCGATCACCGCCCGCCGGTACACCATGTATCCTTAAGTACCCGGACAACATGCCGTACCAGTACGTCATGTGTCCTGAAGAGGTTAATATAGCGCTGAGAAGCGAGTTTAATTAGATCAAAGCATAGCAATGTGTTTTTTTCCCCTTTATATGTGCATACACTGTAATGCGTGTTTTACAAGTAGAATGTTAAAACTTTCATTGTGCTTAGGGCTCATTCAGACGGCCGTATGCTGTCCGCAAAAATACTGAATGCTATCCGTTTTTTTGAGGATCCGCAAAAAAACTGATCCGCAAAAAAACGGATAGCATTCAGTATTTTTGCTGACCCATAGACTTCAATAGGGCCATGTCCTGATTTTCACGGACAAGTATAGGACATGTTTCATTTATTTTGCGGAACCTTGGAATAGAAAAGGGCCCCATAGAAGTGAATAGGTCAGCATCTAATCCGCAAAAAAACGGATCCGCATTTTTGCGGATAGCATACGGCCGTCTGAATGAGCCCTTAGACTTATTTTCAAATTTGCATGGTGGTTCCCTTTTATAGCGGAAACCATGAAACACTGAGAGATCCGTTGCACATAAGACACCAGCGCTGTCCGACGGACTCAATACACTACGTGCAGAATTATTAGGCAAATGAGTATTTTGACCACATCATCCTCTTTATGCATGTTGTCTTACTCCAAGCTGTATAGGCTCGAAAGCCTACTACCAATTAAGCATATTAGGTGATGTGCATCTCTGTAATGAGAAGGGGTGTGGTCTAATGACATCAACACCCTATATCAGGTGTGCATAATTATTAGGCAACTTCCTTTCCTTTGGCAAAATGGGTCAAAAGAAGGACTTGACAGGCTCAGAAAAGTCAAAAATAGTGAGATATCTTGCAGAGGGATGCAGCACTCTTAAAATTGCAAAGCTTCTGAAGCGTGATCATCGAACAATCAAGCGTTTCATTCAAAATAGTCAACAGGGTCGCAAGAAGTGTGTGGAAAAACCAAGGCGCAAAATAACTGCCCATGAACTGAGAAAAGTCAAGCGTGCAGCTGCCAAGATGCCACTTGCCACCAGTTTGGCCATATTTCAGAGCTGCAACATCACTGGAGTGCCCAAAAGCACAAGGTGTGCAATACTCAGAGACATGGCCAAGGTAAGAAAGGCTGAAAGACGACCACCACTGAACAAGACACACAAGCTGAAACGTCAAGACTGGGCCAAGAAATATCTCAAGACTGATTTTTCTAAGGTTTTATGGACTGATGAAATGAGAGTGAGTCTTGATGGGCCAGATGGCTGGATTGGTAAAGGGCAGAGAGCTCCAGTCCGACTCAGACGCCAGCAAGGTGGAGGTGGAGTACTGGTTTGGGCTGGTATCATCAAAGATGAGCTTGTGGGGCCTTTTCGGGTTGAGGATGGAGTCAAGCTCAACTCCCAGTCCTACTGCCAGTTTCTGGAAGACACCTTCTTCAAGCAGTCGTACAGGAAGAAGTCTGCAAGGTAAGAAAAACATGATTTTCATGCAGGACAATGCTCCATCACACGCGTACAAGTACTCCACAACGTGGCTGGCAAGAAAGGGTATAAAAGAAGAAAATCTAATGACATGGCCTCCTTGTTCACCTGATCTGAACCCCATTGAGAACCTGTGGTCCATCATCAAATGTGAGATTTACAAGGAGGGAAAACAGTATACCTCTCTGAACAGTGTCTGGGAGGCTGTGGTTGCTGCTGCACGCAATGTTGATGGTGAACAGATCAAAACACTGACAGAATCCATGGATGGCAGGCTTTTTAGTGTCCTTGCAAAGAAAGGTGGCTATATTGGTCACTGATTTGTTTTTGTTTTGTTTTTGAATGTCAGAAATGTATATTTGTGAATGTTGAGATGTTATATTGGCTTCACTGGTAAAAATAAATAATTGAAATGGGTATATATTTGTTTTTTGTTAAGTTGCCTAATAATTATGTACAGTAATAGTCACCTGCACACACAGATATCCCCCTAAAATAGCTAAAACTAAAAACAAACTAAAAACTACTTCCAAAAATATTCAGCTTTGATATTAATGAGTTTTTTGGGTTCATTGAGAACATGGTTTTTGTTCAATAATAAAATTAATCCTCAAAAATACAACTTGCCTAATAATTCTGCACTCCCTGTAGACTTACAATGAAGTCTATAAGGTTCTGCTTAGATGTCCATCATTTACCACAGATGTGAACGCCATGGTCTTCATCATTTAGAACCAACAGGAATCTTCCTCAAAGTGACTGCCTGTGTATATTGAGCAATCAGATGATTGAGCCTTAGCGAGGTGACCAAAAACTTGAGGGTGACTCTGAAAGCTCCCAAGCACTTTGGTGGAGAGGGAAGAACTTTCTAGAAAGACAACAATCTCTGCAACACACCACCAATTAGAAGCAATAAGAAACCACTCCTCAGTGATAGCCCACTTGGAGTTTGTTGAAAGGCATGTAAAGTACTCTCAGACAATAAGATACAAGATAATATGGACTGATGTAACCAAGATTAACTTGTTGGTCTGAATGCCAAGAGTAATGTCTTATATCATCAAATATCATCCCTATGATGAATGAATAGAGCAAAGACCAAACAAATCCTTCATGCAAATTTGCTACAGTGCTCTCTGTGCAAAGATTCACCTTCCAACATCATATAGCAAGTACAATGAAGGAATGGCTTCAGGACAAGTTGGTGAATGTCCTTCAATGTAGCTATGCATGAATGACAAAGCCTGAGAGGATTTGCAGAGAAGAATGGGAGAAAATTCTCTTAACTGCAAGTATGCCAAGCTTAGGCTACTTTCACACTCACGTTTTGTGCAAATCAGTCATGGACGGATCCGTTCAGATAATACAACCGTCTAAATCCGTTCAGAATGGATCCGTTTGTATTATCTGTAACATAGCCAAGACGGATCCGTCTTGAACACCATTGAAAGTCAATGGAGGACGGATCTGTTTTCTATTGTGCCAGATTGTGTCAGTGAAAAAGGATCCGTCACTATTGACTTACATTATAAGTCAGGATGGATCCGTTTGGCTGCGCATAGTCAGACGGTCACCAAAATGCTGCAAGCTGTTTGTCTCAGTTTCATCAGACGGACACCAAAATGAATAGAAACGGATCCGTTTTGGACCGCTTGTGAGAGTTCTAAACGTATCTCACAAACGGAAAGCCAAATCTGATTTATTGTCTTTTTCTCACACCAATATTATCTGTTCACGGGGAGTCACAGGCAATAGCCTGTTTATAATGGCACCCTTGCAATCAAAAGAGGTTGTCTTCTTTGTATAAGAGATTGGCTGAGATTTACATTTTCTTCTTTGTGTATGTATCTCCCCTGGGCTAGATGGTCTCTATTCAGTGTCATTCATACTACCTTTCAAGCCTTGCATCATTATTTACCAGTGGGATTTGCATTGCCCAACATGTATTAATGCATTAAAGGAATTATTCACTTTGAACAATCCCTACTTATTAGAAGGATCCCATTAGAATTAATTGATCACGCAGTGTTCGCCTGCGAAGACCCCTAGCAATCAGCTGTAATCTGAAGAACCCTGGAAGTAAGTTTGGTTTCCCTGCAGCAATGCAGGAATGATTAATAAAAAAACTATAGGGAATGTCACTCAGGTATTTAGGATTTGAAAACGTTAGCCAGGAGAAGCCTTGCTGCCGCTTTGTTGACTCTAGATAACTTCTGCCTGATGGCACGTCCCCTGGATATCTTCTCTATAAACTTTTGATTTTTTTTATGCACCTACCATGGTGATCACGAGTAACGGGGAATCAGGGTTCCATGCCAGAGAGGGAGTGTGAGAAAGGGATACCACATCCAAGGGAAGTCAATGGGTGATATGTAATTAAGCGGAAATGTGGGACAAGTTATTAAAGCGGAAGGATCGAATGAAAGGAGGGGGCGCGTGTCAATTAAAGACGATTTTTAAAAATTTCGGCCCCTGTCACCTATGCAGAGGAGGGGTTTTTCATCGGCAAAAATGGGTTCATGTCACCCAACAATTGAACAGACGATTTTACAAAAATTAGTTCCCTGTCACCTATGCAGAGCAGGGGTTTGTATACGGCAAGAATGGTAAAATGTCACCTGAGAATGTAACAGATGATTTTTTAAAATGTAGGTCCCTGTCAGCTATTCAGAGCAGGGGTTTATTTACGGCAAAAATTGTAAAATGTCACCCAAGAATGTAACAGATGCTTTTGCACCCTACTCCCTCTTTTGCTGTGCTGGTGGCTCTGTGCGACCACCGCCTCTTCCTCGGAACTACATAGGTCACTTGCATGACCTTGATTCCATGTGGGGTTGAGAACCTCATCGTCCTCCAGATCATCTTCCACCCAGTCTTCACCCCTGCCCTCCTTGTCGGTCTACAAACTGCAGAAAGCCACAGCAGTTAAGTCATCATCCGAGACGTGCTGCGGTGGTCCTCCCATGTACTCATCCTGAAACATATGTGATTGTGCATCGGTGCACTCAATCTCTTCCACTTCTGGGGCAGGGCTATGTGGATGGCCCTGGGAAACCCTGCTAACAGAGTCATCAAAAAGCAGAAGAGACTTCTGCATGACTTGGGGCTCAGACTGCTTGGCTGATTTGCAAGGGGGTGAGGTGAAAGACTTATGGCCATGGGCTGCAGGTGCCAACTCTGATCTTTCAGCAAGGGATTGGGTGGGAGACAATGTGAAGGAACTGGAGGCACTGGCAGCCACCCAATCTACTATCGCCTGTACTTGTTCTGGCCTCACCATTCGTAGAGCCGCATTCGGCCCTACCAAATAACGCTGAAGGTTCTGTCGCCTACTCACGCCTGAGGAAGGTTTTTCACTTGTAGCTAGCACAGATCGACCACGTCCTCTCCCTGCAACAGTAGCTCCACCAACACCAGCAGCACCACGACCAGGGCCACATTCCTTATTTGACGCTCTCCTCATTCTTTGCGTTCACCCATCAAACTATCAGATGGCTTATGTCAGGCGACAATGTAACCGCCAATAGTCAACAATTAAGTTCACTGACAGTAAGGCAGTGCCGGTGTCATAAAGAGGAAAACATTCTTGAGGTCACACAACAGTGTGACAGGCGAATTTTATACAAATACTTCACGGTCACAAATTTTTACAAACAATGTAACAGCAGTATTGACTGGTTGTATTGGACTGTCAGAAATACAGCAAAGGCCCCAAATGTAGTATCTTGCACAAAATAGATTCTGGTTTTAAAAAAACACCCAAAAGCAGTAATTAACGCTTGTATTGGACTGTCACAAGTGCAGCAAAGGCCCCAAATGTAGTATCTAGGACAAAATCTGTGTTTTTTTAAACCAGAATATAACAGCAGTTATAAGAACTTTTTTCACCCACAGTGAAAGAGATGGATTTACTGATTCTATTTCACTATGAGATTTGCAGTGCAGGCCACAGAAGTACTACAGTTGCAAGAAAAAGTATGTGAATGATATGGATTTCTGCACAAATTGGTCATAAAATGTGATCTGATCTTCATCTAAGTCACAACAATAGACAATCACAGTCTGCTTAAACTAAAAACACATAAATAATTAAATGTTACCATGTTTTTATTGAACACACCATGTAAACATTCACAGTGCAGGTGGAAAAAATATGTGAACCCCTAGACTAATGACATCTCCAAGAGCTAATTGGAGTGAGGTGTAAGCAAACTGGAGTCCAATCAATGAAATGAGATTGGAGGTGTTGGTTACAGCTGCCCTGCCCTATAAAAAACACCAGTTCTGGGTTTGCTTTTCACAAAAAGCATTGCCTGATGTGAATGATGCCTTGCACAAAAGAGCTCTCAGAAGACCTACGATTAAGAATTGTTGACTTGCATAAAGCTGGAAAGGGTTATAAAAGTATCTCCAACAGCCTTGCTGTTCATCAGTCCATGGTAAGACAAATTGTCTATAAATGAAGAAAGTTCAGTACTGCTGCTACTCTCCCTAGGAGTCGCCATCCTGTAAAGATGACTGCAAGAGCACAGCGCAGACTGCTCAATGAGGTGAAGGAGAATCCTAGAGTGTCAGCTAAAGACTTACAAAAGTCTTTAGCTGAATCTACGATACGTAAAACACTAAACAATAATGTATTTCATGGGAGGATACCACAGAGGAAGCCACTGCTGTCCAAAAAAAAACATTGCTGCACGTTTACAGTTTGCACAAGATCACCTGGATGTTCCACAGCAGTACTGGCAAAATATTCTGTGGACAGATGAAACCAAAGTTGATTTGTTTGGAAGAAACACACAACACTATGTGTGGAGAAAAAGAGGCACAGCACACCAACATAAAAAACTCATACCAACCGTGAAGTATGGTGGGGGGGCATCATGGTTTGGGGCTGCTTTGCTGCGTCAGGGCCTGGACAGATTGCTATCATCGAAGGAAAAATGAATTCCCAAGTTTATCAAGACATTTTGCAGGAGAACTTAAGGCCATCTGTCCACCAGCAGAAGCTCAACAGAAGATGGGTGTTGCAGCAGGACAACGACCCAAAGCATAGAAGTAAATCAACAACAGAATGTCTTAAACAGAATAAAATATGCCTTCTGGAGTGGCCCAGTCAGAGTTCTGACCTCAACTCGATTGAGATGCTGTGGCATGACCTCAAGAAAGCGATTCACACCAGACATCCCAAGAATATTGCTGAACTGAAACAGTTCTGTAAAAAGGAATGGTCAAGAATTACTCCTGACCGTTGTGCATGTCTGATCTGCAACTACAGGAAACGTTTGGTTGAAGTTATTGCTGCCAAAGGAGGTTCAACCAGTTATTAAATCCAAGGGTTCACATACTTTTTACACCTGCATTGTGAATGTTTACATGGTGTGTTCAATAAAAACATGGTAACATTTAATTATTTGTGTGTTATTACTTTAAACAGACTGTGATTGTCTATTGTTGGGACTTAGATGAAGATCAGATCACATTTTATGACCAATTTGTGCAGAAATCCATATCATTCCAAAGGGTTCACATACTTTTTCTTGCAACTGTATATGGAAAAAAGAAATATTACTTTTTTACCCACAATTAAACAGATGGATTTAACTGATTTTCTTTCGCTATCACAATTGCAGTGCAGGGCGCAAATGTACTTTTTAGAAAAAAATATATAATTTGTTCCCACAGAATCCAACAGATGGATTTACTTGGATTGTACTTTACAGAACAAAAAGGGGAATATGTCACCCCCTAGGTCCCTGAACTCACAGACGGATTCCCTATATTATTTTCCCTTCCCCTGGCACATATGCAGTGCAGGTGCACTTAAAAAATGGGTATATGTTGCCCACTGAACTAAAAGAACAGGGTTAAATTATTGTCCCTGGCACATATGCAGTGCTGGTGCACTGAACTTGCACAAAATGGCTGCCGCCGCCCACCTAACTAACAGACGGATAAAACTTATTTTTCTCTGTCACTGGGCTCAGGGCAGGGTACAAAAATGTTGCATTGCACCCACACAAAAAAATCGCTGTAGATCGCAGAGTTAACAACAAGTTCTGATAACAGATTGATTCTTTCCTATTCTCTCCCTCACTGAAGCAGCATCCTATCCCTACACTAATCAGAGCAGAGTGACGTGCGGCGCTACGTGACTCCAGCTTATATAGAGACTGGGTCACATGCTGCAATGGCTAATCACAGCCATGCTATTAGTAGGCATGGCTGTGACGGATTCTAAGGGCACACAAGTTAAACGCTTGTTGATTGGCTGCTCTGCAGCCTTTCAAAAAGCGCCATTAAATCGACGAACACCTGCGGTCCAAAAATCCTAAAGTTCGGTACGAACCCGAACTTTACAGTTCGGGTTCGCTCAACCCTACTCTAAATCCTTTCAAAACTTCAGTGGTTATAATTGTAACATTCATTCTTGAATATCTTCCATTGATTTCCACCCATGGTGTATTCCAAAATCAAAATCATTGGTCCAGATTCACTAAAGCATCTGTCTAAAATAGTGTGCAAAACAGTACAAATTGTTGCAATCTGGCGCATCTAGGGTTTCTACACTTTTGTTCGACAGGCACAATAAGGGGTGGGATTTAGTGTGAGGTGGGCAGAGCTTTGTGGGAAAGGGGGTAGGCCTAAGATGTGTCATTTTGCACCAGAATGTTGGTGCAATTCCAGCATAAAAGTTTTGTCAAAGTAAGCCGACCAATAGTTGGTATAGAGTCAGAGAAAAGTGTCTATACCTGCACCAGCCTGAGTCTCTGTGAGATAAATCTGGTGCCTGTCTAGACCTCCTGTCTAAGCTTACACCATCTACAGGATTAGTACATTTGGGTCCTTGTTAAAATGCATACCACACATTAAAGATATATCACATGAAACATTGCTATAAAAATAATTTATTAGAATTTCTAGAATTCATTTAAGACCGATTTGACTTTTATATTAACATATTAACATTTGTATTTAGCATATCACTGAAATCCTCTAGTATAATTACATGGCTTTAAATGACTGAATGATCACCATAATTAATTAACTCCATTTCAAGTCTAATTAGTGAATTCTGCAAACTACTGTAATTGAATTTTTTTTTTTTATTACAGCAGAGACTTTTGTTTGGTTCTTCACTTTTGTATAGCGTAAGAAGTGAAGATTAGTGGCTATCGCCCGTTGTACTACGGACTGCAGACAGAGAATGCAATATAGGAAAGAAGAACTCATCTAAGAGCTGACAGTTAATCAAAGCCCTGTCTGTACCTGTCACTTCACACACAGACATTTCATGTCACTGGACGGACTGAAATACTGGAGGCTATGTATGGAAAACATATAACGAGTTAGTAAACTACATTGGACATGAGCTGAAAATGTCTTATATGTAATGAAGAATCTAAAACCCTTGGGGTGGCTTTGGGGAAGATCCAATTAGTCCGGTTTCTTTTTGTATGCAATGTATTAGTGAAGAATGCGAAGTCATAATGGAGTATTGGAGTATCTCTAGAAATGCTGGAGGTTGGCAGGACCCACCGGCATCAGATATTGGTTAATTTTTTGACCTATCTAAAATATTGAGTAATACATGGGCGGGGGCTCGTGGCTCGGGATCTCGGGGGGTCCGGGCATCGGGCGTGACCCGGGATGCGGCTCTTCCTGTCGGACATGAGCCTCAACCATGGGCAGTGATCTGACACATGTGTGGGATGGGTGCTACTATGTGTTTTCTTTTAATGAGATGGAGTCGGTGTTGGGTTGTGCTCTCTTAATGAGACAGTGCTGGTTTTGGCTCTGGTTTTGTTTATATTCTCTTCAATTGCCGGAGACTGCTGAGCGACATTTGACTCGAGTCCTTTTCTACACGAGACACCGTGGTAAACACATGCGAGTTATGCTTAAACAGAGCATTAATACTCAACTTAACCACACGGGGATGAGGCAGTAAAACACGTGAGTGGGCTTTACATCACTGTGATAGAAGACTGCTGGACCCCCCTTTTTTCTTCGGTTCTATGGAAGTGTGCGATTAAAGATCGTTGTGAGCTCGCCCCGCACGGTGTATGTGAGCACCAGATGATTCGCCACACGAGTGTTGATCCTGTCGATCGTGCTCACTTATGTTTGAGGGAAGCCGTATGCGGTGCATGTTCGCTGCTTGGCGGGCCGCCCGGGCTGCGGGCCTCTGTTCCCTGCTCCTTATAGAGATAATAATATTAAATAAGATGTTTTTGTCCATCTGCATTATTAAAGCTTTTGATGCCGGGTGGATCCTGCTTTCTTCCCAGGAAGTGAGATCTCCATTTGATTTTGTTAACATGCACATAATTATGGACACTTGCATGAAATTATATTTAACTATGTTTAAAAAATTTGAATTGACGGACTTATGGATTTTCTAGTATTGTAAATGTAATATTGGTATGTAGTTTTTGTATGATAATAAATAAAATATAAAAAAAAAAAGAATCTAAAACCAACAACATGTACTGAAGAAGAACCTAAAACCAACAACATGTACTGAAGAAGAATCTATTATCAACAACAGTCTACCCTGTAGCATTAAATAAGATAAGTGATAATGATAAAAAGTAGATAATGAGAAATTCATCTAAAAACTCCTTGTCTTAAGACATCAATATCTGTGATCAGCTGAAAAGGAAATGCAGTATTAGGTGGTGGCCACCGAAATTAATAGGCGACCATACAACACATGGACTGGCCAGGTCCTCAAGAGCGAAAGCTACTCTTTCTTACTGTTTTGACTCATAGATGGGGATCCTCTTCCTATAATGTCCTTTACACCTACATAACATATCACTCTTTCGGGTTAGCCTCACTTTCATAAATTTTCTACATCAGGGCAGATAAAACTGGCATTACAAACGCCAGTCTTCATGAAAAGTTTGTTGGCATGAATGTGCCTAATTTATTAAGAGGCAAATGTAGAGGTGTAAAACTTTTGATATCTGTCCCTCAAAGACTTCTCACATGGACTGTGTAAGATTGGTTGATTTATGTATTTGTTAGCTTATTTTTAGGTTATACATTTTTTACTACTTCAGAATCTTACAGTCTGTACAATATACTTAGAATTTATTTTTGACAACCTCAGTTTCTCAGGTATATTTAAAAGGAGTCCTTCACTTTGGAATGCCCTCACCCCACCCCACCCACCTCACCATGACCCTTTTCGTTGACTTGGTGAGGGTTGCGTAAAAAATGCAGATTCAATGCAAATAGTGGATTTGCGACTTTTCTACACCCAATAGAGACATAAAGGAAATGGTGAATACAGTTTAATAGTGAATTTTCTGTTGAAAGCCTCCCTATTAAAGTAATTCTGCATAATGCACACTGTTATGCTGATGAAATCCAGTTGTCTACGGTAATGAATAGAACAGCTATTCCTTTGTAGTTCTGCTGTAATAAACTTACCCGTCCGGGCTCTAGTAATGCAATCCTCAGCTGTGGCATGGTCGTGCCAGGAGAGATGATCCATGACCCCCTAGTGATGCAACCAAATCCCTAGCAATGGGACGAAATGCTCTCTTTCTCCCCTCAGATCGCATGTGCTGGGGGAGACAAGCAGTGGGCTTGTCTGAGCCCAGCTGCTCAGTCATAAGTGGGGTTTGTATTCTGACCTATGGAGCGCCGGGCCACTGGACCTATCACGTTCTGATCAAGGGACCCAGTGCTCTATTTTAATCCTCTCCTATCCATTGATAGTCTTTATTGGCTCACTAGTAGAGTTGAGCGAACACCTGGATGTTCGGGTTCGAGAAGTTCGGCCGAACATCCCGGAAATGTTCGGGTTCGGGATCCGAACCCGATCCGAACTTCGTCCCGAACCCGAACCCCATTGAAGTCAATGGGGACCCGAACTTTTCGGCACTAAAAAGGCTGTAAAACAGCCCAGGAAAGAGCTAGAGGGCTGCAAAAGGCAGCAACATGTAGGTAAATCCCCTGCAAACAAATGTGGATAGGGAAATGAATTAAAATAAAAATTAAATAAATAAAAATTAACCAAAATCAATTGGAGAGAGGTTCCATAGCAGAGAATCTGGCTTCCCGTCACCCACCACTGGAACAGTCCATTCTCAGATATTTAGGCCCCGGCACCCAGGCAGAGGAGAGAGGTCCCGTAACAGAGAATCTGTCTTCATGTCAGCAGAGAATTAGTCTGCATGTCATAGCAGAGAATGAGGCTTCACGTCAGCCACCACTGCAACAGTCCATTGGCATATATTTAGGCCCAGCACCCAGGCAGAGGAGGGAGGTCCCGTAACAGAGAATCTGTCTTCATGTCAGCAGAGAATTAGTCTGCATGTCATAGCAGAGAATGAGGCTTCACGTCAGCCACCACTGCAACAGTCCATTGGCATATATTTAGGCCCAGCACACACACAGGCAGAGGAGAGAGGTCCCGTAACAGAGAATCTGGCTTCATGTCAGCAGAGAATCAGTCTGCATGTCATAGCAGAGAATGAGGCTTCACGTCAGCCACCACTGCAACAGTCCATTGGCATATATTTAGGCCCAGCACACACACAGGCAGAGGAGAGAGGTCCCGTAACAGAGAATCTGGCTTCATGTCAGCAGAGAATCAGTCTGCATGTCATAGCAGAGAATGAGGCTTCACGTCAGCCACCACTGCAACAGTCCATTGGCATATATTTAGGCCCAGCACACACACAGGCAGAGGAGAGAGGTCCCGTAACAGAGAATCTGTCTTCATGTCAGCAGAGAATTAGTCTGCATGTCATAGCAGAGAATGAGGCTTCACGTCAGCCACCACTGCAACAGTCCATTGGCATATATTTAGGCCCAGCACCCAGGCAGAGGAGGGAGGTCCCGTAACAGAGAATCTGTCTTCATGTCAGCAGAGAATTAGTCTGCATGTCATAGCAGAGAATGAGGCTTCACGTCAGCCACCACTGCAACAGTCCATTGGCATATATTTAGGCCCAGCACCCAGGCAGAGGAGGGAGGTCCCGTAACAGAGAATCTGTCTTCATGTCAGCAGAGAATTAGTCTGCATGTCATAGCAGAGAATGAGGCTTCACGTCAGCCACCACTGCAACAGTCCATTGGCATATATTTAGGCCCAGCACACACACAGGCAGAGGAGAGAGGTCCCGTAACAGAGAATCTGGCTTCATGTCAGCAGAGAATCAGTCTGCATGTCATAGCAGAGAATGAGGCTTCACGTCAGCCACCACTGCAACAGTCCATTGGCATATATTTAGGCCCAGCACACACACAGGCAGAGGAGAGAGGTCCCGTAACAGAGAATCTGGCTTCATGTCAGCAGAGAATCAGTCTGCATGTCATAGCAGAGAATGAGGCTTCACGTCAGCCACCACTGCAACAGTCCATTGGCATATATTTAGGCCCAGCACACACACAGGCAGAGGAGAGAGGTCCCGTAACAGAGAATCTGGCTTCATGTCAGCAGAGAATCAGTCTGCATGTCATAGCAGAGAATGAGGCTTCACGTCACCCACCACTGCAACAGTCCATTGGCATATATTTAGGCCTAGCACACAGGCAGAGCAGAGAGGTCCCGTAACAGACAATCTGGCTTCATGACAGCAGAGAATCAGTCTGCATGTCATAGCAGAGAATGAGGCTTCACGTCACCCACCACTGCAACAGTCCATTGGCATATATTTAGGCCTAGCACACAGGCAGAGCAGAGAGGTCCCGTAACAGACGATCTGGCTTCATGTCAGCAGAGAATCAGTCTGCATGTCATAGCAGAGAATGAGGCTTCACGTCAGCCACCACTGCAACAGTCCATTGGCATATATTTAGGCCTAGCACACAGGCAGAGGAGAGAGGTCCTGTAACAGACAATCTGGCTTCATGTCAGCAGAGAATCAGTCTGCATGTCATAGCAGAGAATGAGGCTTCACGTCACCCACCACTGCAACAGTCCATTGGCATATATTTAGGCCTAGCACACAGGCAGAGCAGAGAGGTCCCGTAACAGACGATCTGGCTTCATGTCAGCAGAGAATCAGTCTGCATGTCATAGCAGAGAATGAGGCTTCACGTCAGCCACCACTGCAACAGTCCATTGGCATATATTTAGGCCTAGCACACAGGCAGAGCAGAGAGGTCCCGTAACAGACAATCTGGCTTCATGTCAGCAGAGAATCAGTCTGCATGTCATAGCAGAGAATCAGGCTTCACGTCAGCCACCACTGCAACAGTCCATTGTCATAAATTTAGGCCCAGCACCCAGGCAGAGGAGAGAGGTCCCGTAACAGACAATCTGGCTTCATGTCAGCAGAGAATTAGTCTGCATGTCATAGCAGAGAATCAGGCTTCATGTCAGCCACCACTGCAACAGTCCATTGGCATATATTTAGGCCTAGCACACAGGCAGAGGAGAGGTTCATTCAACTTTGGGTAGCCTCGCAATATAATGGTAAAATGTAAATAAAAATAGGATTGAATGAGGAAGTGCCCTGGAGTCCAATAATATATGGTTATGGGGAGGTAGTTAATGTCTAATCTGGACAAGGAACGGACAGGTCCTGTGGGATCCATGCCTGGTTCATTTTTATGAACGTCAGCTTGTCCACATTGGCTGTAGACAGGCGGCTGCGTTTGTCTGTAATGACGCCCCCTGCCGTGCTGAATACACGTTCAGACAAAACGCTGGCTGCCGGGCAGGCCAGCACCTCCAAGGCATAAAAGGCTAGCTCTGGCCACGTGGACAATTTAGAGACCCAGAAGTTGAATGGGGCCGAACCATCAGTCAGTACGTGGAGGGGTGTGCACACGTACTGTTCCACCATGTTAGTGAAATGTTGCCTCCTGCTAACACGTTGCGTATCAGGTGGTGGTGCAGTTAGCTGTGGCGTGTTGACAAAAGTTTTCCACATCTCTGCCATGCTAACCCTGCCCTCAGAGGAGCTGGCCGTGACACAGCTGCCTTGGCGACCTCTTGCTCCTCCTCTGCCTTGGCCTTGGGCTTCCACTTGTTCCCCTGTGACATTTGGGAATGCTCTCAGTAGCGCGTCTACCAACGTGCGCTTGTACTCGCGCATCTTCCTATCACGCTCCAGTGCAGGAAGTAAGGTGGGCACATTGTCTTTGTAGCGTGGATCCAGCAGGGTGGCAACCCAGTAGTCCGCACAGGTTAAAATGTGGGCAACTCTGCTGTCGTTGCACAGGCACTGCAGCATGTAGTCGCTCATGTGTGCCAGGCTGCCCAGGGGTAAGGACAAGCTGTCCTCTGTGGGAGGCGTATCGTCATCGTCCTGCCTTTCCCCCCAGCCACGCACCAGTGATGGACCCGAGCTGCGTTGGGTGCCACCCCGCTGTGACCATGCTTCATCCTCATCCTCCTCCACCTCCTCCTCATCCTCGTCCTCCTCGTCCTCCAGTAGTGGGCCCTGGCTGGCCACATTTGTACCTGGCCTCTGCTGTTGCCAAAAACCTCCCTCTGAGTCACTTCGAAGAGACTGGCCTGAAAGTGCTAAAAATGACCCCTCTTCCTCCTCCTCCTCCTCCTCCTGGGCCACCTCCTCTTCCATCATCGCCCTAAGTGTTTTCTCAAGGAGACATAGAAGTGGTATTGTAACGCTGATAACGGTGTCATCGCCACTGGCCATGTTGGTGGAGTACTCGAAACAGCGCAACAGGGCACACAGGTCTCGCATGGAGGCCCAGTCATTGGTGGTGAAGTGGTGCTGTTCTGTAGTGCGACTGACCCGTGCGTGCTGCAGCTGAAACTCCACTATGGCCTGCTGCTGCTCGCACAGTCTGTCCAGCATGTGCAAGGTGGAGTTCCACCTGGTGGGCACGTCGCATATGAGGCGGTGAGCGGGAAGGCCGAAGTTACGCTGTAGCGCAGACAGGCGAGCAGCAGCAGGATGTGAACGCCGGAAGCGCGAACAGACGGCCCGCACTTTATGCAGCAGCTCTGACATGTCGGGGTAGTTGTGAATGAACTTCTGCACCACCAAATTCAGCACATGCGCCAAGCAAGGGATGTGCGTCAAATTGGCTAGTCCCAGAGCTGCAACGAGATTTCGCCCATTATCACACACCACCAGGCCGGGCTTGAGGCTCACCGGCAGCAACCACTCGTCGGTCTGTTGTTCAATACCCCGCCACAACTCCTGTGCGGTGTGGGGCCTGTCCCCCAAACATATGAGTTTCAGAATGGCCTGCTGACGTTTACCCCGGGCTGTGCTGAAGTTGGTGGTGAAGGTGTGTGGCTGACTGGATGAGCAGGTGGAAGAAGAGGAGGAGGAAGCCGAGAAGGAGGAGGTGGCAACAGGAGGCAAAGAATGTTGCCCTGCGATCCTTGGCGGCGGAAGGACGTGCGCCAAACAGCTCTCCGCCTGGGGCCCAGCTGCCACTACATTTACCCAGTGTGCAGTTAGGGAGATATAGCGTCCCTGGCCGTGCTTACTGGTCCACGTATCTGTGGTTAGGTGGACCTTGCTACAGATGGCGTTGCGCAGTGCACACTTGATTTTATGGGATACTTGGTTGTGCAGGGAAGGCACGGCTCTCTTGGAGAAGTAGTGCCGGCTGGGAACAACATACTGTGGGACAGCAAGCGACATGAGCTGTTTGAAGCTGTCTGTGTCCACCAGCCTAAATGACAGCATTTCATAGGCCAGTAGTTTAGAAATGCTGGCATTCAGGGCCAGGGATCGAGGGTGGCTAGGTGGGAATTTACGCTTTCTATCAAATGTTTGTGAGATGGAGAGCTGAACGCTGGCGTGTGACATGGTTGAGACGCTTGGTGACGGAGGTGGTGGTGGTGGTGTTGGTGGTACATCCCCTGTTTGCTGGGCGGCAGGTGCCAACGTTCCTCCAGAGGCGGAGGAAGAGGCCGAGGCGGCAGCAGCAGAATAGGCCGAGGCGGCAGCAGCAGAAGAGGTAGCAGGGGGAGCCTGAGTGACTTCCTTGGTTTTAAGGTGTTTACTCCACTGCAGTTCATGCTTTGCATGCAGGTGCCTGGTCATGCAGGTTGTGCTCAGGTTCAGAACGTTAATGCCTCGCTTCAGGCTCTGATGGCACAGCGTGCAAACCACTCGGTCTGCACATTGTTTGAAGAAGTGCCATGCCAGGGAACTCCTTGAAGCTGCCTTTGGGGTGCTCGGTCCCAGATGGCGGCGGTCAGTAGCAGGCGGAGTCTCTTGGCGGCGGGTGTTCTGCTTTTGCCCACTGCTCCCTCTTTTGCTACGCTGTTGGCTCGGTCTCACCACTGCCTCTTCCTCCGAACTGTGAAAGTCAGTGGCACGACCTTCATTCCATGTGGGGTCTAGGACCTCATCATCCCCTGCATCGTCTTCCACCCAGTCTTGATCCCTGACCTCCTGTTCAGTCTGCACACTGCAGAAAGACGCAGCAGTTGGCACCTGTGTTTCGTCATCATCAGAGACATGCTGAGGTGGTATTCCCATGTCCTCATCATCAGGAAACATAAGTGGTTGTGCGTCAGTGCATTCTATGTCTTTCACCGCTGGGGAAGGGCTAGGTGGATGCCCTTGGGAAACCCTGCCAGCGGAGTCTTCAAACAGCATAAGAGACTGCTGCATAACTTGAGGCTGAGACAGTTTCCCTGGTATGCATGGGGGTGATGTGACAGACTGATGGGGTTGGTTTTCAGGCGCCATCTGTGCGCTTTCTGCAGAAGACTGGGTGGGAGATAATGTGAACGTGCTGGATCCACTGTCGGCCACCCAATTGACTAATGCCTGTACCTGCTCAGGCCTTACCATCCTTAGAACGGCATTGGGCCCCACCATATATCGCTGTAAATTCTGGCGGCTACTGGGACCTGAGGTAGTTGGTACACTAGGACGTGTGGATGTGGCAGAACGGCCACGTCCTCTCCCAGCACCAGAGGGTCCACTAACACCACCACGACCATGTCCACGTCCGCGTCCCTTACTAGATGTTTTTCTCATTGTTATGGTTCACCACAACAACAAATATATTATTTGGCCCAATGTATTGTATTCAAATTCAGCGGGATATAAATTTGAGGCCTAGTATTTAGGCGCTGGGTGACCGGTATGGATTTAGTGACAGAATTAGACTTGGAAATGCACAGAAGCGTGTGTGTGTGAAGTTATTCTGAATGACCCAATGTGCACCTTGAATATTATATACCCTTTTAGGGATAGATTTCAAATAGCTCTGATATAGCAGAAACCACTAAATTATGAAATTGCTAAATTGGGAATTGTATTTCAACCCAGAACAAAAAATGTGCTTTGACGGACACTAAATAACTTTCCCAGCCACAACAGGACAGCGTTAACGAGAGATTTAGCAGGATATAAATTTGAGGCCTAGTATTTAGGCGCTGGGTGACAGGTATGGGTTTAGTGACAGAATTAGACTTAGAAATACACAGTAGCGGGTGTGTGTGAAGTTATTCTGAATGACCCAATGTGCACCTTGAATATTATATACCCTTTTAGGGATAGATTTCAAATAGCTCTGATATAGCAGAAACCACTAAATTATGAAATTGCTAAATTGGGAATTGTATTTCAACCCAGAACAAAAAATGTGCTTTGACGGACACTAAATAACTTTCCCAGCCACAACAGGACAGCGTTAACGAGAGATTTAGCAGGATATAAATTTGAGGCCTAGTATTTAGGCGCTGGGTGACAGGTATGGGTTTAGTGACAGAATTAGACTTGGAAATACACAGTAGCGGGTGTGTGTGAAGTTATTCTGAATGACCCAATGTGCACCTTGAATATTATATACCCTTTTAGGGATAGATTTCAAATAGCTCTGATATAGCAGAAACCACTAAATTATGAAATTGCTAAATTGGGAATTGTATTTCAACCCAGAACAAAAAATGTGCTTTGACGGACACTAAATAACTTTCCCAGCCACAACAGGACAGCGTTAACGAGAGATTTAGCAGGATATAAATTTGAGGCCTAGTATTTAGGCGCTGGGTGACAGGTATGGGTTTAGTGACAGAATTAGACTTGGAAATACACAGTAGCGGGTGTGTGTGAAGTTATTCTGAATGACCCAATGTGCACCTTGAATATTATATACCCTTTTAGGGATAGATTTCAAATAGCTCTGATATAGCAGAAACCACTAAATTATGAAATTGCTAAATTGGGAATTGTATTTCAACCCAGAACAAGAAATGTGCTTGAACGGACACTAAATAACTCGCCCAGCTACAGCACTAAGGACAGATTTAGCTGGATATAAATTTGAGGCCTAGTATTTAGGCGCTGGGTGACAGGTATGGGTTTAGTGACAGAATTAGACTTGGAAATACACAGTAGCGGGTGTGTGTGAAGTTATTCTGAATGACCCAATGTGCACCTTGAATATTATATACCCTTTTAGGGATAGATTTCAAATAGCTCTGATATAGCAGAAACCACTAAATTATGAAATTGCTAAATTGGGAATTGTATTTCAACCCAGAACAAGAAATGTGCTTGAACGGACACTAAATAACTCGCCCAGCTACAGCACTAAGGACAGATTTAGCTGGATATAAATTTGAGGCCTAGTATTTAGGCGCTGGGTGACAGGTATGGGTTTAGTGACAGAATTAGACTTGGAAATGCACAGTAGCGGGTGTGTGAAGTTATTCTGAATGTCCCTATGTGCACCTTCAATATGATCTACCCTTTTAGGGATAGATTTCAAATAGCTCTGATATAGCAGAAACCACTAAATTATGAAATTGCTAAATTGGGAATTGTATTTCAACCCAGAACAAGAAATGTGCTTGAACGGACACTAAATAACTCGCCCAGCTACAGCACTAAGGACAGATTTAGCTGGATATAAATTTGAGGCCTAGTATTTAGGCGCTGGGTGACAGGTATGGGTTTAGTGACAGAATTAGACTTGGAAATGCACAGTAGCGGGTGTGTGAAGTTATTCTGAATGTCCCTATGTGCACCTTCAATATAATCTACCCTTTTAGGGATAGATTTCAAATAGCTCTGATATAGCAGAAACCACTAAATTATGAAATTGCTAAATTGGGAATTGTATTTCAACCCAGAACAAGAAATGTGCTTGAACGGACACTAAATAACTCGCCCAGCTACAGCACTAACGACAGATTTAGCTGGATATGAATTTGAGGCCTAGTATTTAGGCGCTGGGTGACAGGTATGGGTTTAGTGACAGAATTAGACTTGGAAATACACAGTAGCGGGTGTGTGTGAAGTTATTCTGAATGACCCAATGTGCACCTTGAATATTATATACCCTTTTAGGGATAGATTTCAAATAGCTCTGATATAGCAGAAACCACTAAATTATGAAATTGCTAAATTGGGAATTGTATTTCAACCCAGAACAAGAAATGTGCTTGAACGGACACTAAATAACTCGCCCAGCTACAGCACTAAGGACAGATTTAGCTGGATATAAATTTGAGGCCTAGTATTTAGGCGCTGGGTGACAGGTATGGGTTTAGTGACAGAATTAGACTTGGAAATGCACAGTAGCGGGTGTGTGAAGTTATTCTGAATGTCCCTATGTGCACCTTCAATATGATCTACCCTTTTAGGGATAGATTTCAAATAGCTCTGATATAGCAGAAACCACTAAATTATGAAATTGCTAAATTGGGAATTGTATTTCAACCCAGAACAAGAAATGTGCTTGAACGGACACTAAATAACTCGCCCAGCTACAGCACTAAGGACAGATTTAGCTGGATATAAATTTGAGGCCTAGTATTTAGGCGCTGGGTGACAGGTATGGGTTTAGTGACAGAATTAGACTTGGAAATGCACAGTAGCGGGTGTGTGAAGTTATTCTGAATGTCCCTATGTGCACCTTCAATATGATCTACCCTTTTAGGGATAGATTTCAAATAGCTCTGATATAGCAGAAACCACTAAATTATGAAATTGCTAAATTGGGAATTGTATTTCAACCCAGAACAAGAAATGTGCTTGAACGGACACTAAATAACTCGCCCAGCTACAGCACTAACGACAGATTTAGCTGGATATGAATTTGAGGCCTAGTATTTAGGCGCTGGGTGACAGGTATGGGTTTAGTGACAGAATTAGACTTGGAAATGCACAGTAGCGGGTGTGTGAAGTTATTCTGAATGACCCTATGTGCACCTTGAATATTATATACCCTTTTAGGGATAGATTTCAAATAGCTCTGATACAGCAGAAACCACTAAATTTTTTAATTGCTAAATTGGGAATTGTATTTCAACCCAGAACAAAAAATGTGCTTTGACGGACACTAAATAACTTTCCCAGCCACAACAGGACAGCGGTAACGAGAGATTTAGCGGGATATAAATTTGAGGCCTAGTATTTAGGCGCTGGGTGACCGGTATGGATTTAGTGACAGAATTAGACTGGGATATGGCCAAAAAATAACCACACTATTGCTGGTTAAATGCACTTGGTGATGGGCGCAGCTTGCCCCTGATGTAGTATATGGCCAAAAAATGAACAGACTATTGCTGGTTAAATGCACTTGGTGTCACAGCTTGACCAACCACACTACTGAGGGTTAAATGCACTTGGTGACGGGCGCAGCTTGCCCCTGATGTAGTATATGGCCAAAAAATGAACAGACTATTGCTGGTTAAATGCACTTGGTGACGGGCGCAGCTTGCCCCTGATTTAGTATATGGCCAAAAAATGAACAGACTATTGCTGGTTAAATGCACTTGGTGTGATAGCTTGACCAACCACACTACTGAGGGTTAAATGCACTTGGTGACGGGCGCAGCTTGCCCCTGATGTAGTATATGGCCAAAAAATAAACAGACTATTGCTGGTTAAATGCACTTGGTGTGACAGCTTCACCCTGATGTAGGCTTTAGCCAAAAAACAAACGCACCATTGAGGGTTAAATGCACTTGGTGACAGGCGCAGCTTGCCCCTGATGTAGTATATGGCCAAAAAATAAACAGACTATTGCTGGTTAAATGCACTTGGTGTGACAGCTTCACCCTGATGTAGGCTTTAGCCAAAAAACAACCACACCATTGAGGGTTAAATGCACTTGGTCGCAGCTTGTGCTGGCGCACCACAAGACACAAAATGGCCGCCGATCACCCCAGAAAAATGTGACTGACAAACGGTCTGGGCAGCCTAAAAACAGTGAGCAATTGAGGATCAGCAGCTCAATGATCCACAGCTGCAGATCGATCAGTTAATCAAGTCCTTTGGAGGAGTTAATCTGCCTAATCTCGCCCTACTGTCGCAGCCGCAACCTCTCCCTACGCTAATCAGAGCAGAGTGACGGGCGGCGCTATGTGACTCCAGCTTAAATAGAGGCTGGGTCACATGGTGCTCTGGCCAATCACAGCCATGCCAATAGTAGGCATGGCTGTGATGGCCTCTTGGGGCAAGTAGTATGACGCTTGTTGATTGGCTGCTTTGCAGCCTTTCAAAAAGCGCTAAGAAAGCGTCACAAAAGCGCGAAGAAAGCGACGAACACCGAACCCGAACCCGGACTTTTACGAAAATGTCCGGGTTCGGGTCCGTGTCACGGACACCCCAAAATTCGGTACGAACCCGAACTATACAGTTCGAGTTCGCTCATCCCTACTCACTAGCGTTGTTCCCTTGTTCCCAGTTTCTATGCTGCTGTTTCTGACTGGGCTTGTCTTTTGACCACTCTCTAAGTCTTATGTTTTGCTACTGCACGGCCCATCTGTTTTTGACCCATTTCTGTTGATTCTGCTTTTGTGCTTGTTCTGTCTGTGTATTCATCTCTGCGCCTATTTAGCGTAGGGACTGTCATCCAGTTGTAGTTCAGCTGTTTAGGTTTGATACTGCAAGCAAGTAGGGACAGTGGGGTGGTCTCAGTTCAGGGGCTTAGGACGGAAAGAAATATTGGATTTTAATGTTTTCACCATTGTTTGCCGGAACCAGATTATAATTTTTATACCAGGTGAGATCTAGAGATCTTTAATAGTAAAAATCCCTGTCGTATTTTGGGGGTATTTATTACAGAATGGAAATGTATGAATCTATGATCTTTTTGTACATGGCACATCATTTCCAGTTGCTAATTTGTAAAATATCCTGCTCTGTAAAATAACATACAGTTTGAATGCTGGGGTGAAAAATGTGTCAGAGAAAAGGTAAAACTCAAATGCTGCTATAATATTGAGAGAACACAAAAACACTTCGGGGCATATGCCTTGGGCTACTTTCACACAAGAGTAGAAAAAAAAAATGGTCGTTAAAAAACGGTTAAACTGTCAGTTTTTCTTGGCTGTTTTTTCACTGATGCCTTTTCAAAAAATGGCCATGAAAAACAGTCCCTTCAATTGTATGGAACTGTTGTGCCATGAAAAATGACAAAATAGGATATGTTCTATTTTTTGACAGCCATTATTAAAAAAAAAAAACAGACATGGGAATACACCCATAGACTGTCATTGTGTTGAAAGTTGTCATGTGACATCCAATAAAAAATGTCCGTCACATGTGGTAAATGTCAGAGGATAGGGGGTTGCTCATGACAGACTCCCTTTAACTTAAAAACTTAGATATTTCATTTTTCTGACACATAATAGGGTCACAAAATACATGCATTCATTTCAAAGGCAATTTTTTATTTCATTACATAGCTCGTGGATGTCAACAAAAAAATCACCTTCTGTAACATCATTGCCATTGAAATCCCTTTTATTGATTTTTAATAAACCTAAAAACATTATCTGTAGAGCATATTATATACCAAATGCTGCCCTGTAAAGCTGTAAATGATAGAACCCAGTTGACATGGGTCTTTCTCGGTCTTTTGAGGTCTACACCTCTGCATTCCTCTTTGTTTTTATATTTTTCTCATACAACTCTGGCTGTGGTAAGCATTAGATGCCACGGAGACGTTTCACATGGTTAGAGCTAGGTAATTAACTCTAGCTTTTTCATGACCTTGGAAGACATAAGACCCTGAAGTTCTAAAGATGAGAGTCTTTTTTCAGGTGACTTGGTTGATCAACTCAACAATATTGCCTGAGAGATTGGCATATGGTTAATGAAATTGGGGGTCAATCCATAAAACGGTGCACTCTGTCAGAAAGGGTGGGGGTTTTAGGACTTTATTGAGGATTTATACCCACCACATACAGTAGGAATCTCATAAGGTATTTTTTTCTGTAGGCAATGAACAACTAAGGCATCTGCATTGTATCATTTTTTACAGTTTACAAACCTGGCATTTTCAATGTCATACTGTAGTACCCCAGTAAAGAGTAGCCAAAAGATTGTACCTTTGATTTCCATCGTCTCCATACGAAGTTGCAATTGTGTGGATGGGAGGCTGCTTTGTATGGATTGTGTTGTAATTGTGCTTAATCTACATGGGAGTGATCGGTGGCACTGTTTGCTATGGCAGTGATGATGAAGGGTTGATGCTGTGAAGTGATGTGAGATGATGTAGTAATGTGTGTAAGATGTCTTCTTTTACAGGAAAGCTTTAGTAGAAGCTGCAAAGATGTCGAAGTTTGTTATAGCATTGTCTGAGTTTTGACTGACAACATGAAGATCGGAGGAGATTTATCAAACTGGTGTAAAGTGGAACTGGTTTAGTTGCCCATAGCAACCAATCAGATTCCACATTTCATTTTATCACAGCTCCTTTGGAAAATGAAAGGAGGAATCTGATTGGTTGCTATGGGCAACTAAGCCAGTTCTACTTTTACACCAGTTTGATAAATCTTCCCCATCTGATGTGCTTTACAATGGGTTATTCCATTCAGAAGCATTCTGAATGGAAAAGGATCCACTCAGAATGCATCAGTTTGGCTCTTTTCCTCCTCCATTCCGCTTTTGAGGCGGACACCAAAATGCTGCTTGCAGCACTTCGGTGTCCGTCTGATGAAACTGAGCAAAATGGATCCGTCCACTGACACAATCTGGCACAATAGAAAACGGATCCGTCCTCTATTGACTTTCAATGGTGTTCAAGACGGATCCGTCTTGGCTATGTTAAAGATAATACAAATGGATCCGTCCTGGCACACAATGTAAGTCAATGGGGATGGATCAGTTTTCACTGACACAATCTGGCACAATAGAAAACGGATCCGTCCTCTATTGACTTTCAATGGTGTTCAAGACATATCCGTCTTTGCTATGTTAAAAATAATACAAACGGATCTGCCCTGGCACACAATGTAAGTCAATGGGGACGGATCAGTTTTCACTGACACAATCTGGCACATCACTGGGCTCGGCGCATGCCCAGTGACGACGATGAAGCTCCTACCCTCAGTCTCCAGCAAATCGCACTGACGCAGCCCTCAGTGGGTACTGCGTCTGCGCGAGACTTCGCTTGGCCGTCAGGGAGGGGGAGGAGAGGGATGACAAGCTGTGGGCGGTTAGGGATTCAGGAGGAAGGCGTTTTGGGCACTGCAGGGGGGCGTTACTGGGCACACAAAGTGGAACATAACGCCCCTCTGGGCACCTTCAGGGTTAATTAGCATAATTATAAAAGTTGTTTTTCAGCAAAACTACTGGACGGATTACAGTATAGAACAGCAAAGCCAATTCAAGGTAATCTGTGGAGCATGACTGGTTTAAAATCTGAATTTGTGTTATGAGAGGTGACAGAATCCCTTTAAAATAGCCAACAGGACAAACAAAAAAATGTCCCCCCCCCAACCTCACAATACACCATTAAACTGCTGCAAAACATCACAGACAACTCAGCTGCTGTAGAACCTCGTAATACACATCTCCTCTGCTGTAGGCTCTCATAATACACTCCTCAGTTACAGAACATTATAACAAAAGGTGTGTATTATGAGGTTCTAAAGCAGCTGAGGTGTGTGGTCATTCAGCAAATTATAGAATGTGTTCTTTTTTGTTCCGTATTGTGGAAGGAATAGCACATATTGTTAAAGGGAGTGAGAAATATGCGTAACACACACAAAAGACATCGGTATTTTTTTGTAAATCTGACGCCTCTATCTATCTATCTATTTATCTATCTCATATAGTACCTATCGCATAAATGTTTTATTGAGATAGATAGATAGATAGATTATATATGTGGATACAAAGTATCTGTAGCTGTTACTGTAGCTACCCCAGGGCTGCACAGGTTGTCAGCAGCAGGACTTACAGACCAGTAAGTTGTAGATGTTGTCGTTCCAGACATTGTTCAGAAGAACAGCGTACCTTAATTAAAAAGTTGATTTGAGAGGGGAAAACATATAAAGAAGTGCAGAAAATGATAGGCTGTTCAGCTAAAATGATTGCAAAAGCTTTAAAATGGCAACCAAAACCTAAAAGACGTGGAAGAAAGTGAAAAACTACCATTCAAATGGATAGAATAGCCCAAATGGCAAGGACTCAACCAACAATCAGCTCCAGGAATATCAAAGAAGGTCTAAAATTACTTGTAAGTGCTGTTACAATTAGAAGACTCATATGTGAAGCCAAGCTATCTGCAGGAAGCCCCCGCAAAGTCCCTAAAGACATGTGCTGAAGAGGTTACAATTTGCCAAAGAGCACGTTAACTAGCTTAAAGAGACATTTTGTCGATTCATGAAAGTAAGATTGTTCTTTTTGGGTCTAGTGGCCGGAGGCAGTTTGTCAGAAGACCCCCAAACACTGATTTCAAGCCACAGTACACTGTGAAGACAGTGAAGTATGGTGGCGCAAGCATCATGATATGGGGATGTTTCTCATACAAAGGTGTTGGGCCTATTTATCGCATACCAGGGATCATGGATCAGTTCGAATACATCAGAATACTTGAAGAGGTCATGCTGCCTTATGCTGAAGAGGAAATGCCCTTGAAATGGGTGTTCCAACAAGACAATGACCCCAAACTCACCAGTAAACGTGCATCATCTTGGTTCCAGACCAACAAGATTGACGTTATGGAGTGGCCAGCCCAATCCCCCCGGATCTTAATCCAATAGAAAACTTGTGGGGTGATATAAAAAATGCAGTTTCTGAGGCAAAACCAAGAAATAGAGAAGAACTGTGGAATGTAGTCCAATCATCCTGGGCTGAAATACCTGTTCACAGGTGCCAGAGGTTGGTTGACTCCATGTAACACAGATGTACAGCAGTTCTCAGAATCAGTGGTTATACAACTAAATATTAGTTAAGTGATTCAAAGGAAAGCAAAATCTGCAAACATTTTTCAGTTTATATAGTGAAAGTTTGCGTTTGTAAAGAATGCAAACACTGCTATTTTTTTTAACTGTCTAATATTCACTTTTCTTCAATTTTTTTTTGAGGAACAACACAAATTTGATATATTTTTCTTCATGTTTTGATTTGGAATAGAATGTGTAGTGTTCCCAATGCATTTGTGTGTATGGAAATAAAAGCTATTAGAAGGATTTTGAGCTTTATTCACTTTTGTAAACACACTGCTATTATTCTGAACACCAACTGTATATGTCAGAGGCTAGGGAGAACACATTACTGCCCACCACCTACCCCATTCACATCACTGTAGCTGCAATCAGGGGACTCCTCCAGGGTGCACTGTACACTGACCTCCGAGACTCCGCCTCCTCCAGGGCGCTATGCACACTGACCTCCAAGACTTCATCTCCTCTAGGGCGCTCTGCACACTGACGTTTGAGACTCTGCCTCCTCTAGGGCGCTCTGCACACTGACCTCCAAGACTCCACCTCCTCCAGGGCACTATGCACACTGACCTCCGAGACGCCGCCTCTTCCAGGGTGCTCTGCACAATGACCTCCGAGACGCCGCCTCCTCCATGGCGCTCTGCACACTGACCTCCGAAACTCCTCCTCTTCCACTGGCTCCTGCTCACTGCTGTGACTGCCTGTCTCGCCTCCCCAGTTTACCCTTTACACTGATGGGAGCCTCATGGCCTACTCAGTGACAGTGTAAGCTGACCGACCGACCAATGAGTGCTCACATTAGTATAAAGGGGAAAGCGTTCATTGCCTGCAGACAGCCCACACTGAGCCGGCTTAGCTTTGATCTCCCCTGTGCCGATACTTCCTCCGTCCAACCTGCTTGTCTTACACCCTAACAATGATGCCATCATGTGCAGGCAACCTGCCAGCACCACTTCTTCCTGCCCTGTCTCTGCCCAGCCACCCCTAGCCCGCCCTGATGCTATAGATTAGCAGTGTCAGAGCCAGCTGAGGGCTTCTCCCCTACTGCCTACCATGCTGGTAACAAGCAAGTCTCATTGCAGGTTTGGTACATCTGTGTTAGGCCATCCATAACAGATTATGTAAACATGCTGGAAACCTGATGGATCCCATTGTTAAAGTATAACTGTCAATTATTATTTTTTTTTGGGAGTATTGGATTGTGGTGATTAATATCACCTTGGTGGCCCTATTATAACTTTTCACTGTGTATTCAATTACCCCTTAATTCCACAGTTTTGTTCCCTGTACTGCCTACTTTTACCTGTGCTTAAAATAGGGTTGGTCCGTCTATCTGTTGAAGGACGGAGGACGCAGAGGCACGCAGCCTGCAAGGTCAGATTACAGACAGACAGGGACTGTAAGTAAATGATTAAAGCCAGGTCCTCCCCAGCAGCTGATGACAGTGCCTGGGCTGTGTGCACTTCTCCCTGTCCCTGCGCTTGGCAGACGCTCCCTCACTCAGCAGACTGGGACAATGCAGAGTTGAAGCAGTGCAGACCAGGGAAGGGAGATCTGCCATCTGCTCAGTGTATACATGAAAGCAACATGCGGTAAGAGAACCCCTTTGTGCTGCAGGAGATTAACCCTTTAGGGGGGGTGGGCTCTGGTTACTGACACTTTTGGGGGGCTATTGTTACTGGCTAGTGAGAACAGGCGGGATTAGCCTCAGGGTGAGGGCAGTGGCGGCCATCTTAACTGGGGTTGCTAAGGGCTGAATCTTATTAAATATGGGGTAAGTCAGTCTAATAGTAACTGATTCTGGAATATCATGTTATTAGTAACTACATATATGAAAATTGAAATTAGGGTCTAAATGTTATCCTTTAATAAAGTGCTTCAAGAAGCGTTGTTGACAATCACTTATTTTCATTTTTATGCTTTCAGCTGTTTGATAAGGCAGCAGTGATTCACTTCAAAGGATAGATGAGGGATCCAGCTGTCCTGAAACTCCAACTCCCAGAATCCTCATTTCACTTCTATGGGAGTTACAAGAACAGCCAAATAAGTGTGCATGCTGGGAGTTGTAGTTTCCCAACAGTTGGAGTACTGAAGGTTGCTGATTCCTGGGGTAGATCATTGTTAAGAAAAAAGGGGAGAACTTCTTTAATAATGCAGATGTGAACACAGGCTTAGCTGCACAAAACAAATCGAATATTTATCTAATCACCATTTAAAAAGGACCTGTCCCTGCAAATGTAGTGCAATCTGAAGACAGCAAGTTAGAGAACAGAAGGAGTGGAGCAGATTAATATATAGTTTTATGAGAAAAGAGTCAGTAAAATGTGTAATTTATACATTTATACAGTATCTCTGCTCTTTCTGACCAGTTGTACAAGGAAAAGGAGGGGTGGTATCAGTGATTAACAGCATTTTTTGTGTAAGTGTGTATAGCTAGCTGTCAGTCACTGAATGCTGTATATGGGGAGGTGTTATCAGTGATTGATGATATTCTCTGTGTAAGTGTTTATACAGAAATAGTTGTCAGTCGCTGTTATCAGTGATTGATAACATTTTCTATGTAAGGCTACTTTTACACTAGCATTAAAGTTTTCCGTTATTGAGTTCCGTCCTAGGGGCTGAATACCGGCAAAGTACAACTTGTTGCAGTTTTCTCTCTGGTCTGGAAATGCAACTAAACAGAACGGAATGCATTTTGGAGCACTCTGTTCTATTCAGTTCAGTTTTGTCCCCGTTGACAATGAATAAGGACAAAACTGAAGTGTTTTTTCCGGTATTGAACCCCTATGACGGATCTCAATACCGGAAAACTAAAGCGCTAGTGTGAAAATAGCCTTAGTGATTGATAGCATTCTCTGTGTAAGTATGTATACAGAGATAGCTGTCAGTCACTGATACCTGTACACGGGGAAGGTTTTTATCAATGATTGACAGCATTCTCTGTGTAAGTATGTATACAGAGATAGCTGTCAGTCACTGATACCTGTACACGGGGAAGGTTTTTATCAATGATTGATAGCATTCTCTGTGTAAGCATGTATACAGAGATAGCTGTCAGTCACTAATAGTTGTATACAGAGGAGGTGTTATCAATGATTGATAGCATTCTCTGTGTAAGTGTGTATTCATAGATAGCTGTCAGTCACTGATAACTGTACACAGGGGAGGTGTTATTAGTGATTGATAGCATTATCTGTGTTTGTGTATATACATTGGTAGCTGTAAGTCACTGATAGTTGTACACAGGGGAGGTGTTATCGGTGATTGATAGCATTCTCTGTGTAAGTGTGTATACATTGGTAGCTGTAAGTCACTGATAGTTGTACACAGGGGAGGTGTTATTAGTGATTGATAGCATTCTCTGTGTGTGTGTTTATACATTGGTAGCTGTAAGTCACTGATAGCTGTACACAGGGGAGGTGTTATCGGTGATTGATAGCATTCTCTGTGTAAGTGTGTATAGATTGGTAGCTGTCAGTCACTGATAGCTGTACACAGGGGAGGTGTTGTTAGTGATTGATAGTATTCTATGTGTGTAAGTGGTGTTAAGTTCAGAAATAGCAGATATATAAACATATAAATTATACATTTTACGGAATCTTTTCCCCAAAAAACGATATATCAGTCTGTTTAGCGCCTCCTGCTCTTTTACAGGCTGCCTGCAGATTGCACTGCATTTTGTGGTGACAAGTCCTCATTAACACAAATGTGAATGTTGAGGAGTACAAACTAGTACTGCTATGGCAATAGGATAAGATATTTGAATGTTGAAAAAAAATAAAAGTAATTACTCTATTTTTATTAAACTAAAGATGCTTTTTTTTTCCCAGATTAATATCTACAGCAATTAAAATCCTACACAGTGTGTTCACAGAAAGAGGGCACATGACTAATTTAAACAATACTCTTCCTAACTTTTTCTATCATTTGTTTATATACATACTTCATATATATTTTATATCAGTTCTGTTTTTCAGTACAATATTGACAACCTACCCTCAGGATAGGTTATCAATATCAGATCATCAAGAGTCTTTCTCCTGGCACTTTCGCAGACCATCTATTTGTCATATGATGACTTGAATGGGACTGAGCTGCAAATAGGCCATGTGACCGATGAATGTGACGTCACTGACTTAGGAAGAGGCTTTGGCACTCAATGAAGCCTCTATAAACAGCTGATCAGAGGAAGGTCTGGGAATTGGACCCCCCCCCCCCCCCCACACACACACACACCAATCAGATGTTTACATTTTTCTCATCAAAATCCCATTTAAAGAAACTCTGTCATCAGTATCAGCTTATTAGACCACCTGCATATGTTGCGGAATAGATGTGGGTTTCTTCACACAAATTCTTGAGTGGAAAAACAGCTGCGTAGTAAAATACCAGCAAAGTGTATGAGATTACACTAATTTTCAGTTTTTTTATGTGTGGAAATTGACCTGCCATACGGATTTCCAAATCAATTATACAGTCAGGTCCATAAATATTGGGACATCGACACAATTCGAACATTTTTGGCTCTATACACCACCACAATGAATTTGAAATGAAACGAGCTAGATGTGCTTTAACTGCAGACTGTCAGCTTTAATTTGATGGTATTGACATCCAAATCAGATGAACGGTGTAGGAATTACAACAGTTTGCATATGTGCCTCCCACTTGTTAAGGGACCAAAAGTGATGGGACAGAATAATAATCATAAATCAAGCTTTCACTTTTTAATACTCGGTTGCAAATCCTTTGCAGTCAATTACAGCCTGAAGTCTGGAATGCATTGACATCACCAGACGCTGGGTTTCATCCCTGGTGATGCTCTGCCAGTCCTCTACTGCAACTGTCTTCAGTTCCTGCTTGTTCTTGGGGTATTTCCCTTCAGTTTTGTCTTCAGCAAGTGAAATGCATGCTCAATCGGATTCAGGTCAGGTGATTGACTTGGCCATGCATAACATTCCACTTCTTACCCTTAAAAAACTCTTTGGTTGCTTTTGCAGTATGCTTTGGGTCATTGTCCATCCTCACTGTGAAGCGCTGTCCAATGAGTTCTGAAGCATTTGGCTGAATATGAGCAGATAATATTGCCCAAAACACTTCAGAATTCATCCTGCTGCTTTTGTCAGCAGTTACATCATCAATAAATACAAGAGAACCAGTTCCATTAGCAGCCATACATGCCCACGACATGACACTACCACCACCATGCTTCACTGATGAGGTGGTATGCTTAGGATCATGAGCAGTTCCTTTCCTTCTCCATACTCTTCTCTTCCCATCACTCTGGTACAAGTTGATCTTGGTCTTATCTGTCCATAGGATGTTGTTCCAGAACTGTGAAGGCTTTTTTAGATGTCATTTGGCAAACTCTAATCTGGCCTTCCTGTTTTTGAGGCTTACCAATGGTTTACATCTTGTGGTGAACCATCTGTATTCACTCTGGTGAAGTCTTCTCTTGATTGTTGACTTTAACACACATACACCTACCTCCTGGAGAGTGTTCTTGATCTGGCCAACTTATGTGAAGGGCGTTTTCTTCACCAGGGAAAGAATTCTTCGGTCATCCACCACAGTTGTTTTCTGTGGTCTTCTGGGTCTTTTGGTGTTGCTGAGCTCACCGGTGAGTTCCTTCTTTTTAAGAATGTTCCAAACAGTTGTTTTGGCCACGTCTAATGTTTTTGCTATCTCTCTGATTTTTTTATTTTATTTTTTTCAGCCTAATGATGGCTTGCTTCACTGATAGTAACAGCTCTTTGGATCTCATCTTGAGAGTTGACAGCAACAGATTCCAAATGCAAATAGCACACTTGAAATGGACTATGGACCTTTTATCTGCTCATTGTAATTGGGATAATGAGGGAATAACACACACCTGGCCATGGAACAGACGAGAAGCAAATTGTCCCATTACTTTTAGTCCCTTAACAAGTGGGAGGCAGATATGCAAACTGTTGTAATTCCTACACCGTTCACCTGATTTGGATATAAATAGCCTCAAATTAAAGCTGACAGTCTGCAGTTAAAGTACATCATGTTCATTTCAATTCAAATCCATTGTGGTGATGTATAGAGCCAAACATTTTAGAATTGTGTCGATGCCCCAATATTTATGGGCCTGACTGTATATGCAGTTTTAGCTGTGGATTTCACCCTTTTCCAATGAAGGGTACAATCTGTGGCAAAACTGCATTAAAGAACTCTGTTATAAACTGTGACACAGGAACAGGAACCCAGATCCCGAAGACAAGACAGTGTTCAGACAGGACAAAACAGGAACCAGAAAACAAGACAGATGCCTGAACCCCCTGAATGGCTGTCACAGACCGAGCTTCACAGACAGGCAGACAAGCAGATGCCTGGACCCCATGTGGAATGAATGCATGGCAATCACAGGGAGAGCTGGACAGACAGGCAGACAAGCAGATGCCTGGACCCCATGTGGAACAGATGCATGGTGGTCACAGGCAGAGCTGCACACATAGACAAGAGACAAGCAGATGCCTGGACCCCATGTGGAATGGATGCATGGCAGTCACAGGCAGAACTGCATAGATACGAGACTAGATGTCCTCCCTCTGGAGAACCCAGGAGCCCTCTCACTGAAGGCATAGATTCGGACTAGCAGATGCCTGTTCCCAATGCAGAGTTAGTCCATGGGCGAACAGACAGAGCTGCATGCAAGACATGGACATGAATGTGAGGAAACATCAAGCAGGGACCAAGACAAGGTGACCTTGATGTTTCACTAGGTAACTACACAGACAGTGCAGATGGAATATCCCCAGGTCAGGTGCATAGCAGACACACACAGACCAGACAATTAACCCCACCTGAACCGACACAAACAAGAAACAGAGTATCCACATTCACATGCCCACGTTCACACCCAAAAGGCCGCAGCCAGCATGCAGCCCCAAGTAACCAGCATACAGAGGGGAGCCGGCAACCAGTACGTGAGAGCGCATGCAGCCACCCTGCACGACAACCAGTGACACAGTAAACTGCATTGTGACACTTTGGCTAAAAGAAAATATGCCTCAAAACCTCCTCTAAATTAGGTGCTGTTTTTCCCCATAATGACATTTAAAAATGTGACCTAATTAGCATTACAGTAAAAACACTGCTCTGTAAATCAATCTGATCCTCACATACTTAAAAGGGTATGGAACAAATGTTAATTGTAACTCAAGGACGCTAAAACTGAGTTAACGCAAAAATCACGTACCCATTTTGGTGACTAAATGTATTCGTGTGGTTCACTAAGCAAAAAAAAACAAACGCTAAAATGTAACTTTTATTAAGTATGTATTAAAATAATTAGGGAAGAAAGGTCTCATAAAATATAGATTGTTCAATCCCACTTATTCTTCAAGAATAATTCGCGAGGGAGGGCAGCCAGGCAATGTGCAGGCACCGCTATCTCCCCTGGGGGACAAGGCTGATTTGGTGGGGGAGGAATTAATATGTGCACCTGAACCTCAGTTCTATCACTGATCCTATTTTCATTTAGTCAGTGAACAATGGCCTCTCACACACACTACCTTTTCAGCTATTCACCTCCAAAAACTCTTTTACTCCCCCACCACCTTTCCTATGAACACATAGACTACTGCTGTCTCACATAGGCTGATTGCTCTTGCTGCTATTGACTCTGACTTTTCTTACTGTCATTCATTCATACACTCTGCACTCGACGTGTTTCTGAGGCTTCTCATACACATCAGCCTCTTCATCAGGAACGCTTAATTGTAATAACACACAGATCAACATATAAAGATGCTGCATGCCATTGGCATCACGAGTGCAGCTAATCAAGACATAGCTGCACTGTAACGGGAGTAGCGCGGCCACTCAATGTGCCTGTTTATGAAGCTTAGTTCCCGCCTCTTCCAGACTGTGATGGCATCGCGGGATCCTATCAGTGTGGGGGAGTGTCATGCTCGGCACCCTCCGCCCCGCCTCTTTATCGCTGGAGCGCCGGAGAAAAGGTAAATAATTGAAGTGACTAAAGGAGGCTCATACTTAACACAGTGGTGAAATAGCCCCACTAAAATAACTGAAGAATTACCAGGGGGCGCTGTACATATATATATATATATATATATATATATATACACTCACCTAAAGAATTATTAGGAACACCTGTTCTATTTCTCATTAATGCGATTATCTAGTCAACCAATCAAATGGCAGTTGCTTCAATGCATGTAGGGTTGTGGTCCTGGTCAAGACAATCTCCTGAACTCCAAACTGAATGTCAGAATGGGAAAGAAAGGCGATTTAAACAATTTTGAGCGTGGCATGGTTGTTGGTGCCAGACGGGCCGATCTGAGTATTTCACAATCTGCTCAGTTACTGGGATTTCACGCACAACCATTTCTAGGGTTTACAAAGAATGGTGTGAAAAGGGAAAAACATCCAGTATGCGGCAATCCTGTGGGCGAAAATGCCTTGTTGATGCTAGAGGTCAGAGGAGAATGGGCCGACTGATTCAAGCTGATAGAAGAGCAACGTTGACTGAAATAACCACTCGTTACAACCGAGGTATGCAGCAAAGCATTTGTGAAGCCACAACACGCACAACCTTGAGGGGGATGGGCTACAACACACTCATCTCCACTACAAATAGGAAAAAGAGGCTACAATTTGCACAAGCTCACCAAAATTGGACAGTTGAAGACTGGAAAAATGTTGCCTGGTCTGATGAGTCTCGATTTCTGTTGAGACATTCAAATGGTTGAGTCCGAATTTGGCGTAAACAGAATGAGAACATGTATCCATCATGCCTTGTTACCACTGTGCAGGCTGGTGGTGGTGGTGTAATGGTGCGGGGGATGTTTTCTGGGCACACTTTAGGCCCCTTAGTGCTAATTGGCCATCGTTTAAATGCCACGGGCTACCTGAGCATTGTTTCTGACCATGTCCATCCCTTCATGACCACCATGTACCCATCCTCTGATGGCTACTTCCAGCAGGATAATGCACCATGTCACAAAGCTCGAATAATTTCAAATTGGTTTCTTGAACATGACAATGAGGTCACTGTACTAAAATGGCCCCCACAGTCACCAGATCTCAACCCAATAGAGCATCTTTGGGATCTGGTGGAACGGGAGCTTCGTGCCCTGGATGTGCATCCCTCAAATCTCCATCAACTGCAAGATGCTATCCTATCAATATGGGCCAACATTTCTAAAGAATGCTATCAGCACCTTGTTGAATCAATGCCACGTAGAATTAAGGCAGTTCTGAAGGCAAAAGGGGGTCCAACACCGTATTAGTATGGTGTTCCTAATAATTCTTTAGGTGAGTGTATATATATATACAGACGTGGACAAAATTGTTGGTACCCTTTGGTCAATGAAAGAAAAAGTCACAATGGTCACAGAAATAACTTTAATCTGACAAAAGTAATAATAAATTAAAATTCTATAAATGTTAACCAATGAAAGTCAGACATTGTTTTTCAACCATGCTTCAACAGAATTATGTAAAAAAATAAACTCATGAAACAGGCATGGACAAAAATGATGGTACCCCTAACTTAATATTTTGTTGCGCAACCTTTTGAGGCAATCACTGCAATCAAACGCTTCCTGTAACTGTCAATGAGACATCTGCACCTCTCAGCAGGTATTTTGGCCCACTCCTCATGAGCAAACTGCTCCAGTTGTGTCCGGTTTGAAGGGTGCCTTTTCCAGACTGCATGTTTCAGCTCCTTCCAAAGATGCTCAATAGGATTGAGGTCAGGGCTCATAGAAGGCCACTTTAGAATAGTCCAATTTTTTCCTCTTAGCCATTCTTGGGTGTTTTTAGCGGTGTGTTTTGGGTCATTGTCCTGTTGCAAGACCCATGACCTGCGACTGAGACCAAGCTTTCTGACACTGGCTAGTACATTTCTCTCTAGAATTCCTTGATAGTCTTGAGATTTCATTGTACCCTGCACAGATTCAAGACACCCTGTGCCAGACGCAGCAAAGCAGCCCCAGAACATAACAGAGCCTCCTCCATGTTTCACAGTAGGGACAGTGTTCTTTTCTTGATATGCTTCATTTTTTCGTCTGTGAACATACAGCTGATGTGCCTTGGCAAAAACTTCGATTTTTGTCTCATCTGTCCACAGGACATTCTCCCAGAAGCTTTGTGGCTTGTCAACATGTAGTTTGGCATATTCCAGTCTTGCTTTTTTATGATTCGTTTTCAACAATGGTGTCCTCCTTGGTCGTCTCCCATGTAGTCCACTTTGGCTCAAACAACGACGGATGGTGCGATCTGACACTGATGTTCCTTGAGCATGAAGTTCACCTTGAATCTCTTTAGAAGTCTTTCTAGGCTCTTTTGTTACCATTCGGATTATCCGTCTCTTAGATTTGTCATCAATTTTCCTCCTGCGGCCACGTCCAGGGAGGTTGGCTACAGTCCCATGGATCTTAAACTTATGAATAATATGTGCAACTGTACTCACAGGAACATCTAGTTGCTTGGAGATGGTCTTATAGCCTTTACCTTTAACATGCTTGTCTATAATTTTCTTTCTGATCTCTTGAGACAGCTCTTTCCTTTGCTTCCTCTGGTCCATGTCGAGTGTGGTACACACCATATCACCAAACAACACAGTGATTACCTGGAGCCATATATATAGGCCCAATGGCTGATTACAAGGTTGTAGACACCTGTGATGCTAATTAGTGGACACACCTTGAATTAACATGTCCCTTTGGTCACATTATGTTCTGTGTTTTCTAGGGGTACCATCATTTTTGTCCATGCCTGTTTCATGAGTTTATTTTTTTACATAATTCTGTTGAAGCATGGTTGAAAAACAATGTCTGACTTTCATTGGTTAACATTTATAGAATTTTAATTTATTATTACTTTTGTCAGATTAAAGTTATTTCTGTGACCATTGTGACTTTTTCTTTCATTGACCAAAGGGTACCAACAATTTTGTCCACGTCTGTATATATATATATATATTTTTTTTTATATATATATATATATATATATATATATATAAAACTCATAGTATAGTGGCTATTAACCACTATTACACCACAGATCCATATCAGGACATATTTATATAGATATGCAGGGTTGACATGAAGAGAGATATCAATCATTACTATGATAAGTACCTATAATGTATATAAAACGTGATGTATGTGAGTCATATTGGGCAAGGAGCACACCAATCTGATATAATATGAAGATGTCAAACAAGAAAAAGGAGCATAACTACTGTACTTTATATGTATCGCAATTGGCCCTCTTCTAAGAGATCTGCAAGGAGTCGGACGTCACCTAGCTTCTCCTCCTCTATCCCCAACAAGCGGCATTGGACTCGATCATGGGTAGAGAAGAATTTTTTCCATTTTAAACGTCTTATAAACAAATTCACATGTAGGGATGAAGGATAGCCCTTTCCGAAGTATCTCCATTTCTGTGCCTGTAAGAGTGCGCTGTGACAAATTAATGATCTGGAGGTCTTCAGTGTTTTTAATCCTATTTATTAATTTTTCCTGTTTCTTAGATGGTATTCTGAGCCCATACCTAAAAAAAAAAAACTCTCCTCTGGGACCACTGTCTCCTCTGCCTCTTCCCCTACTTCTGTTTGGTCGCCAACCTCGGCCTCTATTCCCGCCTCTATTCCTCAATGTGGTGTTAAAGTTTCCCCGTCAGTGTCATCCTCAGAGGAGGAGATGTCTGTTTCAGTTTCCGGGTTGCTTTTATTATACTTCCCAGTAAACTCAAATATTTTTCCTTCCTTAAAATCCCTGGTGTCACGTACATATAAGGAGTGTTTCCTTTCTCTAATGTAGCTGGTGAATTTCTCCACCGCTTGTTGTAATGTGGCCTCCCCCTTCTCAAAATCAGAAGCCTGTGTATACTTTGTGGTCCAGGAGCACATATTAATCCCCCCCCCCCCACATCAGCCTTGTCCCCCAGGGAAGATAGCGGTGCCAGCACATTGGCTGGCTGACTGCCCTGGTGAATTATCCTTGAAGAATAAGTGGGATTGGACAATCTATATTTAATGAGATCTTTCTTCCCTAATTATTTTAATACATATTTAATAAAAGTTACATTTTAGCGACATTTTTTTTTTTTGCTTAGTGAGCGATGCTAAAAATGAACAAAAAAACTTTATTTAGATAATTCACTTAAAAACTGGGTAGAAGACACTTCTCTAAACCAATCTATCAGGAGATAAGAAATATGTATAAGGACAGCACAAATAAACTCAAATAGCCTATCCGGGTAAATATGGCAATTTGCCACCTAATGCTGTCCCTATACCAATTAATATCCTTCGTGAGGGTCTAGATAGGGGGTTATACTTTCTTGATTGTCATTGCTCAAACATTCAGTATGGCGCAACTATTCCCTTCCATCTATGCTGCAAATGCTGTGTACAATGATACCACCCTATGTATCCCTCACTACTAGCTTAAATGAAACATTGTAGCTGCCTATCGCATATTCATTAGGTCTGTTATGACTAGCTGAAGCTCGACTCTGGCTCAACGCGTTTCTGGTTCACATAGTAACCTCCTCAGGAGCCCTCTCATTGTTTTGTAGATCCAGGATGTTCGCCTTTTCCGGAGCAAGAAACCGTCACGGTCATATAAAAGAAGAAGGATCTATTTTATTTGGATTAATCAATAAAAGATAAATAAATTATAAATCAACACATTTGGTGGATTTACAAGTCCCCTTTATCAGGTTTCAGTTGCATAAGAGACATTAGGTGTGATTACCAATATATATATGTGCAAAACTTGTGCCAGAAATTAAAAATAGAGAGGTGTTCCCCTGCATGAATGGGGACGCCTCCCTTTTTCATCTATACAATAAAAGATGTTCACGTTTATAAACATATAAAGGAGCCTTAAAATAAATATTGAGAGGTTTTAATAGAAGGGGCCCTGAATTGGGATGTGCCCTAAAATAAGTGTGCTGTGGATACGCTGCAAATTTTGAGGATCGTGGCTGCGATCCTCAGATCCGACGCTACAGTCCATCACTGGTAGGTTCCCATAGTTCCTATATATATTTATAGGAAGATATACTGGTTATCTTTCTTGATATTATAAAGTATACAGTGGACTTACTCATTATTACTGTTTCACAACCTTTAGGCTACTTTCGCATTAGCAGCACGGACCTCCGGCAGGCTGTTCCATCGGGTGAACAGCCTGTTAGATCCGTCCTGCCGCTAGTGACCGTGTGCCCCCGGACTGCCGCTCCATCCCCATTGACTATAATGGGGGCAGGAGCGGAGTTCCGGCGGAGGCACAGCAGCGCACGGCGAGAGGCTGACAGAATAAATGTTAGACAGAGCGGCAGTCCGGGGGCACACGTCACTAGCGGCAGGACGGATCCAACAGGCTGTTCACCCGACGGAACAGCTTGCCGGAGGTCCGTGCCGCTAGTGTGAAAGTAGCCTTAGGCTACTTTCCCACTCGTGTTTCTGGTTCCACTTGTGAGATCCGTTTCAGGTTTTAGAATTAAAAGCTGTGCACTGATTGGTTGGAGTGGACAAGGACCGTTTAGTACACCTTTAGTATGTTTCATCCAGATAGATAATATACACAGCACAAGTATTCGGTGCATTTTTCATCTGATTTATTAATAAGGCTTTCAACAAAACAATACTAATTAGAACGATAATGATATAGGGACAGGTGACCCCGGGATCCCCTGCCTGTTGTAATAACCAGAAAATGGATAGCGTGACCCACTGCGAAACAAACACTGCTATGTATAATCCAATTATATTTTCCATATTTAACACCTTTTAACTCTTCAAACTGAAGAAATATCGTGGTCGCACGCTGATGTGATTTCACAGTGTGCCGAGCTAAGGACAGATGTACACTCTATGGATCAATAATCATTATCATTCACTTGGATGGCCAGGAAAGGATAATTGCTATCACACTTCAGTGGCTCCACACATAGAAATGTTAAGCTCGGCCTTTCATGGCCTTGTTTGCCCAGTAGAAATGTTAATCTGTGTCGTTTTACCACATCTTTGGGATAACAAAGTGTTTTTATCTATCTGGTCTTAGGCTAGAAAGAAGGGCTGTGGATTTGGCTCGCTCATACTTCTTGGATAATTAATAATCGCATTGATATAGAAACAACCAAATGCCAAAAAGAAACTTTGTACAAAATTGTAATATATTATAATGTAATAGCCTATGCACAGCTCACAATTACATTGTGTTTGATAATTTTGTCTTTCCATTCTGCTTGTCTCAGTGTGTCCTGTATTAGGAATCAGAAGAGAATATGGATATCCATGGATATCAGTGACAGACTTACAGCAGAGGGGTTCCTTACCGAAACCAAAGTGAGGAACCTAGCTGCTGTGGGTCCATACCATTGTACATAACCGTCCAGAGACGGGGCAGCTTGGGCTTTACTTTCTCCCACACTTTTTACATCTACTATAAGTAAGGGCAGCATTTCTCTCATACAGATCTGCTTTGCCAACTTTTCTGTGTCCTTGTAAAGGACGATAAGTCGATGCCTCCTGTCTCATTGGTCCGGTAGCAGCTGCCTGGACTGTCCCTATGGTATGCACATCCTTGATCGTAAGTCTTTTTTATGTTATGGATGATATAAAACGATCTATGATTGGCGTTGATTTTTAATACTAGATTCACATTCGTTTTGATTGGTGACATAAGAGAGAATTTATCAAAGCCTGTACTTTAGTTTTTTTGACACAGAAATACTGTGCAGCACAAATAGCATGCTCATTTTATTCTACGGGTTGGCAAGTGATACCAAATATGTCAATATAGCAAAGCAGATGTGGATGTGCTGTGTCTGTGAACAGGGGGTTGTCTCACTTCAGCCAATAGCATTTATTATGTATAGAAAGTTAATACAAGGCACTTACTAATGTATTGTGATTGTCTATATTGCCTCCTTTTCTGTCTGGATACATTTTTCCATCTCATTAAACACTGCTCATGTCCATGGTTATGACCACCCTGCAATTCATCAGTGGTGGTCATGCTTGCACACTATAGGAAAATATACTAGCCTATATGCGCTTCCATGGTCCTGGTCACCAGAGAGGCCGACACTTTTTTCTATAGTGTGCAAACACGAGGGTGGTCGTAACCATGGAAACGAGCAGTGTATAATGTGATGGAAAAATGAATCCTGCCAGCAAAGGAAGCAATATGGATGATAACAATACATTAGGCCTCATGCACACGGCTGTTGTTTTGGTCCGCATCTGAGCAGCATGCGGACCCATTCACTTCAATAGGGCTGCAAAATATGCGGATAGCACTCCGTGTGCTGTCCGCATCCGTTTCTCCGTCCATGGTCTGCAAAAAAAATATATAACCTGTCCTATTCTTGTCTGCGTTTTGCGGACAAGAATAGGCAGTTATATCAATTGTTGTCCGTGCCGTTCTGCAAATTGCGGAATGCACACAGACACCATCCGTGTTTTGCGGATCCGCGTTTTGCGTACCACAAAGCACACAACGGTCGTGTGCATGAGGCCTTAGTAAGTGGCTTGTATTAACATTCTCTACATAATAAATTACACTTTCTGAAGTGAGACAACCCCTTTAAAGGTGTTATCAAAGTTGCCCTACTAGTATGCAGATAAACAACCAGGCCACTAATTTCTGTTATAGTGACTGCTGACCCACAGGGGTTAAGAGACACCGAAACGGAGCACTAAGGGATCAGGTAAAACCGTAGTCAGGGACAGACTGAAGCTATGGCAAGTAGTGTCTGTGTAATCCAAAAACAGTCTGAGGTCAGGGCGGGTAGCTCAGAGTCAGTACAGAGATCAGGCAGCAAAGGGTCAAATCCTGAAGTCAGGCAGTAGTCAATACACAGGCAGGCAACCAAGTTAATAGCATACCTTTAAAGGATACTACAGTACTAGAACCTATTGCTCAGGCATCCTCTAAGAGGAAGGTGCCTTAAGTACCCCATATGCTGGCCCTTTGAGAGCTGGAGAGAACTAGTTAGGGTGCATGGCTCAGCATACATGGAGTAGATTGAGCAGTGCTACTCTGGGTAAGAGGACAGTAATGGCAGTGGGTCTGAGCTGCTGGAGCCCAGGAGTGGAGAAACGGCTGAGAAAAGCAGCAGCTATGCCCACTGGGAAGAGTGAAGCAGTGCTGGGCACCATCTGTCCAATAGAATTTAAGTTTAAATATTTTTGCACACTACTGCAAAGAAATCAGTATTGTGAATGTGATACAAATATATATAAACTTTTTTAAAATATTTTTTTTTTGTAATTGAGCTTAGTTTTACTTTTATTTGTTCCAGTCAGTTTATTTCTTGCATTTATGCCTTAGAATACTTATCATTCCCCAGCATTGCTATATGTCAGCGCATTGTTGACTGGGAACCATTCATGGTAATTAGGGATGAGCGAACTCGAACTGTATAGTTCGGGTTCGTACCGAATTTTGGGGTGTCCGTGACACGGACCCGAACCCGGACATTTTCGTAAAAGTCCGGGTTCGGGTTCGGTGTTCGTCGCTTTCTTGGCGCTTTTGTGACGCTTTCTTGGCGCTTTTTGAAAGGCTGCAAAGCAGCCAATCAACAAGCGTCATACTACTTGCCCCAAGAGGCCATCACAGCCATGCCTACTATTGGCATGGCTGTGATTGGCCAGAGCACCATGTGACCCAGCCTCTATTTAAGCTGGAGTCACATAGCGCCGCCCGTCACTCTGCTCTGATTAGCGTAGGGAGAGGTTGCGGCTGCGACAGTAGGGCGAGATTAGGCAGATTAACTCCTCCAAAGGACTTGATTAACTGATCGATCTGCAGCTGTGGATCATTGAGCTGCTGATCCTCAATTGCTCACTGTTTTTAGGCTGCCCAGACCGTTTGTCAGTCACATTTTTCTGGGGTGATCGGCGGCCATTTTGTGTCTTGTGGTGCGCCAGCACAAGCTGCGACCAAGTGCATTTAACCCTCAATGGTGTGGTTGTTTTTTGGCTAAAGCCTACATCAGGGTGAAGCTGTCACACCAAGTGCATTTAACCAGCAATAGTCTGTTCATTTTTTGGCCATATACAAAATCAGGGGCAAGCTGCGCCTGTCACCAAGTGCATTTAACCCTCAATGGTGTGGTTGTTTTTTGGCTAAAGCCTACATCAGGGTGAAGCTGTCACACCAAGTGCATTTAACCAGCAATAGTCTGTTCATTTTTTGGCCATATACAAAATCAGGGGCAAGCTGCGCCTGTCACCAAGTGCATTTAACCCTCAATGGTGTGGTTGTTTTTTGGCTAAAGCCTACATCAGGGTGAAGCTGTCACACCAAGTGCATTTAACCAGCAATAGTCTGTTCATTTTTTGGCCATATACAAAATCAGGGGCAAGCTGCGCCTGTCACCAAGTGCATTTAACCCTCAATGGTGTGGTTGTTTTTTGGCTAAAGCCTACATCAGGGTGAAGCTGTCACACCAAGTGCATTTAACCAGCAATAGTCTGTTCATTTTTTGGCCATATACAAAATCAGGGGCAAGCTGCGCCTGTCACCAAGTGCATTTAACCCTCAATGGTGTGGTTGTTTTCTGGCTAAAGCCTACATCAGGGTGAAGCTGTCACACCAAGTGCATTTAACCAGCAATAGTCTGTTTATTTTTTGGCCATATACTACATCAGGGGCAAGCTGCGCCCGTCACCAAGTGCATTTAACCCTCAGTAGTGTGGTTGGTCAAGCTGTGACACCAAGTGCATTTAACCAGCAAAAGTCTGTTCATTTTTTGGCCATATACTACATCAGGGGCAAGCTGCGCCCGTCACCAAGTGCATTTAACCAGCAATAGTGTGGTTATTTTTTGGCCATATCCCAGTCTAATTCTGTCACTAAATCCATACCGGTCACCCAGCGCCTAAATACTAGGCCTCAAATTTATATCCCGCTAAATCTCTCGTTACCGCTGTCCTGTTGTAGCTGGGAAAGTTATTTAGTGTCCGTCAAAGCACATTTTTTGTTCTGGGTTGAAGTACAATTCCCAATTTAGCAATTTCATAATTTAGTGGTTTCTGCTATATCAGAGCTATTTGAAATCTATCCCTAAAAGGGTATATAATATTCAAGGTGCACATTGGGTCATTCAGAATAACTTCACACACACCCGCTACTGTGTATTTTCAAGTCTAATTCTGTCACTAAACCCATACCTGTCACCCAGCGCCTAAATACTAGGCCTCAAATTTATATCCTGCTAAATCTCTCGTTACCGCTGTCCTGTTGTAGCTGGGAAAGTTATTTAGTGTCCGTCAAAGCACATTTTTTGTTCTGGGTTGAAGTACAATTCCCAATTTAGCAATTTCATAATTTAGTGGTTTCTGCTATATCAGAGCTATTTGAAATCTATCCCTAAAAGGGTATATAATATTCAAGGTGCACATTGGGTCATTCAGAATAACTTCACACACACCCGCTACTGTGTATTTTCAAGTCTAATTCTGTCACTAAACCCATACCTGTCACCCAGCGCCTAAATACTAGGCCTCAAATTTATATCCTGCTAAATCTCTCGTTACCGCTGTCCTGTTGTAGCTGGGAAAGTTATTTAGTGTCCGTCAAAGCACATTTTTTCTTCTGGGTTGAAATACAATTCCCAATTTAGCAATTTCATAATTTAGTGGTTTCTGCTATATCAGAGCTATTTGAAATCTATCCCTAAAAGGGTAGATCATATTGAAGGTGCACATAGGGTCATTCAGAATAACTTCACACACACCCGCTACTGTGTATTTCCAAGTCTAATTCTGTCACTAAACCCATACCTGTCACCCAGCGCCTAAATACTAGGCCTCAAATTTATATCCCGCTAAATCTCTCGTTACCGCTGTCCTGTTGTAGCTGGGAAAGTTATTTAGTGTCCGTCAAAGCACATTTTTTGTTCTGGGTTGAAGTACAATTCCCAATTTAGCAATTTCATAATTTAGTGGTTTCTGCTATATCAGAGCTATTTGAAATCTATCCCTAAAAGGGTATATAATATTCAAGGTGCACATTGGGTCATTCAGAATAACTTCACACACACCCGCTACTGTGTATTTCCAAGTCTAATTCTGTCACTAAACCCATACCTGTCACCCAGCGCCTAAATACTAGGCCTCAAATTTATATCCTGCTAAATCTCTCGTTACCGCTGTACTGTTGTTGCTTGGAAAGATATTTAGTGTCCGTCAAAGCACATTTTTTGTTCTGGGTTGAAGTACAATTCCCAATTTAGCAATTTCATAATTTAGTGGTTTCTGCTATATCAGAGCTATTTGAAATCTATCCCTAAAAGGGTATATAATATTCAAGGTGCACATTGGGTCATTCAGAATAACTTCACACACACCCGCTACTGTGTATTTTCAAGTCTAATTCTGTCACTAAACCCATACCTGTCACCCAGCGCCTAAATACTAGGCCTCAAATTTATATCCTGCTAAATCTCTCGTTACCGCTGTACTGTTGTTGCTGGGCAAGATATTTAGTGTCCGTCAAAGCACATTTTTTGTTCTGGGTTGAAATACAATTCCCAATTTAGCAATTTCATAATTTAGTGGTTTCTGCTATATCAGAGCTATTTGAAATCTATCCCTAAAAGGGTATATAATATTCAAGGTGCACATTGGGTCATTCAGAATAACTTCACACACACCCGCTACTGTGTATTTTCAAGTCTAATTCTGTCACTAAACCCATACCTGTCACCCAGCGCCTAAATACTAGGCCTCAAATTTATATCCTGCTAAATCTCTCGTTACCGCTGTACTGTTGTTGCTGGGCAAGATATTTAGTGTCCGTCAAAGCACATTTTTTGTTCTGGGTTGAAATACAATTCCCAATTTAGCAATTTCATAATTTAGTGGTTTCTGCTATATCAGAGCTATTTGAAATCTATCCCTAAAAGGGTATATAATATTCAAGGTGCACATTGGGTCATTCAGAATAACTTCACACACACCCGCTACTGTGTATTTCCAAGTCTAATTCTGTCACTAAACCCATACCTGTCACCCAGCGCCTAAATACTAGGCCTCAAATTTATATCCTGCTAAATCTCTCGTTACCGCTGTACTGTTGTTGCTGGGCAAGATATTTAGTGTCCGTCAAAGCACATTTTTTGTTCTGGGTTGAAATACAATTCCCAATTTAGCAATTTCATAATTTAGTGGTTTCTGCTATATCAGAGCTATTTGAAATCTATCCCTAAAAGGGTATATAATATTCAAGGTGCACATTGGGTCATTCAGAATAACTTCACACACACCCGCTACTGTGTATTTTCAAGTCTAATTCTGTCACTAAACCCATACCTGTCACCCAGCGCCTAAATACTAGGCCTCAAATTTATATCCTGCTAAATCTCTCGTTACCGCTGTACTGTTGTTGCTGGGCAAGATATTTAGTGTCCGTCAAAGCACATTTTTTGTTCTGGGTTGAAATACAATTCCCAATTTAGCAATTTCATAATTTAGTGGTTTCTGCTATATCAGAGCTATTTGAAATCTATCCCTAAAAGGGTATATAATATTCAAGGTGCACATTGGGTCATTCAGAATAACTTCACACACACCCGCTACTGTGTATTTTCAAGTCTAATTCTGTCACTAAACCCATACCTGTCACCCAGCGCCTAAATACTAGGCCTCAAATTTATATCCTGCTAAATCTCTCGTTACCGCTGTACTGTTGTTGCTGGGCAAGATATTTAGTGTCCGTCAAAGCACATTTTTTGTTCTGGGTTGAAATACAATTCCCAATTTAGCAATTTCATAATTTAGTGGTTTCTGCTATATCAGAGCTATTTGAAATCTATCCCTAAAAGGGTATATAATATTCAAGGTGCACATTGGGTCATTCAGAATAACTTCACACACACCCGCTACTGTGTATTTCCAAGTCTAATTCTGTCACTAAACCCATACCTGTCACCCAGCGCCTAAATACTAGGCCTCAAATTTATATCCTGCTAAATCTCTCGTTACCGCTGTACTGTTGTTGCTGGGCAAGATATTTAGTGTCCGTCAAAGCACATTTTTTGTTCTGGGTTGAAATACAATTCCCAATTTAGCAATTTCATAATTTAGTGGTTCCTGCTATATCAGAGCTATTTGAAATCTATCCCAAAAAGGGTATATAATATTCAAGGTGCACATAGGGTCATTCAGAATAACTTCACACACACGCTTCTGTGCATTTCCAAGTCTAATTCTGTCACTAAATCCATACCGGTCACCCAGCGCCTAAATACTAGGCCTCAAATTTATATCCCGCTGAATTTGAATACAATACATTGGGCCAAATAATATATTTGTTGTTGTGGTGAACCATAACAATGAGAAAAACATCTAGTAAGGGACGCGGACGTGGACATGGTCGTGGTGGTGTTAGTGGACCCTCTGGTGCTGGGAGAGGACGTGGCCGTTCTGCCACATCCACACGTCCTAGTGTACCAACTACCTCAGGTCCCAGTAGCCGCCAGAATTTACAGCGATATATGGTGGGGCCCAATGCCGTTCTAAGGATGGTAAGGCCTGAGCAGGTACAGGCATTAGTCAATTGGGTGGCCGACAGTGGATCCAGCACGTTCACATTATCTCCCACCCAGTCTTCTGCAGAAAGCGCACAGATGGCGCCTGAAAACCAACCCCATCAGTCTGTCACATCACCCCCATGCATACCAGGGAAACTGTCTCAGCCTCAAGTTATGCAGCAGTCTCTTATGCTGTTTGAAGACTCCGCTGGCAGGGTTTCCCAAGGGCATCCACCTAGCCCTTCCCCAGCGGTGAAAGACATAGAATGCACTGACGCACAACCACTTATGTTTCCTGATGATGAGGACATGGGAATACCACCTCAGCATGTCTCTGATGATGACGAAACACAGGTGCCAACTGCTGCGTCTTTCTGCAGTGTGCAGACTGAACAGGAGGTCAGGGATCAAGACTGGGTGGAAGACGATGCAGGGGACGATGAGGTCCTAGACCCCACATGGAATGAAGGTCGTGCCACTGACTTTCACAGTTCGGAGGAAGAGGCAGTGGTGAGACCGAGCCAACAGCGTAGCAAAAGAGGGAGCAGTGGGCAAAAGCAGAACACCCGCCGCCAAGAGACTCCGCCTGCTACTGACCGCCGCCATCTGGGACCGAGCACCCCAAAGGCAGCTTCAAGGAGTTCCCTGGCATGGCACTTCTTCAAACAATGTGCTGACGACAAGACCCGAGTGGTTTGCACGCTGTGCCATCAGAGCCTGAAGCGAGGCATTAACGTTCTGAACCTGAGCACAACCTGCATGACCAGGCACCTGCATGCAAAGCATGAACTGCAGTGGAGTAAACACCTTAAAACCAAGGAAGTCACTCAGGCTCCCCCTGCTACCTCTTCTGCTGCTGCCGCCTCGGCCTATTCTGCTGCTGCCGCCTCGGCCTCTTCCTCCGCCTCTGGAGGAACGTTGGCACCTGCCGCCCAGCAAACAGGGGATGTACCACCAACACCACCACCACCACCTCCGTCACCAAGCGTCTCAACCATGTCACACGCCAGCGTTCAGCTCTCCATCTCACAAACATTTGATAGAAAGCGTAAATTCCCACCTAGCCACCCTCGATCCCTGGCCCTGAATGCCAGCATTTCTAAACTACTGGCCTATGAAATGCTGTCATTTAGGCTGGTGGACACAGACAGCTTCAAACAGCTCATGTCGCTTGCTGTCCCACAGTATGTTGTTCCCAGCCGGCACTACTTCTCCAAGAGAGCCGTGCCTTCCCTGCACAACCAAGTATCCGATAAAATCAAGTGTGCACTGCGCAACGCCATCTGTAGCAAGGTCCACCTAACCACAGATACGTGGACCAGTAAGCACGGCCAGGGACGCTATATCTCCCTAACTGCACACTGGGTAAATGTAGTGGCAGCTGGGCCCCAGGCGGAGAGCTGTTTGGCGCACGTCCTTCCGCCGCCAAGGATCGCAGGGCAACATTCTTTGCCTCCTGTTGCCACCTCCTCCTTCTCGGCTTCCTCCTCCTCTTCTTCCACCTGCTCATCCAGTCAGCCACACACCTTCACCACCAACTTCAGCACAGCCCGGGGTAAACGTCAGCAGGCCATTCTGAAACTCATATGTTTGGGGGACAGGCCCCACACCGCACAGGAGTTGTGGCGGGGTATTGAACAACAGACCGACGAGTGGTTGCTGCCGGTGAGCCTCAAGCCCGGCCTGGTGGTGTGTGATAATGGGCGAAATCTCGTTGCAGCTCTGGGACTAGCCAATTTGACGCACATCCCTTGCTTGGCGCATGTGCTGAATTTGGTGGTGCAGAAGTTCATTCACAACTACCCCGACATGTCAGAGCTGCTGCATAAAGTGCGGGCCGTCTGTTCGCGCTTCCGGCGTTCACATCCTGCCGCTGCTCGCCTGTCTGCGCTACAGCGTAACTTCGGCCTTCCCGCTCACCGCCTCATATGCGACGTGCCCACCAGGTGGAACTCCACCTTGCACATGCTGGACAGACTGTGCGAGCAGCAGCAGGCCATAGTGGAGTTTCAGCTGCAGCACGCACGGGTCAGTCGCACTACAGAACAGCACCACTTCACCACCAATGACTGGGCCTCCATGCGAGACCTGTGTGCCCTGTTGCGCTGTTTCGAGTACTCCACCAACATGGCCAGTGGCGATGACACCGTTATCAGCGTTACAATACCACTTCTATGTCTCCTTGAGAAAACACTTAGGGCGATGATGGAAGAGGAGGTGGCCCAGGAGGAGGAGGAGGAGGAGGAGGAAGAGGGGTCATTTTTAGCACTTTCAGGCCAGTCTCTTCGAAGTGACTCAGAGGGAGGTTTTTGGCAACAGCAGAGGCCAGGTACAAATGTGGCCAGCCAGGGCCCACTACTGGAGGACGAGGAGGACGAGGATGAGGAGGAGGTGGAGGAGGATGAGGATGAAGCATGGTCACAGCGGGGTGGCACCCAACGCAGCTCGGGTCCATCACTGGTGCGTGGCTGGGGGGAAAGGCAGGACGATGACGATACGCCTCCCACAGAGGACAGCTTGTCCTTACCCCTGGGCAGCCTGGCACACATGAGCGACTACATGCTGCAGTGCCTGCGCAACGACAGCAGAGTTGCCCACATTTTAACTTGTGCGGACTACTGGGTTGCCACCCTGCTGGATCCACGCTACAAAGACAATGTGCCCACCTTACTTCCTGCACTGGAGCGTGATAGGAAGATGCGCGAGTACAAGCGCACGTTGGTAGACGCGCTACTGAGAGCATTCCCAAATGTCACAGGGGAACAAGTGGAAGCCCAAGGCCAAGGCAGAGGAGGAGCAAGAGGTCGCCAAGGCAGCTGTGTCACGGCCAGCTCCTCTGAGGGCAGGGTTAGCATGGCAGAGATGTGGAAAACTTTTGTCAACACGCCACAGCTAACTGCACCACCACCTGATACGCAACGTGTTAGCAGGAGGCAACATTTCACTAACATGGTGGAACAGTACGTGTGCACACCCCTCCACGTACTGACTGATGGTTCGGCCCCATTCAACTTCTGGGTCTCTAAATTGTCCACGTGGCCAGAGCTAGCCTTTTATGCCTTGGAGGTGCTGGCCTGCCCGGCAGCCAGCGTTTTGTCTGAACGTGTATTCAGCACGGCAGGGGGCGTCATTACAGACAAACGCAGCCGCCTGTCTACAGCCAATGTGGACAAGCTGACGTTCATAAAAATGAACCAGGCATGGATCCCACAGGACCTGTCCGTCCCTTGTCCAGATTAGACATTAACTACCTCCCCATAACCATATATTATTGGACTCCAGGGCACTTCCTCATTCAATCCTATTTTTATTTTCATTTTACCATTATATTGCAAGGCTACCCAAAGTTGAATGAACCTCTCCTCTGCCTGTGTGCTAGGCCTAAATATATGCCAATGGATTGTTGCAGTGGTGGCTGACGTGAAGCCTCATTCTCTGCTATGACATGCAGACTGATTCTCTGGTGACATGAAGCCAGATTGTCTGTTACGGGACCTCTCTCCTCTGCCTGGGTGCCGGGGCCTAAATATCTGAGAATGGACTGTTCCAGTGGTGGGTGACGGGAAGCCAGATTCTCTGCTATGGAACCTCTCTCCAATTGATTTTGGTTAATTTTTATTTATTTAATTTTTATTTTAATTAATTTCCCTATCCACATTTGTTTGCAGGGGATTTACCTACATGTTGCTGCCTTTTGCAGCCCTCTAGCCCTTTCCTGGGCTGTTTTACAGCCGTTTTAGTGCCGAAAAGTTCGGGTCCCCATTGACTTCAATGGGGTTCGGGTTCGGGACGAAGTTCGGATCGGGTTCGGATCCCGAACCCGAACATTTCCGGGATGTTCGGCCGAACTTCTCGAACCCGAACATCCAGGTGTTCGCTCAACTCTAATGGTAATCCCATAATGCCACTTTGCGCTAATGGTCTGACAGAGGAAGCCCTGTCACTAGTGACGTGGCAACAAAGGGTTAAATTGCTGGGATCCCTAGCTATTACAGAGACAGTCGACTGTCAAAGTCTATGAATTCTTACTGTTGATCACATAGGCACAACTTGTGTGTTCTGCTTGTGGTCATCGGCTGCAGTGGAGAATGAGACATTGCCCATGCTGTGCCGGATGTAGACACAGTGGGATCTGGAACATGGACACAGCGGAGGCAGCGTGGAAGACCGGAGTGGTGAGAAGCAGGAGGAAAACTCATTATTCCTGAAGAAGCCTTTTAGGGAAGATCCTTCAGCTCTCCAGATGTCTATACTTTTATTTCTCATTAAATATTTCCTTCTGTTATTCCTCCTGGAAATGTATGAACAAATTGAAAATTAGGTTACACCATTCCCCTTGTCATAAGAGTATGCGCTTATTCAGTCTGACATTTAGAAAGTGGCCAATTATGCAGGGACTAAGGAAACGGTAATGCTCAATTCTTCATTTATACACACTTTTCCAGAGGGAATAATAGGGCACCATGGCCAATGTTAAGAAAAGATGCCCTAGATATTTCATGAAAAATGCAAGTTTTTACTAAAAGCTGACATGTTGGACAAGCCGATAGGTTCTCCTCAAGTAGCTGTGTAAAATCATAAAGGAAATACAGATCCTATACAGGTTCATCTTTTTACCAATGTAAATGTCACATCCTGTACGAGGCTGACCTTTATGAAAGTAGAATCACAAAATGGTTGATGCATTTACTGTAACATTTTCAGTGTTAGCAATTGCATTATTTTCAGGCAGACTCATGATGTCATCCCAGATTAGGGCTTCGTTCACATCACATTGTGATCCACCAGAAGAATAGAAAAAAGACACGGATCCGTTATTTTGAGCATCAGTTTTCATCAGTTTATCAGTTTTGTCACTTCCATCACAGATCAGTTATTTTTGATGGGAGTAAAAGTCCTATTTTTCAGGAATTCCTCTCCCGTCCAAAATAAGTGATCTCTGATGGAAGTGATACAAACTGATGCAAACTCATCATTACTGATTATCAAAATAATGGATCCCTAATTTTCCAGATCAGAAGAACAGAAAAATAAAGAGTGATGTGAACGTGTCCTAAGTAGGTTACATTCAATATGCAGCTAAACTGGATTTAACCCATTAACCTTTTGATATTCCCTTTGGGATTACTGAAAAGTCCCATAGGGGATTCTAAGGGCCTGGGAAATGAAGAGATCTAGTGTATTGATTTCCCCCACCATGATTAATGAGCTGTTTATCATTGCTGTGTGCTTACCACAGGGTTTCAGCATCTCCATAGTAAGGATGAGAAACTCTTAAGAACCTGATTACAGCTTTTCTGTATGAATGAGCAACCCAGTCCATTGCCCATTCTAGTGGTGGTCATGGTAGATTACCATTGTAGACATCTCAAATGTTCTCTGAGTACAACATGACTTTGCTTATGATATTATTAATTTACAATATATCTACAGTTGCAAGAAAAAGTATGTAACCCTTTGGAATGATATGGATTTCTGCACAAATTGGTCATAAAATGTGATCTGATCTTCATCTAAGTCACAACAATAGACAATCACAGTCTGCTTAAACTAATAACACACAAAGAATTACATTTTACCATGTTTTTATAGAACACCCTATGTAAACATTCACAGTGCAGGTGGAAAAAGTATGTGAACCCTTGGATTTAATAACTGGTTGAACCTTCTTTGGCAGCAATAACTTCAACCAAACGTTTCCTGTAGTTGCAGATCAGACGTGCACAACGGTCAGGAGTTTCAGTTCAGCAATATTCTTGGGATGTCTGGTGTGAATCGCTTTCTTGAGGTCATGCCACAGCATCTCAATCGGGTTGAGGTCAGGCCTCTGACTGGGCCACTCCAGAAGGCGTATTTTCTTCTGTTTAAGGCATTCTGTTGTTGATTTACTTCTATGCTTTGGGTCGTTGTCCTGCTGCAACACCCATCTTCTGTTGAGCTTCTGCTGGTGGACAGATGGCCTTAAGTTCTCCTGAAAAATGTCTTGATAAACTTGGGAATTCATTTTTCCTTCGATGATAGCAATCCGTCCAGGCCCTGACACAGCAAAGCAGCCCCAAACCATGATGCCCCCACCACCATACTTCACAGTTGGGATGAGGTTTTGATGTTGGTGTGCTGTGCCTCTTTTTCTCCACACATAGTGTTGTGTGTTTCTTCCAAACAACTCAACTTTGGTTTTATCTGTCCACAGAATATTTTGTCAGTACTGCTGTGAAACATCCAGGTGCTCTTGTGCAAACTGTAAATGTGCAGCAATGTTTTTTTTGGACAGCAGTGGCTTCCTCTGTGGTATCCTCCCATGAAATCCATTCTTGTTTAGTGTTTTATGTATTGTAGATTCTCTAACAGGGATGTTAGCATATGCCAGAGACTTTTGTAAGTCTTTAGCTGACACTCTAGGATTCTTCTTCACCTCATTGAGCAGTCTGCACTGTGCTCTTGCAGTCATCTTTACAGGACGGCCACTCCTAGGGAGAGTAGCAGCAGTGCTGAACTTTCTACATTTATAGACAATTTGTCTTATTGTGGACTGATGAACAGCAAGGCTTTTGGAGATACTTTTATAACCCTTTCCAGCTTTATGCAAGTCAACAATTCTTAATCGTAGGTCTTCTGAGAGCTCTTTTGTGCAAGGCGTCATTCACATTAGGCAATGCTTCTTGTGAAAAGCAAACCCGGAACTGGTGTGTGTTTTTTATAGGGCAGGGCAGCTGTAACCAACACCTCCAATCTCATCTTATTGTTTGGACTCCAGTTGGCTGACACCTCACTCCAATTAGCCCTTGAAGATGTCATTAGTCTAGAGGTTCACATACTTTTTCCACCTGCACTGTGAATGTTTACATGGTGTGTTCAATAAAAACATGGTAACATTTAATTCTTTGCGTGTTATTACTTTAAGCAGACTGTGATTGTCTATTGTTGTGATTTAGATGAAGATCAGATCACATTTTATGACCAATTTGTGCAAAAAATCCATATCATTCCAAAGGGTTCACATACTTTTTCTTGCAACTGTATATATCATGAGCGTCATATGTTTCCTACACTATTAACACGCACAGCATATAATTACAACCTGTAACAATCACTACAGTTAATCTTACCATTAAAGCTTTATTACATAAATTCATTTTCATATACTACAAAGGTAATATCGCTTATGGGCTGCACAGCCTTTTCTGGTATGAGGTCTTAAAGAGGACCTCTCCCCTCTCCTGACATGTCTGTTTTAGTAACTACTTGCATTCCCCATGTAATAACAATTTTGGAACAGCTTTCTTATGACTGTATGCTGTGCCATTCCTTTATTATTCCGGCTAGAAGTTTGCAAATAAATTGCCAGCAGTCTGCAGTAAAGGTACTGGTGGGCATTACCAATAGATGGTGTGTCTGACTGTGTCCAATCAGTACTGCTGCTGGGACACACCCCCAACTAGTAACACCCATCTGTAGCTTTACTGCAAGCTGCTGACAATTCATCATAACGTCTGGTAGAAATAACAGTGGCATGGCACAACATAGAGCCATAAGAATAGATGCTGCAAGAATGGTTATTAAATGGGGAATGCAGATGGTTAATAAAACAGAAATGTCAGGAGAGGGCGAGGTCCTCTGTAAGCCCTCAGACCAGAAAAGACTCCGCAGCCCATAAGCGATAATACCTTTGTAGTATATGAAAATGAATTTATGTAATGATGTTTTAATGATAAGATTAACTGTAGTGAATGTTACAGGTTGTAATGATATGCTGTGCGTGTTGATTGTGTAGTGCAGGGAATGTATGAAGCTTATGATATATAGATATATTCTAGGAGTTAATAGAATAGCCATGTCAGGAGAGGTGACGGGTCCTTCTCTAATTGTCACACTGAACCACTCCTAAGAATCACAGTAAGACATAAAGGACTATTATCGAAATTTTTGTGTATTATACACCAGCAATGTCTGATAAGTGCAGGTTCTACTTTCAGGACTCCCATGTATCAGGAGAAATGGGGTCACTTCTCCCACAGCTTGCAATCTAGAGAGGGGGGGAGCATGCAAAGCTCTTTCCAATAAAGAAAATGGGGAGATTTATAATTTAATTTACCCTATTATGGAATTAAAATGTCATATTTGCACAGTAATATGTGACTTTTTGAACTTCTCGTCTAAGTGGAGGGGCTTAGCGGGGGGAAAGGAGGCAGTACTTAGCATGGCCCACCAGATTTACTATAACTTACTCCAGAAACCTGCCACTTGTTACTCCAGCCCAGGGGGATCAAGAATGGCAAATGGGAACGCCCTAAGGGTGTTGTTGTAATAACTTATCATTTCATAACTACCACAAGCTTCAGAGGAGAGTCACATACATAGACACCACCTCTAACTCATCTACTACTTCCTATAGGGTTAAACAAGGGTCAATAGGGGTCCATTCTCCCGATGTGTAGGAGACCCAGAGATGGCTACTTGCCGCACCATTACCACTTGTCCATTCCCTCTCCTGAGCTGTGGTCACTCAGATCTGACATGGATACTAGATGTGAGTAACCACACATAGGCAAGCATCCCTGTGTCCAGATGGTTGAGACCACACAAAGTCATCGCAGGTCACAAGTGGCCTTCAGGCCCCAGCTATAAAGGCTCCCAAAGCACAATTTAATTCTAAGACCTCAGCAAAGACCCTAATTCTTATTGATTTTAGCCATTGAGGCACATATTCCAATAAAGTGCAATGCACCTTGCCGTTATGTACAGGAATTATAGACTTGAATGTCTGGATTTACAGCCAAAGCTCTTTGTGACCTTGAGTCTGTATTACCGTATTCATTCTGGTACAAAATTAAATTATAGAGCCATGGGGACATTCCTTCATTGCAAATTCATCATTCATGAGCGCCGATAGAAACATGTAAAAGTAAATTACATTAATTGAAATGTAATGATTTTCATAAAATTTCCATTAACAAAACATAGTGAAACAGTGTAGTAATTCACAGCAGAACTCTTCATATTAGCTTACCCACAATGTTCTGATAATATTATCCGCCAAGTAAACAAGGCGACAAAATCGCACGCTGACGGGACTAGAGGACACACAATGTGTTCCCTGAACACTGGGATTTGTAAACTCCTCTATGCGGGAGGTTTTCAGCTTGTCAATCATTGGTAAGTGATCTTGTCTAATTAAAACTAAGGATAGCTACTGTACCTTTGGAAAATATTTAGCTAAGTGCTTTTTTTAATCAAGCGCAGGCCATTGATTTACTACTGTACTGAATGGAGCCTTTTCTGGGACACGTAAATCAAGGAAATATCAATATCGCGAGTAATTTTACATCAACATCTCTCTCTCATATATATATATATTACAACAATCCATACTATTACTACACACTTGCTGTATATTCAGCAATTTTTTTGCTCCTACCCTCATTCAAATATTTTAGAAATCAGGTAATTTCATGGAGTCTATTTCACAGTAGCTGCAACTAACTTTTGCATTGTATTTTGATGCAATAATAATCATCAGCCGGATGATGCATTATAGTGACTGATACCTGGTGTGATTATAGTAGTTGGTTATAATATTACTAAACAATAAGTAATTTATAGTACATCAATGCATTGAAATAATGACATCCACTTGTTTAAAAACATAATAGAATTAGATAGATAGATAGATATATGAGATAGATAGATATTAGAGAGATAGATAGATATATGAGAGAGAGATATTAGAGAGATAGCGAGATAGACAGAGATAGATAGATAGATAGATAGATAGATAGATATGGATAGATAGAGAGATACATAGATATTAGAGAGATAGATAGATATATGAGAGAGATAGATATTAGAGAGATAGATATATGAGAGAGATACATATTAGAGAGATAGCGAGATAGACAGAGATAGATAGATAGATAGATAGATAGATAGATATGGATAGATAGAGAGATACATAGATATTAGAGAGATAGATATTAGAGAGATAGATGGATAGATAGAGAGGTAGATATTAGAGAGCTGATAGCTAGATAGATAGATATAGAATAGATAGATTTGGATAACAAGTATCTGCAGCTGTTACTGTAGCTACCCCAGGGCTGCACAGGTTGTCAGCAGCAGGACTTACAGACCAGTAAGTTGGAGATGACATACCTTAACAAGAGAGCAGCTTCCCAGAAGTAAAACCCAGACACAGCCGTGAGTATGCACCGGATCCGGGCCATTTTCTATCGTGATGGGCTGTGAAATTAAACTCATCAAAGTGATAGATGACTGAAGCTGGCAGTCGAAAACAGCAGGACCCTGAATCCAGCACCAAGGACAGCTCCACAATGAGGTTTCTATAATCCAGATGAAAAGCCAAGCTTCCCCCTAGTTGTCCTGCTAGACAAGACAATGAGAAGGAGGATGGGGGATAGTATGCATGATTGGAAATGTCAGATCCAGTACAGGAAGACTGATCTTCGGAGCAGGCAGAAGTGCACAGTCCACTCCAAGCTGCTGCATTCCTCCACACTGCTAGGAGGCTGCCCTGGTACAGGGGATGGATACAGGCGGGCTTGTTACCAGCCAATCAACAGGAGGCTCCTTTGACGGAGAAATAAGGAGCAGTAGTAACCCTTTGTGTGCTGACGGTGCACGTGGTGGAGCCATCAGATGGAATGCAATCTCAGAAGTTCACTTACACAGATCAGGCATTGCACACTGACCTAATGCGGAGTCAATGCCTGAGCTTTGAGACAAAGAATATTTATATATTGGATTCCAGGGCCAGCTCCAGATTCATGTGGGCCCCTGGGCGATAAAGTCTCAGTGGGCCCCCTTGTGAAATTTTGCACGGTGCTTACAGCAATGAAACTGCATGCATTATAGATTAAATACCTAACACGGAGCATGCTACAGAGCGGATATATGTGAATCAGTCCCTATATGCCTACTTTTGTTTTCTACCCAGTGTTTCAGTCCCTCAGGTCTACTCACAGATATGTGCCCCCTCACAGTAGATATGTCCAGATATGCCCCCTTCATAGTTGATATGCCAACATATATGCCCCATCACAGTAGATATGCCAAAATATGTGCCCCCTCACAGTAGATATGCCAAGATGTGTGCCCCGTTCACAGTAGATATGGCAAGACATGTGCCCTCTTACGGTGGATATGCCAAGATATGTGCCCAGTGCCCCATTCACAGTGGTGATGCCCAGATGTGCTCCCTGAAAAATAAATAAAATGCTCCTTGCCTCAATCACCTGGCTCCTCCCATGATCTGCAACACATCTTGCTGCTGTGTAGGAGGAGCAGAGCCTGCCCCACTCCTTCTCCTACACAGATCAGCAGGACGATGTGTGAGGACATCGTGCTGCTGCTGTGGAGCGCTGGCGGCTAAATGGTGGAGCGGGGAGCAAATAGTTCCCTGCTTCAGTGGCGTGCCTAGGGTGTTTGGCACCCAGGGCGGGTCCTTTCTCTGCCCCCCCCCAATACTTTAAAAAACATTAAACCCCCTCATAGTAGTATTGCTTTCATTGTACAACCTTTACAGTAGTTTTGTACAGATGTGTGCCCCCTCACAGTAGTTATGCCCTCTATGTTCCCCTTTAACAGTTGTAATGCCCTATCTGTGCCCCCTCACAGTAATAATCCCCATTATGCCTCTTTCACAGTAATAACCCCAATTGTGCCCCCTTCATAGTAATAATCTCTATTGTGTCCCCTTCATAGTAATAATCCCCATTGTGCCCCCCTCACAGTAATAATGCCCACTGTGTCCCTTTCAAAGCAATTATGCCCACTGTGCCCCCTTCATTGTAGTTAATCCCTCTGGCTCTGTGCCCCCTCCATAGTAGAAATTCCCATTGTGCCCCTTCACCTTAGTAATGCCCTCTGTGCCCCCTCCAGAGTAGTAATGCCATCTGTGCCCCCTCCATAGTAGAAATGCCCTCTGTGCCCCTCCATAGTAATAAAGACCTCTGTGCCCCCTCCATAGTAATAAAGTCCACTGTGCCCCTCCATAGTAATAAAGACCTCTGTGCCCCTCCATAGTAATAAAGACCTCTGTGCCCCCTCCATAATAATAAAGTCCTCTGTGCCCCTCCATAGTAATAAAGTCCTCTGTGCCCCCTCCATAGTAATAAAGTCCTCTGTGCCCCTCCAGAGTAATAAAGACCTCTGTGCCCCTCCATAGTAATAAAGACCTCTGTGCCCCTCCATAGAAATAAAGACCTCTGTGCCCCTCCATAGTAATAAAGACCTCTGTGCCCCTCCATAGTAATAAAGTCCTCTGTGCCCCCTCCATAGCAATAAAGTCCTCTGTGATCCCTCTGTATTAAAAACTAAAAAAAACACAGTAACTACTCACCTTGTCCTGTTCCTGAAGCTCACATACCTCTCTTTCCTACAGGCACAGATCGGTCTGCAGCACTATGTGGGCGGAGCTTATGCAGATTACCTGGCTGCAGGCTCCACCCACACATGCCGACAGCGCGATCCGTGCCTGCAGGCTGAATGGTGGAGTTGGGAGAAGTCTTCCTGCTTCACCATTCAGAGCACCTTCGGCCTGAAGAAGGTGAGAAGTGTGGAGAGCTGAGCGGTGAGTGACAGGTCCACAGCTTCCTGCGCTCCAGTAATGAGAGATTCCATCTGTATTGATGGAAGTGCTCATTGCTTCTGGCCTCTGGCAGCTATGCCATGGGCCCTGGCACTTGCCCGGGTATGCTGGGTGCTGACACCCGCCTTGTTGGATTCCCATTCTGGTCTCTGGGTCATCTCCCACAGATTCTCCTTAGGGAGTGTATAACAGCTTTTCACCAGGGAGAATTTACAATGTACCCCTGGCTCTAGGCCTGCTGAAGAATGAATGGCTTTTACAGGTGAAACTCGAAAAATTAAAATATCGTGTAAAGTTCATTTATTTCAGTAATGCAACTTAAAATGTGAAACTAACATATGAGATAGACTCTTTACATGCAAAGTGAGATATTTCAAGCCTTCATTTGTTATAAGTTGGATGAATATGGCTTACAGCTTATGAAAACCCTAAAGTCACAATTTTGAGGTGCCCTTTGCTCAGGGGGTATGGATTAATTAGCTGACTAGAGTGTGACACTTTGAGCCTAGAATATTGAACCTTTTCACAATGTTCTGATTTTATGTTGCATTACTGAGTATATCAATACCTGTCATTCCTGCATTTTTCTAAGTACTATATAGAATCGCTCTGCCCTCTCCAGTGTTCACCTTCATCACAAAGGGAGAAGGGAATGTCATTTGGCAGCCTGGTGATGGCTTGTGCGCTGCAGGCTGTCACAATGACAGGTTGAGCACTGGCTGCAGGACTAAAAACACAAAGCGCACTCCTTCCACAGGCTCCATCTGATTAGCATGCAGCTAAGGGCTCCGCTTCCCACCCGGCTTGATTGCAGTAAGAAGACTGCATGTTGTATGCCTACAATACCATACTGAAATAATCCCCATTCAGACTGTAATATTGGGGTTGTTTCTCCCTTTTACAATACTTGTAGATGTACTATAATATATATTGCAGACAGGGGTTTACCTAGCCTTTCAGTTTTCGCCTCAGGCAGCAGAAACGGCACCCCAACCCCCAATGCCAATTTCTTAACCTCACCCCTTCCCTCCAGCCCTACTGTTAAAGACATACTTGGAAAACATTACATACAGAGCTACAAAAATATACAGAGTAATACAACGCCACATACTGTGCTTCCCAATACTATACTGCAGAAAGATATAATCCCCTTTCCGCGGCGCCCTTCTTGCCCCTACCTGGTGCTGCCTGAGGAAATCGACTCACCTCCCCACATTGGTGGTGCACCTCTGATTGCAGATCATTTCTTTAAAAAGGTGTCACTCTACCGTTTACACTCAACTGGCGCCTAAGAAAATGGAAATTGAAATTATAAATTGTATTAATTATTATGAACGGGAAGTATCATTATACAGTATGTCTTTATAGAATATCCTTGAACTGTAATTGCTGGAGAATTTCTTTAAGACTTTAATATTGAGTAATTAAGCAATACAAAAATCACCGTAAAGGTTACTAAAGTGAGTCTGTCAGCAGTTTTAACTAGGGATGAGCAAATCGACTTCAGATGAAACATCCAAAGTCGATTTGCATAAAACTTTGCTCTAATACTGTATGGAGCAGGAGCTCCATACAGTATTAGAATGTATTGGCTCCGATGAGATGAAGTTATTTTAGTTGGAACTGAACCCGAGTTTGGGAAATGTTTTGTTGCAGTTCAAATTAATTTATGAAGTTATTACCCAAAGTCTCGCGAGACTTCAAGAATCAATAACTTCGGCTCATCGGAGCCAATACATTCAAATACTGTATGGAGCTCCTGCGCCATACAGTATTAGAACAAAGTTTTATGCAAATCGACTTTGGATGTTTCATCTGAAGTCGATTTGCTCATCCCTAGTTAAAACTGCTGACAGACAAGGTTTTATGCGAATCGACTTCGGATGTTTCATCCGAATTCCATTCGCTCATCCCTAGTTTTAATCTCTCTAATTGCTAACATTTGGTACAAATATGGAAAGCATCTCTATGTTGCGCCAAACAGACGGCTAGCATAACAGGGAAAATCCTGAGATCTCAACCTTAACCCCTTGCTGACGGAGCGATTTTACGTTTTCAAGTTTTTTACGCCCTGCCTTTTTGGAGCGTAGCTTTTTCATCCTTCTGTTAACAGGGCAGCAAGAGGACTTGTTATTTGCAGGATAAGTTGTACTTTCTAATGGCACCATTTAATATTGCATACAATGTAGTTGGGAGCTGGAAAGAAATCCAAATGGTGTGAAATTCTGCAACAGTTTTATGTTTTTATTTATATTTTTTTACAGCATTCACTATGTGGTAAGCGTGATTATGGTGATACCACATACAGTATGTATAGTTTTTCTTGTGTTTTAATACAAAAAATAAAAACCTTTAAAAAAAAATATTTTTTTATTTTCGTTGCTATATTCTGACTCACTCCTATAACTTTTTTTGTAGTTGTGTACGGAGCTGTGTGAGGGCTATGTTCTATTCACTGATCCTGGGGTGTGTACGACTTTTTGATCACTTTCTATTTATTTTTTTGTCGTAGATGAAGCGTCCAAAAAATAGCATATTAGCCATTTTTACTTTTTTTTCAGTTTCACCATTTGCCATATTAGTCAAATATTTATGGATCTTAATAATATGGGCATTTTCACATGTGGCGATGTTTATGATGTGTATTTTTTTTGTGTATGTGTTCTTATTCTCATCTTGGGGAATTTTTTTTATATTTTAAAAACCTTTTTTTTACACTTTTTTATTAGTTCCCTATGGGAACTCTAACAAGCAATCATTAGATTGCTATTCTCATAGACTCCAATGCATTAGGTTTGGAGTCTATAAAGATTTTACTATGTTCCTGTGGAGCCCTGCCACACTGCACTAATGTGCACCAGCCTCTTGTCACTCAGGAGGAGAGAGGCTGTTTCACACTTCATCCGGGTCACATGTTGGAAAGGGGTTAAAGGAGCTGTACACTCCTTTACAAGTGATGGCCTCTGTTCAACATAGGCCACCGCTACCTTACTGTCGAGTTCCGACACCCCGCACCTCCACTGATCAGCTGCCCTGCAGTATCTCCAGGACTGGAAGTCAGGCCCAGAAATACACAACTTCTTCCCTTGTTCAGTGGACGGAGCTGGTTGCTGCAGCACTACTCCCATGGAAGTGAGTCCACTACACAACAGAGCTGAACTACTGTAGAACAACTAAAACAAGAGCTCCAGCTCACCTGAAGTGAGGACACACGCCGTGCCCAGATAGGTCTGGATCACAACTGCTTTAAACATGTAGAAAAGTCCAGCACAGGTTGTTAACTCAGTTATGACTAAGGACGTGAATACGTCCGAAACTCGTAAACAGGAGTAACAGAGATTCTATTCCTTCACTTACACTCACCTAAAGAATTATTAGGAACACCATACTAATACGGTGTTGGACCCCCTTTTGCCTTCAGAACTGCCTTAATTCTATGTGGCATTGATTCAACAAGGTGATGATAGCATTCTTTAGAAATGTTGGCCCATATTGATAGGATAGCATCTTGCAGTTGATGGAGATTTGAGGGATGCACATCCAGGGCAGGAAGCTCCCGTTCCACCACATCCCAAAGATGTTCTATTGGGTTGAGATCTGGTGACTGTGGGGGCCATTTTAGTACAGTGAACTCATTGTCATGTTCAAGAAACCAATTTGAAATGATTTGAGCTTTGTGACATGGTGCATTATCCTGCTGGAAGTAGCCATCAGAGGATGGGTACATGGTGGTCATGAAGGGATGTACAAGGTCAGAAACAATGCTCAGGTAGCCCATGGCATTTAAACGATGGCCAATTGGCACTAAGGGGCCTAAAGTGTGCCCAGAAAACATCCCCCACACCATTACACCACCACCACCAGCCTGCACAGTGGTAACAAGGCATGATGGATACATGTTCTCATTCTGTTTACGCCAAATTCGGACTCTACCATTTTAATGTCTCAACAGAAATCGAGACTCATCAGACCAGTCAATATTTTTCCATTCTTCAACAGTCCAATTTTGGTGAGCTCGTGCAAATTGTAGCCTCTGTTTCCTATTTGTAGTGGAGATGAGTGGTACCCGGGGGGGGTCTTCTGCTGTTGTAGCCCATCCGCCTCAAGGTTGTGCGTGTTGTGGCTTCACAAATGCTTTGGTGCATACCTCGGTTGTAACGAGTGGTTATTTCAGTCAACGTTGCTCTTCTATCAGCTTGAATCAGTCGGCCCATTCTCCTCTGACCTCTAGCATCAACAAGGCATTTTCGCCCACAGGACTGCCGCATACTGGATGTTTTTCCCTTTTCACACCATTCTTTGTAAACCCTAGAAATGGTTGTGCGTGAAAATCCCAGTAACTGAGCAGATTGTGAAATACTCAGACCTGCCCGTCTGGCACCAACAACCATGCCACGCTCAAAATTGCTTAAATCACCTTTCTTTCCCATTCTGACATTCAGTTTGGAGTTCAGGAGATTGTCTTGACCAGGACCACAACCCTACATGCATTGAAGCAACTGCCATGTGATTGGTTGACTAGATAATCGCATTAATGAGAAATAGAACAGGTGTTCCTAATAATTCTTTAGGTTAGTGTATATGTACTGAATTTTCAAATAAAGCATGCATGGATTTTAACGACCTGTTTCTCTACATGCAGAACAACTGATCAGAGGTGAGGGGTGTGTGAACCCTGTCAATTAGATATTGATGGCCTAGACTGAGGATAGGCCATCACTTGTAAAGACATGGACAACCCCTTTAAACTCTTTCCCAATCCTTCCACTTTGCTCTTGATTGATGTCTTTGACAGTCTCATACAATATCCTATTCCAAATCCATGTTAATCAAGAGCAGAGAGGAGGAACTGAGAAGAGTTTACCCTTTTTCCCCAATTCCTACCTAACACGGTTGGCCGTTTTGAATGATCAAAACAGCTGGCACACTCCTTTCAAACCCAAGTCATTTCCAGTTATCATTTCTAATTTCAGTCATGCACTTGTGCTATGATATGAATGGATGTATACAGTCTACTTGCCATAAAACTGGCTGCATTCTCTATCGATTCACACTGATCCACCATAAGTGAGCATTGGTTATCTTAGGTAGGTTGTATTAGGCAGCAAGTGAAGAGGCAGTTCTTGTCTGTACATGACTGCAGTTTATGTGTTATAAACAGGAAAATGGGCAAGTGTAAGGATCTGAAGGACTAGGACAAGGGACTAATTGTAATTGGTAAATGTAGATAAAAACTCCAGTGACATTATGCAAAATTAGATTCACACAACGAATGCGAATTTCCTCGCGCTTCGTGGTAACAAATCGCAATTTTTCCTAAAATGGAAGCTACATGTGTGAGGACTGAGGACATGAGGCAAGGAACTCTGGGAAGGCAGGACCACCCAGATTGACATGCATGCAGCCAATCATCAGCCAGCCAGCCCTGTGATGTCACAGCCCTATAAATTCGGCAGCCATTTTAGTTTCTGCCATTTTCCAGCATTCTGAGTGCAGGGACAGACGTGCGAAGGCGCTAGGGACAGCAATAGGAAAAACCTCATTGCGAACAAAGAAACTGACAAAACGATTTATAATTGCAGTGAAAGGATAGGGAGGAATTATTTCACAGCATCTTAGTGCAGGGAAAGACATCAGAAGGTGCTAGGGACAGTGCTAGAAAAGCAATTTAGATGTGCAGGGAAAGATTATTTGGGGATCCAAATAGCCATTATACAGCTCTGTCATTCCAGCAATTTGTTCTTGGGGTGCAAGTGCTATGTTGAAAAGCCTTTAGTGGCTTATATCTATGGAAAAAGAAAAATATATCCGCAGTTTACTTCTGCAGTTATATGTGGTGAAAGCGTCTAGAGGCATATTTCAATACAAAAATAAAAATATATACACAGTTCACTGTTGCAGTTATTTGCGGTGAAAGCGTTTAGTGACTAGTGTTGAGCGCAAATATTCAAAAAGCAAATTTTTTTCCCGAATATCGGCACTTTGAGAATTTGCGAATATTTAGAATATAGAGCTATATATTCATAATGACGAATAAATATATATATTTTTTTTTAACACAGTACGTTTCAGGTGATCATCCCTCCCTTCTTCTAGCTTGTGGGCCAATGAGAAGGCTTTGTCACAGCTTAGCAACATCCCTAGCAACCAATAGAAAAGTTGCCTACCCCACGCCGATATTTAGCGAGCATTAAGCGAATAATACATTGCCAATTTTCGCAATCAAGAATATTATCTTGAATTTGCAAATTCACAAATATATGACGAATATTCTACAAAATATTTGAGAAATATCGCAAATTCAAATATTGCCCCTACCGCTCATCACTATTAGTGACGTATTTCAGTACAAAAAGAAAAACATATATGCAGTTCTCTGTTGAAGTTATTTGCGGTGCCCTTTTGCAAATTAGTGAAATGTGTTTTTCTGTCTACTAGATAGAGCAGGGGTATATCACAGCCAAAAATTCATGAATGTCACCCAACTATGTAACAAAAAAATGTGTGAAATTTATTAACCTGTCAGCTAGGTAGAGCAGGGGTATATCACAGCCAAAAATTGGCGAATGTCACCCGAAAATGTAACAGACAAGTTAGTGAAGTTTGTTTACCTGTCTACTAGGTAGAGGGTATATCATAGCCAAAAATTGGTGAATTTCAACCAAAAATGTAACAGACAAATTATTAAAATGACTTAAAATAAAATGCGTATAAATTTGGAGTAGGAGGTTGAGGAGGCTGTGGACATAGCGGTGTAGGTGGAAGCGGCGGTGGAGGAGGACGAGGAAGCCAAAACTGGTTTTTGATTTAAATTTACATTTTTTATTATTATTTTTTAATTAGGGTACACCACAAAAGAGTGTGAAATATAAAAAAATACAACAATGAGCAATTGCACTGTAGTATAACAATGGCTGTGGGATCCATGCCTGGTTCATTTTAAAAAACGTGAGCTTGTCCATATTGGCTTTGGACAGGCGGCTGCGCTTGTGTCTGTGATAACGCTGCCTGCCGTGCTAAACACACGTTCGGACAATACACTGGCTGCAGGGCAGGCCAGCACCTCCAAGGCGTAAAGGGCAAGCTCAGGCCATGTGTCCAATTTGGAGACCCAGAAGTTGAAGGGGGCAGACCTATCATTCAGTACGGTAGGCGTGTGCACACATACTGCTCCACCATGTTGCTGACAATGCTGCCACTGCTAAGACGTTCCATATCGTCTGGTGGTGCTGGTTGTTTTGGCGTGCTGACAAAGCTTTTCCACATTTTGGCCATGCTAACCCTGCCTTCTGAGGTGCTGGTGGTGCCCCAGCTGCGTTGGCGACCTCTTCCTCCTCCTCTGCCTTCGCCTTGTGCTTCCACTGTGCCCCCGCTGTCAGGTGGGAATGCCACCAGCAGCTTGTACTCGTGCATCTTACGATCACGCTCCAGTGACGGAATTAAGGACGGTACGTTGTCATTGTAATGGGGATCCAGCAGCATAGCCACCCAGTAATCAACAGAAGTTAGAATGTGGGCAACTTGGCGGTCGTTGCGGAGACACTGCAGCATGTAATCGCTCATGTGTGCCAGGCGGCCCAGAGGACACGACAAGCTGTCCTGTGTGGGAGGTGTATCGCCTGTGTCCTCTGTATCCCCCCAGCCACGCACCAGTGATGGCCATAAGCTGGTTTGGGTGCCACCCTGCTGGGAACACAGATCCTCCTCCTTCATCTCCTCATCCTCCACCTCATCATCCTCCAGAACTGTGCCCTGGCTGGACAATTGTGTACCTGGCATTTGTTGGTGCAGGAACCTACTCTCGGAGCCACTTGTGAATGACTGGCCGGAAACCCTATGAAATGATCCCTCTTCCTCCTCCTCCTGTGCCTCATCCTCTTCTATCATCGCCAGAAGCATTTTTTCAAGGAGGCATAGAAGTGGGATAGTAACGCTGAGAACGGCATTATCGGCACTGGCCATGTTGGTGGAGTACTCGAATCAGCGCAACAAGGAACACAGGTCTCAAATGGAGGCCCAGTCATTGGTGGTGAAGTGATGCTGTTCCGCAGAGCGACTCACCCACAGTCTGGCCAGCATGTGCAAGGTGGAGTATCCCCTTGTGGGCACGTCGCATATGAGGCGGTGAGCAGGAAGGCCGAAGTTACCCTGCAGCGCTGACAGGCGAGCAACAGCAGGATGAGAACGCTGAATGCGCGCACAGACGGCCTGCACTTTCTGCAGCAGCTCTGACATATCGGGGTAATTTTTAAGGAACCTCTGCACCACCAAATTCAGCACATACATTAGGCAAGTAATGTGCGTCAAACCGGCTAGTCCCAGAGCTGCTACGAGATTTTGTCCATTATCGCACACCACCAGGCCGGGCTTGAGGCTCACTGGCACCAACCTCTCATCGGTCTGTTGGGTTTGTCCCCTAAACAGATAAGTTTTAAAACTGCCTGCTGTCGTTTATCCCTGGCTGTGCTGAAGTTGGTGGTGAAGGTGTTACGCTGACCGGATGAGGAGCTGGTAGAGAATGAGGAAGCGGAGTAGTAGGAAGAAGCAACAGGAGGCAAACTGAAGCGCCCTGCAATCCTCGGTGGGGGAGGGACATGTGCCAAACTGCTATCCGCCTCAGGCCCAGCCGCCACTGCATTTACCAAGTGTGCTGTTATGTAGATATAATGTCCCTGACCGTGCTTACTGGTCCTCGTATCCGTAGTTAGGTGAACCTTGCCAGATGGCATCGCGCAGTGCACCCCTGATTTTGTCCCCCACTTAGTTGTGCATTGAAGGGATGGCTCGCCTGGAAAAGAAGTGGCCGCTGGGCACGACGTACTGTGGGACAGCCACTGCCATTAGGCTTTTAAAACTCTCTGTCTCCACCAGACAGAATGACAGCATTTCAAAGGCCAGGCATTTTGAAATGCTGGCATTCAGGGCTAGGGATCACGGGTGGGTAGGGGGGTACTTCATCTTTCGCTCCAGTGTTTGGGAGATGGAGAGCTGAATGCTTCCGTGGGACATTGTGGAGATGCTTGGTGACCAGGTGGTGGTGTTGCTGGCAGATGCTCTGTTTGCGGGGTGGCAGGTGCCACTGTCACTCTAGAAGTGAATGCAGAGGCCAAGACTGCAGCAGAAGAGGAAGCAGGAGGAGCCAGAGACCTTTCTTGCACTTAGATGCCTGGAAACGCCTCGCTTCAGGCTCTGATTGCACAGCGTGCAAACCACTCGTGTCTTGTCGTCAGCACATTGTCTGAAGAACGGCCACACCAGGGAACTCCTTGGAGCTGGCTTTGGTGTGTTCGTTGCCTTGCTGCGTTGGGCAGTAGCAGGCGTACTGTCTGGGGGATGGCCACTCCACTTTTGTACCCTGCTCCCTCTTCTGCTTTGCTGGTGGCTCTGTGCGACCATCGCCTCTTTCTCCGAACTACACAGGTCACTCGCATGACCTTGATTCCATGTGGGGTCGAGGACCTCATCGTCCTCAACATAATCTTCCATCCAGTATTCCCCCCTGCCCTCCTTGTCAGTCTGCACACTTTGGAAAGCCACAGCAGTTGGCACCTGTGTTTTGTCATCATCCGAGACGTGCTGCGGTGGTCCTCCCATGTACTCATCTCGAAACATAAGTGATTGGGCATCGGTGCACTCAATCTCTTCTACTTCTGGGGCAGGGCTATGTGGATAGCCCTGGGAAGCCCTGCTAGCAGAGTCATCAAAAAGCAAAAGAGACTGCTGCATGAATTGGGGCTCAGACTGCTTGGCTGATTTTGAAGGGGGTGAGGTGAAAGACTGATGGTGGGAGACAATGTGAAGGAACTGGAGGCACTGTCAGCAACCCAATCTACTATCGCCTGTACTTGTTCTGGCCTCACCATTCGTAGAGCCGCATTAGGCCCGACCAAATACTGTTGCAGGTTCTGTCGCCTACTCGCACCTGAGGAAGGTGTTTCACTTGTGCGTGTAGCTGGCATAGATCGACCACGTCCTCTCCCTGCAACAGGAGCTCCACCAGCAGCACCACGACCACGGCCACGTCCCTTATTTGACGCTCTCCTCATTCTCCGCAAATTTAGGATCTTGCCTAAAATGGGTGTTTTTTTTATAACAGAATATACCAGCAGTATCTAACACGTGTATTTCACACTGACAGATGCAGCAAAGGCTGCAAATTTTGTATTTTTCCCAAAATTATTGTTTTTTTAAACCCAGAAAATTATTGCAGTATTTCAAGCTTAAATTTCACACTGACAAATGCTGCATAGGCCCCAGATGTAGGTTATTGACAAAAAGGGGTGCTTTTTTAAACCCATAAAATTATTGCAATCTTTCAAGCTTGTATTTAACAATGACAGATGCAGCAAACGCTGCAAAATTAGGATTTTGCCCAAAATGGGTGTTTTTTTAAATAACAGAATATGACAGCAGTATCTTACGCTTGTATTTCACACTGACAGATGCAGCAAGGGCTGTAAAATTTTGTATTTTACCCAAAAGGGGTGTTTTTTAAATCCCAGAACATGATTGCAGTATTTCAAGATTAAAGAGGACCTTTCACCAGAATAAAACTTGTAAACTAACTATACAGGCATGTAGAGCGGCGCCCAGGGACCCCCATGCACTTACTGTTATACCTGGGCGCCGCTCCGTTCTCCCGTTATTGCCTCCGGTATCTTGATAGTTAGGCTCCACCCAGGGGAACCTGCCGTCGGCTCATTCTCCCATGCTGTAGTGCTGGCCAATCGCAGCGTTCAGCTCATAGCCTGAGAGAGAAAAAAACCTCTCAGGCTATGAGCTGAGCGCTGTGATTGGCCAGCGCTGCAGCATGGGAGAAGGAGGCGCCGGCAGGTTCACCTGGGTGGAGCCTAACTATGAAGATACCGGAGGCAATAACGGGAGAACGGAGCGGCGCCCAGGTATAACAGTAAGTGCAGGTCCCTGGGCGCCGCTCTACATGCCTGTATAGTTAGTTTAGAAGTTTTATTCTGGTGAAAGGTCCTCTTTAAATTTCACACTGACAAATGCTGTATAGGCTCTAGATGGATGGTATTGCCAAAAACTGGTGCTTTTTGAAACCCAGAAAATTATTGCAGTATTTAAAGCTTCTATTTGACTGTCACAAATGCACATATGCTGTGCTGGTGCACTGAACTTGCATAAAATGGGCGTAAAATTTTTATTTTTCTGTGTCACTGGGCTCAGGGCAGGGTAAAAATAATGTGTACTGCACCCACAAAACAAAATGTAGGTAGATTGCTGGGTTAACAAGTACTTCAGATTAAAGATTATTTCCTATTCTCTCCCTCACAGCAGCATCCTATCCCTACACTAATCAGAGAAGAGTGACGTGCAGTGTTACGTGACTCCAGCTTATATAGAGGCTGGGTCACATGCTGCACTGGCCAATCACAGCCCCATGCCATTATTAGGCAAGGCTGTGATGGCTTCTAAGGGCACACAAGTTAAACGCTTGTTGATTGGCTGCCTGCAGCCTTTTAAAAAGCGCCATTAACTCGACGAACACCAAACCCAAACTTTTACTGAAAAGTTTGGGTTCGGGTTCGGGTCCGGGGTCCAAAAATCCTAAAGTTCAGTACGAACCCGAACTTTACAGTTTGGGTTCGCTCAGGGGCGTAGCTAGAAATGCATGGGCCCCATAGCAAAAAAAATGTATGGCCCCCCCACCCCCCACATATCTATCAGGCCTCCCACCACCTCTTCCAGAGCTCCCACCCAAACACTCATCCTAGATCACCTACCAATAAGGCCCCATTCACACGTCCGCAATTCTGTTCTGCATTTTGTGGAACGGAATTGCGGACCCATTCATTTCTATGGGGCTGCACAATGTGCAGCCTGGACACGGAGTTGCGTACCCGCACTTCCCGGTCCGCAATTCCGTTCCCGAAAAAAATAGAACATGTCCTACTCTTGTCCGCAACTGCAAATTACGGATCGCACATTACCGATGTCAGTGTTTTGCGGATCCATGGGCCAGTGGATCCACAAAACACTTACGGACGTGTGAATGGGGCCTTACCATACATCTTCAGTTAGATGAGAGAGAAAAGTCTGAGTGCACTCAGACTTTTCTCTCTCATCTAACTTTTACAAGTCAGTCCCATCAGACTCCCAGTCCAGACTAGCCTGGTGCCTGCCACAGTAGTGCCTCTGCCACCACCAGACCACCAGCCCTGAGCCCGCCCACAGTGGAACTGGAACCATCTACTGCGAGTACAGCAACCTTCAATAAGGAGCAGAATTTAGGGTAGTTTCACACTTGCGGCAGGACGGATCCGGCAGGCTGTTCAGCTTGTTGGATCCGTCCTGCCGCTATTTCGCCTTGCCGCTACTCCATCCCTATTGACTATAATGGGAACGGGGACGGAGCTCCAATGCAGCGTTGCAGTGTGCGGTGAAAGGCTGGCGGCTGAAAAGTACTGCAAGTCCGACTTTTTCGTCCGGTGGCCTCTCACCGCGCAGTGCTGTGCTGCGCAGGAGCTCCGCCCCCATCCCCATTATAGTCAATGGGGACGGAGCAGCGGTCCAGCGAAATAGCAGCAGGACGGATCCGACAGGGTGAACAGCCTGCCGGATCCGTCCTGCCGCAAGTGTAAAAGTACCTTTATGTCTGTCATATAAGAGTGTGCCCCCCAAAAGAAGGAAGGTGCGCCCTCCTTATCACTGCTGGCATCTCTCTCACTTACTAATTACAGCACACACCCTGGCCTGTAGTGTCCACCATCAGACAGGGGAGGGAAGAAAAGAAACCCCAGAAATAGAGTGTCATTGTGCCCCCCAATGTGTTGGGGGCCACACTCTAGTTCTGGGGTTTCATCCCTCCCCTGTCTCATGGTGGACACTACAGGCCAGGGTGTGTGCTGTAATTAGTAATTAGTGACAGACTGATGATCTGAATTCTGAAGTTAAAAAGAGCTGCCTGCAGACCTGCAAGGATAAGGAAAGACTGATGGTGGGAGACAATGTGAAGGAACTGGAGGCACTGTCAGCAACCCAATCTACTATCGCCTGTACTTGTTCTGGCCTCACCATTCGTAGAGCCGCATTAGGCCCGACCAAATACTGTTGCAGGTTCTGTCGCCTACTCGCACCTGAGGAAGGTGTTTCACTTGTGCGTGTAGCTGGCATAGATCGACCACGTCCTCTCCCTGCAACAGGAGCTCCACCAGCAGCACCACGACCACGTCCCTTATTTGACGCTCTCCTCATTCTCCGCAAATTTAGGATCTTGCCTAAAATGGGTGTTTTTTTTATAACAGAATATAACAGCAGTATCTAACACGTGTATTTCACACTGACAGATGCAGCAAAGGCTGCAAATTTTGTATTTTTCCCCAAATTATTGTTTTTTTAAACCCAGAAAATTATTGCAGTATTTCAAGCTTAAATTTCACACTGACAAATGCTGCATAGGCCCCAGATGTAGGTTATTGCCAAAAAGGGGTGCTTTTTTAAACCCATAAAATTATTGCAATCTTTCAAGCTTGTATTTAGCCACGTCCCTTATTTGACGCTCTCCTCATTTTCCGCAAATTTAGGATCTTGCCTAAAATGGGTGTTTTTTTTATAACAGAATATAACAGCAGTATCTAACACGTGTATTTCACACTGACAGATGCAGCAAAGGCTGCAAATTTTGTATTTTTCCCAAAATTATTGTTTTTTTAAACCCAGAAAATTATTGCAGTATTTCAAGCTTAAATTTCACACTGACAAATGCTGCATAGGCCCCAGATGTAGGTTATTGCCAAAAAGGGGTGCTTTTTTAAACCCATAAAATTATTGCAATCTTTCAAGCTTGTATTTAACAATGACAGATGCAGCAAACGCTGCAAAATTAGGATTTTGCCCAAAATGGGTGTTTTTTTAAATAACAGAATATGACAGCAGTATCTTACGCTTGTATTTCACACTGACAGATGCAGCAAGGGCTGTAAAATTTTGTATTTTACCCAAAAGGGGTGTTTTTTAAAACCCAGAACATGATTGCAGTATTTCAAGATTAAAGAGGACCTTTCACCAGAATAAAACTTGTAAACTAACTATACAGGCATGTAGAGCGGCGCCCAGGGACCCCCATGCACTTACTGTTATACCTGGGCGCCGCTCCGTTCTCCCGTTATTGCCTCCGGTATCTTTATAGTTAGGCTCCACCCAGTGGAACCTGCCGTCGGCTCATTCTCCCATGCTGTAGTGCTGGCCAATCGCAGCGTTCAGCTCATAGCCTGAGAGAGAAAAAAGCCTCTCAGGCTATGAGCTGAGCGCTGTGATTGGCCAGCGCTGCAGCATGGGAGAAGGAGGCGCCGGCAGGTTCACCTGGGTGGAGCCTAACTATGAAGATACCGGAGGCAATAACGGGAGAACGGAGCGGCGCCCAGGTATAACAGTAAGTGCAGGTCCCTGGGCGCCGCTCTACATGCCTGTATAGTTAGTTTAGAAGTTTTATTCTGGTGAAAGGTCCTCTTTAAATTTCACACTGACAAATGCTGTATAGGCTCTAGATGGATGGTATTGCCAAAAATTGGTGCTTTTTGAAACCCAGAAAATTATTGCAGTATTTAAAGCTTCTATTTGACTGTCACAAATGCACATATGCTGTGCTGGTGCACTGAACTTGCATAAAATGGGCGTAAATTTTTTTTTTTTTCTGTGTCACTGGGCTCAGGGCAGGGTAAAAATAATGTGTACTGCACCCACAAAACAAAATGTAGGTAGATTGCTGGGTTAACAAGTACTTCAGATTAAAGATTATTTCCTATTCTCTCCCTCACAGCAGCATCCTATCCCTACACTAATCAGAGAAGAGTGACGTGCAGTGCTACGTGACTCCAGCTTATATAGAGGCTGGGTCACATGCTGCACTGGCCAATCACAGCCCCATGCCATTATTAGGCAAGGCTGTGATGGCTTCTAAGGGCACACAAGTTAAACGCTTGTTGATTGGCTGCCTGCAGCCTTTTAAAAAGCGCCATTAACTCGACGAACACCAAACCCAAACTTTTACTGAAAAGTTTGGGTTCGGGTTCGGGTCCGGGGTCCAAAAATCCTAAAGTTCAGTACGAACCCGAACTTTACAGTTTGGGTTCGCTCAGGGGCGTAGCTAGAAATGCATGGGCCCCATAGCAAAAAAAATGTATGGGCCCCCCCACCCCCCACATATCTATCAGGCCTCCCACCACCTCTTCCAGAGCTCCCACCCAAACACCCATCCTAGATCACCTACCAATAAGGCCCCATTCACACGTCCGCAATTCTGTTCTGCATTTTGTGGAACGGAATTGCGGACCCATTCATTTCTATGGGGCTGCACAATGTGCAGCCTGGACACGGAGTTGCGTACCCGCACTTCCCGGTCCGCAATTCCGTTCCCGAAAAAAATAGAACATGTCCTACTCTTGTCCGCAACTGCAAATTACGGATCGCACATTACCGATGTCAGTGTTTTGCGGATCCATGGGCCAGTGGATCCACAAAACACTTACGGACGTGTGAATGGGGCCTTACCATACATCTTCAGTTAGATGAGAGAGAAAAGTCTGAGTGCACTCAGACTTTTCTCTCTCATCTAACTTTTACAAGTCAGTCCCATCAGACTCCCAGTCCAGACTAGCCTGGTGCCTGCCACAGTAGTGCCTCTGCCACCACCAGACCACCAGCCCTGAGCCCGCCCACAGTGGAACTGGAACCATCTACTGCGAGTACAGCAACCTTCAATAAGGAGCAGAATTTAGGGTAGTTTCACACTTGCGGCAGGACGGATCCGGCAGGCTGTTCAGCTTGTTGGATCCGTCCTGCCGCTATTTCGCCTTGCCGCTACTCCATCCCTATTGACTATAATGGGAACGGGGACGGAGCTCCAATGCAGCGTTGCAGTGTGCGGTGAAAGGCTGGCGGCTGAAAAGTACTGCAAGTCCGACTTTTTCGTCCGGTGGCCTCTCACCGCGCAGTGCTGTGCTGCGCAGGAGCTCCGCCCCCATCCCCATTATAGTCAATGGGGACGGAGCAGCGGTCCAGCGAAATAGCAGCAGGACGGATCCGACAGGGTGAACAGCCTGCCGGATCCGTCCTGCCGCAAGTGTAAAAGTACCTTTATGTCTGTCATATAAGAGTGTGCCCCCCAAAAGAAGGAAGGTGCGCCCTCCTTATCACTGCTGGCATCTCTCTCACTTACTAATTACAGCACACACCCTGGCCTGTAGTGTCCACCATCAGACAGGGGAGGGAAGAAAAGAAACCCCAGAAATAGAGTGTCATTGTGCCCCCCAATGTGTTGGGGGCCACACTCTAGTTCTGGGGTTTCATCCCTCCCCTGTCTCATGGTGGACACTACAGGCCAGGGTGTGTGCTGTAATTAGTAATTAGTGACAGACTGATGATCTGAATTCTGAAGTTAAAAAGAGCTGCCTGCAGACCTGCAAGGATAAGGAAAGACTGATGGTGGGAGACAATGTGAAGGAACTGGAGGCACTGTCAGCAACCCAATCTACTATCGCCTGTACTTGTTCTGGCCTCACCATTCGTAGAGCCGCATTAGGCCCGACCAAATACTGTTGCAGGTTCTGTCGCCTACTCGCACCTGAGGAAGGTGTTTCACTTGTGCGTGTAGCTGGCATAGATCGACCACGTCCTCTCCCTGCAACAGGAGCTCCACCAGCAGCACCACGACCACGGCCACGTCCCTTATTTGACGCTCTCCTCATTCTCCGCAAATTTAGGATCTTGCCTAAAATGGGTGTTTTTTTTATAACAGAATATAACAGCAGTATCTAACACGTGTATTTCACACTGACAGATGCAGCAAAGGCTGCAAATTTTGTATTTTTCCCCAAATTATTGTTTTTTTAAACCCAGAAAATTATTGCAGTATTTCAAGCTTAAATTTCACACTGACAAATGCTGCATAGGCCCCAGATGTAGGTTATTGACAAAAAGGGGTGCTTTTTTAAACCCATAAAATTATTGCAATCTTTCAAGCTTGTATTTAACAATGACAGATGCAGCAAACGCTGCAAAATTAGGATTTTGCCCAAAATGGGTGTTTTTTTAAATAACAGAATATGACAGCAGTATCTTACGCTTGTATTTCACACTGACAGATGCAGCAAGGGCTGTAAAATTTTGTATTTTACCCAAAAGGGGTGTTTTTTAAAACCCAGAACATGATTGCAGTATTTCAAGATTAAAGAGGACCTTTCACCAGAATAAAACTTGTAAACTAACTATACAGGCATGTAGAGCGGCGCCCAGGGACCCCCATGCACTTACTGTTATACCTGGGCGCCGCTCCGTTCTCCCGTTATTGCCTCCGGTATCTTTATAGTTAGGCTCCACCCAGTGGAACCTGCCGTCGGCTCATTCTCCCATGCTGTAGTGCTGGCCAATCGCAGCGTTCAGCTCATAGCCTGAGAGAGAAAAAAGCCTCTCAGGCTATGAGCTGAGCGCTGTGATTGGCCAGCGCTGCAGCATGGGAGAAGGAGGCGCCGGCAGGTTCACCTGGGTGGAGCCTAACTATGAAGATACCGGAGGCAATAACGGGAGAACGGAGCGGCGCCCAGGTATAACAGTAAGTGCAGGTCCCTGGGCGCCGCTCTACATGCCTGTATAGTTAGTTTAGAAGTTTTATTCTGGTGAAAGGTCCTCTTTAAATCTCACACTGACAAATGCTGTATAGGCTCTAGATGGATGGTATTGCCAAAAATTGGTGCTTTTTGAAACCCAGAAAATTATTGCAGTATTTAAAGCTTCTATTTGACTGTCACAAATGCACATATGCTGTGCTGGTGCACTGAACTTGCATAAAATGGGCGTAAAATTTTTATTTTTCTGTGTCACTGGGCTCAGGGCAGGGTAAAAATAATGTGTACTGCACCCACAAAACAAAATGTAGGTAGATTGCTGGGTTAACAAGTACTTCAGATTAAAGATTATTTCCTATTCTCTCCCTCACAGCAGCATCCTATCCCTACACTAATCAGAGAAGAGTGACGTGCAGTGCTACGTGACTCCAGCTTATATAGAGGCTGGGTCACATGCTGCACTGGCCAATCACAGCCCCATGCCATTATTAGGCAAGGCTGTGATGGCTTCTAAGGGCACACAAGTTAAACGCTTGTTGATTGGCTGCCTGCAGCCTTTTAAAAAGCGCCATTAACTCGACGAACACCAAACCCAAACTTTTACTGAAAAGTTTGGGTTCGGGTTCGGGTCCGGGGTCCAATAATCCTAAAGTTCAGTACGAACCCGAACTCTACAGTTTGGGTTCGCTCAGGGGCGTAGCTAGAAATGCATGGGCCCCATAGCAAAAAAGAATTTATGGGCCCCCCCCACCCCCCACATATCTATCAGGCCTCCCACCACCTCTTCCAGAGCTCCCACCCAAACACCCATCCTAGATCACCTACCAATAAGGCCCCATTCACACGTCCGCAATTCTGTTCTGCATTTTGTGGAACGGAATTGCGGACCCATTCATTTCTATGGGGCTGCACAATGTGCAGCCTGGACACGGAGTTGCCGGTCCGCACTTCCCGGTCCGCAATTCCGTTCCCGAAAAAAATAGAACATGTCCTACTCTTGTCTGCAACTGCAAATTACGGATCGCACATTACCGATGTCAGTGTTTTGCGGATCCATGGGCCAGTGGATCCACAAAACACTTACGGACGTGTGAATGGGGCCTTACCATACATCTTCAGTTAGATGAGAGAGAAAAGTCTGAGTGCACTCAGACTTTTCTCTCTCATCTAACTTTTACAAAGCAGTCCCATCAGACTCCCAGTCCAGACTAGCCTGGTGCCTGCCACAGTAGTGCCTCTGCCACCACCAGACCACCAGCCCTGAGCCCGCCCACAGTGGAACTGGAACCATCTACTGCGAGTACAGCAACCTTCAATAAGGAGCAGAATTTAGGGTAGTTTCACACTTGCGGCAGGACGGATCCGGCAGGCTGTTCAGCTTGTTGGATCCGTCCTGCCGCTATTTCGCCTTGCCGCTACTCCATCCCTATTGACTATAATGGGAACGGGGACGGAGCTCCAATGCAGCGTTGCAGTGTGCGGTGAAAGGCTGGCGGCTGAAAAGTACTGCAAGTCCGACTTTTTCGTCCGGTGGCCTCTCACCGCGCAGTGCTGTGCTGCGCAGGAGCTCCGCCCCCATCCCCATTATAGTCAATGGGGACGGAGCAGCGGTCCAGCGAAATAGCAGCAGGACGGATCCGACAGGGTGAACAGCCTGCCGGATCCGTCCTGCCGCAAGTGTAAAAGTACCTTTATGTCTGTCATATAAGAGTGTGCCCCCCAAAAGAAGGAAGGTGCGCCCTCCTTATCACTGCTGGCATCTCTCTCACTTACTAATTACAGCACACACCCTGGCCTGTAGTGTCCACCATCAGACAGGGGAGGGAAGAAAAGAAACCCCAGAAATAGAGTGTCATTGTGCCCCCCAATGTGTTGGGGGCCACACTCTAGTTCTGGGGTTTCATCCCTCCCCTGTCTCATGGTGGACACTACAGGCCAGGGTGTGTGCTGTAATTAGTAATTAGTGACAGACTGATGATCTGAATTCTGAAGTTAAAAAGAGCGGCCTGCAGACCTGCAAGGATAAGGAAAGACTGATGGTGGGAGACAATGTGAAGGAACTGGAGGCACTGTCAGCAACCCAATCTACTATCGCCTGTACTTGTTCTGGCCTCACCATTCGTAGAGCCGCATTAGGCCCGACCAAATACTGTTGCAGGTTCTGTCGCCTACTCGCACCTGAGGAAGGTGTTTCACTTGTGCGTGTAGCTGGCATAGATCGACCACGTCCTCTCCCTGCAACAGGAGCTCCACCAGCAGCACCACGACCACGTCCCTTATTTGACGCTCTCCTCATTCTCCGCAAATTTAGGATCTTGCCTAAAATGGGTGTTTTTTTTATAACAGAATATAACAGCAGTATCTAACACGTGTATTTCACACTGACAGATGCAGCAAAGGCTGCAAATTTTGTATTTTTCCCCAAATTATTGTTTTTTTAAACCCAGAAAATTATTGCAGTATTTCAAGCTTAAATTTCACACTGACAAATGCTGCATAGGCCCCAGATGTAGGTTATTGCCAAAAAGGGGTGCTTTTTTAAACCCATAAAATTATTGCAATCTTTCAAGCTTGTATTTAACAATGACAGATGCAGCAAACGCTGCAAAATTAGGATTTTGCCCAAAATGGGTGTTTTTTTAAATAACAGAATATGACAGCAGTATCTTACGCTTGTATTTCACACTGACAGATGCAGCAAGGGCTGTAAAATTTTGTATTTTACCCAAAAGGGGTGTTTTTTAAAACCCAGAACATGATTGCAGTATTTCAAGATTAAAGAGGACCTTTCACCAGAATAAAACTTGTAAACTAACTATACAGGCATGTAGAGCGGCGCCCAGGGACCCCCATGCACTTACTGTTATACCTGGGCGCCGCTCCGTTCTCCCGTTATTGCCTCCGGTATCTTTATAGTTAGGCTCCACCCAGTGGAACCTGCCGTCGGCTCATTCTCCCATGCTGTAGTGCTGGCCAATCGCAGCGTTCAGCTCATAGCCTGAGAGAGAAAAAAGCCTCTCAGGCTATGAGCTGAGCGCTGTGATTGGCCAGCGCTGCAGCATGGGAGAAGGAGGCGCCGGCAGGTTCACCTGGGTGGAGCCTAACTATGAAGATACCGGAGGCAATAACGGGAGAACGGAGCGGCGCCCAGGTATAACAGTAAGTGCAGGTCCCTGGGCGCCGCTCTACATGCCTGTATAGTTAGTTTAGAAGTTTTATTCTGGTGAAAGGTCCTCTTTAAATTTCACACTGACAAATGCTGTATAGGCTCTAGATGGATGGTATTGCCAAAAATTGGTGCTTTTTGAAACCCAGAAAATTATTGCAGTATTTAAAGCTTCTATTTGACTGTCACAAATGCACATATGCTGTGCTGGTGCACTGAACTTGCATAAAATGGGCGTAAATTTTTTTTTTTTCTGTGTCACTGGGCTCAGGGCAGGGTAAAAATAATGTGTACTGCACCCACAAAACAAAATGTAGGTAGATTGCTGGGTTAACAAGTACTTCAGATTAAAGATTATTTCCTATTCTCTCCCTCACAGCAGCATCCTATCCCTACACTAATCAGAGAAGAGTGACGTGCAGTGCTACGTGACTCCAGCTTATATAGAGGCTGGGTCACATGCTGCACTGGCCAATCACAGCCCCATGCCATTATTAGGCAAGGCTGTGATGGCTTCTAAGGGCACACAAGTTAAACGCTTGTTGATTGGCTGCCTGCAGCCTTTTAAAAAGCGCCATTAACTCGACGAACACCAAACCCAAACTTTTACTGAAAAGTTTGGGTTCGGGTTCGGGTCCGGGGTCCAAAAATCCTAAAGTTCAGTACGAACCCGAACTTTACAGTTTGGGTTCGCTCAGGGGCGTAGCTAGAAATGCATGGGCCCCATAGCAAAAAAAATGTATGGGCCCCCCCACCCCCCACATATCTATCAGGCCTCCCACCACCTCTTCCAGAGCTCCCACCCAAACACCCATCCTAGATCACCTACCAATAAGGCCCCATTCACACGTCCGCAATTCTGTTCTGCATTTTGTGGAACGGAATTGCGGACCCATTCATTTCTATGGGGCTGCACAATGTGCAGCCTGGACACGGAGTTGCGTACCCGCACTTCCCGGTCCGCAATTCCGTTCCCGAAAAAAATAGAACATGTCCTACTCTTGTCCGCAACTGCAAATTACGGATCGCACATTACCGATGTCAGTGTTTTGCGGATCCATGGGCCAGTGGATCCACAAAACACTTACGGACGTGTGAATGGGGCCTTACCATACATCTTCAGTTAGATGAGAGAGAAAAGTCTGAGTGCACTCAGACTTTTCTCTCTCATCTAACTTTTACAAGTCAGTCCCATCAGACTCCCAGTCCAGACTAGCCTGGTGCCTGCCACAGTAGTGCCTCTGCCACCACCAGACCACCAGCCCTGAGCCCGCCCACAGTGGAACTGGAACCATCTACTGCGAGTACAGCAACCTTCAATAAGGAGCAGAATTTAGGGTAGTTTCACACTTGCGGCAGGACGGATCCGGCAGGCTGTTCAGCTTGTTGGATCCGTCCTGCCGCTATTTCGCCTTGCCGCTACTCCATCCCTATTGACTATAATGGGAACGGGGACGGAGCTCCAATGCAGCGTTGCAGTGTGCGGTGAAAGGCTGGCGGCTGAAAAGTACTGCAAGTCCGACTTTTTCGTCCGGTGGCCTCTCACCGCGCAGTGCTGTGCTGCGCAGGAGCTCCGCCCCCATCCCCATTATAGTCAATGGGGACGGAGCAGCGGTCCAGCGAAATAGCAGCAGGACGGATCCGACAGGGTGAACAGCCTGCCGGATCCGTCCTGCCGCAAGTGTAAAAGTACCTTTATGTCTGTCATATAAGAGTGTGCCCCCCAAAAGAAGGAAGGTGCGCCCTCCTTATCACTGCTGGCATCTCTCTCACTTACTAATTACAGCACACACCCTGGCCTGTAGTGTCCACCATCAGACAGGGGAGGGAAGAAAAGAAACCCCAGAAATAGAGTGTCATTGTGCCCCCCAATGTGTTGGGGGCCACACTCTAGTTCTGGGGTTTCATCCCTCCCCTGTCTCATGGTGGACACTACAGGCCAGGGTGTGTGCTGTAATTAGTAATTAGTGACAGACTGATGATCTGAATTCTGAAGTTAAAAAGAGCTGCCTGCAGACCTGCAAGGATAAGGAAAGACTGATGGTGGGAGACAATGTGAAGGAACTGGAGGCACTGTCAGCAACCCAATCTACTATCGCCTGTACTTGTTCTGGCCTCACCATTCGTAGAGCCGCATTAGGCCCGACCAAATACTGTTGCAGGTTCTGTCGCCTACTCGCACCTGAGGAAGGTGTTTCACTTGTGCGTGTAGCTGGCATAGATCGACCACGTCCTCTCCCTGCAACAGGAGCTCCACCAGCAGCACCACGACCACGGCCACGTCCCTTATTTGACGCTCTCCTCATTCTCCGCAAATTTAGGATCTTGCCTAAAATGGGTGTTTTTTTTATAACAGAATATAACAGCAGTATCTAACACGTGTATTTCACACTGACAGATGCAGCAAAGGCTGCAAATTTTGTATTTTTCCCCAAATTATTGTTTTTTTAAACCCAGAAAATTATTGCAGTATTTCAAGCTTAAATTTCACACTGACAAATGCTGCATAGGCCCCAGATGTAGGTTATTGCCAAAAAGGGGTGCTTTTTTAAACCCATAAAATTATTGCAATCTTTCAAGCTTGTATTTAACAATGACAGATGCAGCAAACGCTGCAAAATTAGGATTTTGCCCAAAATGGGTGTTTTTTTAAATAACAGAATATGACAGCAGTATCTTACGCTTGTATTTCACACTGACAGATGCAGCAAGGGCTGTAAAATTTTGTATTTTACCCAAAAGGGGTGTTTTTTAAAACCCAGAACATGATTGCAGTATTTCAAGATTAAAGAGGACCTTTCACCAGAATAAAACTTGTAAACTAACTATACAGGCATGTAGAGCGGCGCCCAGGGACCCCCATGCACTTACTGTTATACCTGGGCGCCGCTCCGTTCTCCCGTTATTGCCTCCGGTATCTTTATAGTTAGGCTCCACCCAGTGGAACCTGCCGTCGGCTCATTCTCCCATGCTGTAGTGCTGGCCAATCGCAGCGTTCAGCTCATAGCCTGAGAGAGAAAAAAGCCTCTCAGGCTATGAGCTGAGCGCTGTGATTGGCCAGCGCTGCAGCATGGGAGAAGGAGGCGCCGGCAGGTTCACCTGGGTGGAGCCTAACTATGAAGATACCGGAGGCAATAACGGGAGAACGGAGCGGCGCCCAGGTATAACAGTAAGTGCAGGTCCCTGGGCGCCGCTCTACATGCCTGTATAGTTAGTTTAGAAGTTTTATTCTGGTGAAAGGTCCTCTTTAAATCTCACACTGACAAATGCTGTATAGGCTCTAGATGGATGGTATTGCCAAAAATTGGTGCTTTTTGAAACCCAGAAAATTATTGCAGTATTTAAAGCTTCTATTTGACTGTCACAAATGCACATATGCTGTGCTGGTGCACTGAACTTGCATAAAATGGGCGTAAAATTTTTATTTTTCTGTGTCACTGGGCTCAGGGCAGGGTAAAAATAATGTGTACTGCACCCACAAAACAAAATGTAGGTAGATTGCTGGGTTAACAAGTACTTCAGATTAAAGATTATTTCCTATTCTCTCCCTCACAGCAGCATCCTATCCCTACACTAATCAGAGAAGAGTGACGTGCAGTGCTACGTGACTCCAGCTTATATAGAGGCTGGGTCACATGCTGCACTGGCCAATCACAGCCCCATGCCATTATTAGGCAAGGCTGTGATGGCTTCTAAGGGCACACAAGTTAAACGCTTGTTGATTGGCTGCCTGCAGCCTTTTAAAAAGCGCCATTAACTCGACGAACACCAAACCCAAACTTTTACTGAAAAGTTTGGGTTCGGGTTCGGGTCCGGGGTCCAATAATCCTAAAGTTCAGTACGAACCCGAACTCTACAGTTTGGGTTCGCTCAGGGGCGTAGCTAGAAATGCATGGGCCCCATAGCAAAAAAGAATTTATGGGCCCCCCCACCCCCCACATATCTATCAGGCCTCCCACCACCTCTTCCAGAGCTCCCACCCAAACACCCATCCTAGATCACCTACCAATAAGGCCCCATTCACACGTCCGCAATTCTGTTCTGCATTTTGTGGAACGGAATTGCGGACCCATTCATTTCTATGGGGCTGCACAATGTGCAGCCTGGACACGGAGTTGCCGGTCCGCACTTCCCGGTCCGCAATTCCGTTCCCGAAAAAAATAGAACATGTCCTACTCTTGTCTGCAACTGCAAATTACGGATCGCACATTACCGATGTCAGTGTTTTGCGGATCCATGGGCCAGTGGATCCACAAAACACTTACGGACGTGTGAATGGGGCCTTACCATACATCTTCAGTTAGATGAGAGAGAAAAGTCTGAGTGCACTCAGACTTTTCTCTCTCATCTAACTTTTACAAAGCAGTCCCATCAGACTCCCAGTCCAGACTAGCCTGGTGCCTGCCACAGTAGTGCCTCTGCCACCACCAGACCACCAGCCCTGAGCCCGCCCACAGTGGAACTGGAACCATCTACTGCGAGTACAGCAACCTTCAATAAGGAGCAGAATTTAGGGTAGTTTCACACTTGCGGCAGGACGGATCCGGCAGGCTGTTCAGCTTGTTGGATCCGTCCTGCCGCTATTTCGCCTTGCCGCTACTCCATCCCTATTGACTATAATGGGAACGGGGACGGAGCTCCAATGCAGCGTTGCAGTGTGCGGTGAAAGGCTGGCGGCTGAAAAGTACTGCAAGTCCGACTTTTTCGTCCGGTGGCCTCTCACCGCGCAGTGCTGTGCTGCGCAGGAGCTCCGCCCCCATCCCCATTATAGTCAATGGGGACGGAGCAGCGGTCCAGCGAAATAGCAGCAGGACGGATCCGACAGGGTGAACAGCCTGCCGGATCCGTCCTGCCGCAAGTGTAAAAGTACCTTTATGTCTGTCATATAAGAGTGTGCCCCCCAAAAGAAGGAAGGTGCGCCCTCCTTATCACTGCTGGCATCTCTCTCACTTACTAATTACAGCACACACCCTGGCCTGTAGTGTCCACCATCAGACAGGGGAGGGAAGAAAAGAAACCCCAGAAATAGAGTGTCATTGTGCCCCCCAATGTGTTGGGGGCCACACTCTAGTTCTGGGGTTTCATCCCTCCCCTGTCTCATGGTGGACACTACAGGCCAGGGTGTGTGCTGTAATTAGTAATTAGTGACAGACTGATGATCTGAATTCTGAAGTTAAAAAGAGCGGCCTGCAGACCTGCAAGGATAAGGAAAGACTGATGGTGGGAGACAATGTGAAGGAACTGGAGGCACTGTCAGCAACCCAATCTACTATCGCCTGTACTTGTTCTGGCCTCACCATTCGTAGAGCCGCATTAGGCCCGACCAAATACTGTTGCAGGTTCTGTCGCCTACTCGCACCTGAGGAAGGTGTTTCACTTGTGCGTGTAGCTGGCATAGATCGACCACGTCCTCTCCCTGCAACAGGAGCTCCACCAGCAGCACCACGACCACGGCCACGTCCCTTATTTGACGCTCTCCTCATTCTCCGCAAATTTAGGATCTTGCCTAAAATGGGTGTTTTTTTTATAACAGAATATAACAGCAGTATCTAACACGTGTATTTCACACTGACAGATGCAGCAAAGGCTGCAAATTTTGTATTTTTCCCAAAATTATTGTTTTTTTAACCTCTTAAGGACATAGGGCGTACAGGTACGCCCTTGTGCCCTGGTCATTAAGGACACAGGGCGTACATGTACGCCCTGTGCATTTTCGATCACCGCCGCACGGCGGGCGGTGATCGGAACCCCGTGCCTGCTCAAATCATTGAGCAGGCACTTGGAGCAAATGCGCCGGGGGGTCCGGTGACCCCCCCATGTATGCGATCGCAGAAAACCGCAGGTCAATTCAGACCTGCGGTTTTCTGCGTTTCCGGGTTATTCGGGTTTCTGAAGTCCCGATAACCCGGAACAGGATGGTGATGGTGGTGTGATTTCACTCCACCAATCACCATCCAGCGATCCTGAGTGGTGATGGTGACATCACCACTCAGGATCGCTTTCTGATTGGTCTGTGGGCGGTCCGGCGGCAGATTCAAAAGAGGCAGGCGCTCCTCTCCTCCTCCTTCTGTGTTCCGGAGCCGGAGGAGAGAGGAGCTGCCTGCACGTGTCTGCTGCACCCGATCTGTGCCCCCCATGACCCGATCTGTGCCCCCCAGGACCCGATCTGTGCCCCCCAGGACCCCATCAGGTACATAGGGACAGCTAGGGAAAGTTTGGTTTAGGCAGGGAAAAAAAAAGGGAAAGTTAGTTTTTGAACTTTGATTGCATCACCCTAGTTAGGGTGTCTGGGGTCCACAGCACAGCTGTGTGACCCTAGACCCCCCAGGGGTGCTGCCACTTGCCCCCCCACCCCCTGCCCCCCCCACCTTTTTTGGGGTGCATTTTTTTTTTTTCGTGTACGCTGACTGTGGCCGGCACTTAGTGTCCGGCCACTGTTAGCGCATCGCACACCCCACCGCTGATCAACTTCGGACGGTTGATCAGCGGTTTTGAATTTTTTTCCCCACATTTTTTGCCCTTTTTTTAGTTAGTTTATTTTATTTTTTTTCTGTTAGTTTTAGGGTGAGTTCGTGAACACCCGTGCCCCCACACACACGCACACAAAATAAAGAGTTACACACACGCACATATACACGCAGACACACACTCCCCTATGGCCCGCCGGACGTTCTCGGCCGAGGAGGCATACGCCCAGATTGCCTCTGACTCCGAGAGTCCCAGTGAGGATGAGGATGACCCCACATTCCTGTTGTCATCCGCATCCTCCTCATCATCTAGCGATGATGATGAGCCCCCAAGGCGGCGGAGACGCCGCCAGGCGGAGCAAGGGGACCGCCATGTTAGGGACCCTGTGGCCCACACTAGTACGAGCAGCTCTGGGGCTCGTACTGGTTTCCCGGCCCACCAGTTAAATCCACCGGAGCCCCCTGCCGGTGAACTTGTCTGGTGTAGCCCAGAGCGATACGAGCCTGTGATTCCTGATTTTGTAGGCCAATCAGGAATCCAGATTTCCACAGTGGGCTACACTGAATATGACTTTTTTTGTCATTTTTTCAGTGACCCACTGGTAAATCTGATGGTGGAGCAGACGAATCTGTACGCCCAACAGTTCGTCGCTCAACACCCGGGCTCCTTTTTGGCCAGGCCCGGTGGCTGGACTCCGGTCAGTGCAGCCGAAATGAGGACATTTTGGGGCCTCGTGCTGCATATGGGCCTGGTCAAAAAACCCAGTGTCAGGCTGTACTGGAGTGGGGACGTCCTATACCAGGCCCCACTTTACAGTACAGCCATGACACGCTCCCGGTTTGAGGCCATCCGGAAATGTCTGCATTATTCCGATAATGCAGCATGTCCCCCCCGAGGTGATCCTGCCCATGACCGTCTGTACAAGATACGGCCGGTCATCGATCACTTTGGGGCCAAATTCATGGAGGCCTATGTACCTGGAAGAGAGGTCGCGGTTGATGAGTCTCTCATTGCGTTCAAGGGGAGACTCATTTTCCGCCAGTATGTGCCCTCCAAGCGGGCGAGGTATGGCGTGAAGCTATACAAAATTTATGAGAGTACCTCAGGGTACACTTACAAATTTCGTGTATACGAGGGGCGAGATTCCCGGATTCAACCCCCAGAATGTCCCCCCACTCTGGGTGTTACCGGGAAACTTGTGTGGGACCTTATGTACCCACTGCTGGATAAGGGTTACCACCTTTACGTGGATAACTTTTATACCAGTATCCCCTTGTTCCAGTCCCTTGCCGCCAGATCCACGTCCGCTTGTGGGACCGTGCGGAAAAATCAACGCGGCCTCCCTGCCCACCCCCTCCAGGTACCTATCCCCAGGGGTGAGACCCGTGCCCTTACCACTGGAAACCTGTTGCTGGTCAGGTATAAGGACAAGAGGGATGTCCTTATGCTGTCCACAATTCATGGTAACGGCATCACCCCTGTCCCTGTGCGAGGTACCGCGGCAACGGTCCTCAAGCCCGATTGTATCGTCGCTTACAATCGGTATATGGGAGGAGTTGATCTCTCTGATCAAGTCCTCAAGCCATATAACGCCATGCGCAAAACCCGGGCATGGTACAAAAAAGTTGCGGTCTACTTGGTGCAGGTTGCCATGTACAACTCTTTTGTACTATCCCGAAGCGCTGGCAGCACAGGGACATTCCTCCAGTTCTATGAGGCAGTCCTCAAGGCCCTGATCTTTTCGGACCGGGAAAGAGCAGGCCGGAGTACCTCGGGAACTGTAGGTGCCCGGATCGTCCCTGGCCAACACTTTCCAGGTGTGGTCCCCCATACTGGAAAGAAGGGACGAACCCAAAAAAAGTGCAGAGTGTGTCGCAGGAGGGGGATACGGAAGGACACGACTACTCAGTGCGACACTTGCCCCGATCATCCGGGCCTCTGCATTGACGGTTGCTTCAGGGAGTATCACACTTCCATGGAGTACTAAATTTATATCCCAATTTAGCACTGACATCGGATAAAAAAAAATGGTTCTCAGACTTGAGACACCCAAAAAAACTAAAATAATTTATTAAAAGTAGACATAGGTATTGCCGCGTCGGTAATAATCTCCTCTATAAAAATGCCCCATTACCTAACCCCCCAGATTAACACGGTCCAGAAAAAAAAAAAAAGGTGCAAAAAAAGTTTTTTTTTGTCACCTTACATAATAAAAAGTTTAATAGCAAGCGATCAAAAAGTCATATAGCCCCCAAATTAGTGCCAATAAAACCGTCATCTCATCCCGCAAAAAATGAGCCCCCACATAAGATAATCAGATAAAAAAAAAAATAGAAAATGACTCTTAGACTTTAGAGATACAAAATTTTTTTTAGGGTATCAAAAAGGATAATATAGTCTAAAACCTAAATAATTGTAAAAAAAGTTGACTTATTAGGTATCGCCGCGTCCGTAAGAATCTCCTCTATAAAAATACCCCATGACCCAACCCCCCAGATTAACACAGTAAAAAAAAAAAAAAAAAAATAGGTGCAAAAAAATATTTTTTTTGTCACCTTACATAACAAAAAGTTTAATAGAAAGCGATCAAAAAGTCATATAGCCCCCAAAATAGTGCCAATAAAACCGTCCGCTCATCCCGCAAAAAATGAGCCCCCACATAAGATAATTGGCTAAAAGAAAATAAAAAAAATGACACTTAGACTTTAGAGATACCCAAAAAAAAATGTTGTATCAAAAAAGATAATATAGTCAAAAACCTAAATTATTGTAAAAAAAAAGTAGACTTATTAGATATTGCCGCGTCCGTAAGAATCTCCTCTATAACAATATCCCATGACCTAACTACCCAGATTAACACGGTTAAAAAAAAAAAAAAAAACGGTGCCAAAACCGCTATTTTTGGCACTTTTCCATTTCAGTCCGTTTTTTCCGGTAACAAAACAAGGGTTAACAACCAAACAAAAGTTAAAATTTATTACCCTGATACTGCAGTTTACAGAAACGCCACATTTGTGGTCGTAAACTGCTGTATCCGTAAAAGGGAGGCCGCAAAAGGAAAGGACCGACATGGTTTCTGGAAGGCCGATTTTGATGGCCTTTTTTATTGACACCATATCCCTTTTGAAGCCCCCCTGATGCCCCCCTAGAGTAAAAACTCCCTAAAATTGACCCCATCTAAGAAACTACACCCCTCAAGGTATTCAAAAATGATTATACAAACTTTATTAACCCTTTAGGTGTTCCTCAACAGTTAATGGCAAATGGAGATGAAATATCAGAATTTCTATTTTTGGTAACCTTGCCTCACAAAAATGTAATATAGAGCAACCAAAAATTATATTTGCCCTAAAAATACTCCCCCAAAAAATGCCACCTTATCCCGTAGTTTCCAAAATGGGGTCACTTTTAGGGAGTTTCGACTCCAGGGGTGCATCAGGGGGTTTGAAACAGGACACGGTGTAAATAAACCGGTCCATAAAAATCAGCCCTCCAAAAACCAAACGGCGCACCTTTCACTCTACGCCCCGCTGTGTGGCCGTACAGTAGTGTACGGCCACATATTGGGTGTTTCTGTAAACGGCAGAGTCAGGGTAATAAAGATTCAGTCTTGTTTGGCTGTTAACCCTTGCTTTGTTAGTAGAAAACATGGGTTAAAATGGAAAATAAGGCAAAAAAATGAAATTTTCCAATTTCATCCCCATTTGCCAATAACTCTTGTGCAACACCTAAAGGGTTAACGACGTATGTAAAACCAGTTTTGAATACCTTGAGGGGTGTAGTTTCTTAGATGGGGTCACTTTTAGGGAGTTTCGACTCCAGGGGTGCATCAGGGGGGTTGAAACAGGACACGGTGTAAATAAACCGGTCCATAAAAATCAGCCCTCCAAAAACCAAACGGCGCACCTTTCACTCTACGCCCCGCTGTGTGGCCGTACAGTAGTGTACGGCCACATATTGGGTGTTTCTGTAAACGGCAGAGTCAGGGTAATTAAGATACAGTCTTGTTTGGCTGTTAACCCTTGCTTTGTTAGTGGAAAACATGGGTTAAAATGGAAAATAAGGCAAAAAAATGGAATTTTCAAATTTCATCCCCATTTGCCAATAACTCTTGTGCAACATCTAAAGGGTTAACGACGTATGTAAAACCAGTTTTGAATACCTTGAGGGGTGTAGTTTCTTAGATGGGGTCACTTTTAGGGAGTTTCTACTCCAGGGGTGCATCAGGGGGCTTCAAATGGGACATGGTGTAAATAAACCAGTCCATAAAAATCAGCCCTCCAAAAACCACACGGCGCACCTTTCACTCTACGCCCCGCTGTGTGGCCGTACAGTAGTTTGCGGCCACATATTGGGTGTTTCTGTAAACGGCAGAGTCAGGGCAATAAAGATACAGTCTTGTTTGGCTGTTAACCCTTGATTTGTTAGTGGAAAACATGGGTTAAAATGGAAAATAAGGCAAAAAAAGAAATTTTCTAATTTCATCCCCATTTGCCAATAACTCTTGTGCAACACCTAAAGGGTTAACGACGTATGTAAAACCAGTTTTGAATACCTTGAGGGGTGTAGTTTCTTAGATGGGGTCACTTTTAGGGAGTTTCTACTCCAGGGGTGCATCAGGGGGCTTCAAATGGGACATGGTGTAAATAAACCAGTCCATAAAAATCAGCCCTCCAAAAACCATACGGCGCACCTTTCACTCTACGCCCCGCTGTGTGGCCGTACAGTAGTTTGCGGCCACATATTGGGTGTTTCTGTAAACGGCAGAGTCAGGGCAATAAAGATACAGTCTTGTTTGGCTGTTAACCCTTGATTTGTTAGTGGAAAACATGGGTTAAAATGGAAAATAAGGCAAAAAAAGAAATTTTCTAATTTCATCCCCATTTGCCAATAACTCTTGTGCAACACCTAAAGGGTTAACGACGTATGTAAAACCAGTTTTGAATACCTTGAGGGGTGTAGTTTCTTAGATGGGGTCACTTTTAGGGAGTTTCGACTCCAGGGGTGCATCAGGGGGGTTGAAACAGGACACGGTGTAAATAAACCGGTCCATAAAAATCAGCCCTCCAAAAACCAAACGGCGCACCTTTCACTCTACGCCCCGCTGTGTGGCCGTACAGTAGTGTACGGCCACATATTGGGTGTTTCTGTAAACGGCAGAGTCAGGGTAATTAAGATACAGTCTTGTTTGGCTGTTAACCCTTGCTTTGTTAGTGGAAAACATGGGTTAAAATGGAAAATAAGGCAAAAAAATGGAATTTTCAAATTTCATCCCCATTTGCCAATAACTCTTGTGCAACATCTAAAGGGTTAACGACGTATGTAAAACCAGTTTTGAATACCTTGAGGGGTGTAGTTTCTTAGATGGGGTCACTTTTAGGGAGTTTCTACTCCAGGGGTGCATCAGGGGGCTTCAAATGGGACATGGTGTAAATAAACCAGTCCATAAAAATCAGCCCTCCAAAAACCACACGGCGCACCTTTCACTCTACGCCCCGCTGTGTGGCCGTACAGTAGTTTGCGGCCACATATTGGGTGTTTCTGTAAACGGCAGAGTCAGGGCAATAAAGATACAGTCTTGTTTGGCTGTTAACCCTTGATTTGTTAGTGGAAAACATGGGTTAAAATGGAAAATAAGGCAAAAAAAGAAATTTTCTAATTTCATCCCCATTTGCCAATAACTCTTGTGCAACACCTAAAGGGTTAACGACGTATGTAAAACCAGTTTTGAATACCTTGAGGGGTGTAGTTTCTTAGATGGGGTCACTTTTAGGGAGTTTCTACTCCAGGGGTGCATCAGGGGGCTTCAAATGGGACATGGTGTAAATAAACCAGTCCATAAAAATCAGCCCTCCAAAAACCATACGGCGCACCTTTCACTCTACGCCCCGCTGTGTGGCCGTACAGTAGTTTGCGGCCACATATTGGGTGTTTCTGTAAACGGCAGAGTCAGGGCAATAAAGATACAGTCTTGTTTGGCTGTTAACCCTTGATTTGTTAGTGGAAAACATGGGTTAAAATGGAAAATAAGGCAAAAAAAGAAATTTTCTAATTTCATCCCCATTTGCCAATAACTCTTGTGCAACACCTAAAGGGTTAACGACGTATGTAAAACCAGTTTTGAATACCTTGAGGGGTGTAGTTTCTTAGATGGGGTCACTTTTAGGGAGTTTCTACTCCAGGGGTGCATCAGGGGGCTTCAAATGGGACATGGTGTAAATAAACCAGTCCATAAAAATCAGCCCTCCAAAAACCATACGGCGCACCTTTCACTCTACGCCCCGCTGTGTGGCCGTACAGTAGTTTGCGGCCACATATTGGGTGTTTCTGTAAACGGCAGAGTCAGGGCAATAAAGATACAGTCTTGTTTGGCTGTTAACCCTTGATTTGTTAGTGGAAAACATGGGTTAAAATGGAAAATAAGGCAAAAAAAGAAATTTTCTAATTTCATCCCCATTTGCCAATAACTCTTGTGCAACACCTAAAGGGTTAACGACGTATGTGACTTAATTTTACTAGTGTCATGAAGTACAATATGTGACGAAAAAACAATGTCAGAACGGCCTGGATAAGTCAAAGCGTTTTAAAGTTATCAGCACTTAAAGTGACACTGGTCAGATTTGCAAAAAATGGCCTGGTCCTAAGGTGTAAAAAGGCTGTGTCCTTAAGGGGTTAAACCCAGAAAATTATTGCAGTATTTCAAGCTTAAATTTCACACTGACAAATGCTGCATAGGCCCCAGATGTAGGTTATTGACAAAAAGGGGTGCTTTTTTAAACCCATAAAATTATTGCAATCTTTCAAGCTTGTATTTAACAATGACAGATGCAGCAAACGCTGCAAAATTAGGATTTTGCCCAAAATGGGTGTTTTTTTAAATAACAGAATATGACAGCAGTATCTTACGCTTGTATTTCACACTGACAGATGCAGCAAGGGCTGTAAAATTTTGTATTTTACCCAAAAGGGGTGTTTTTTAAAACCCAGAACATGATTGCAGTATTTCAAGATTAAAGAGGACCTTTCACCAGAATAAAACTTGTAAACTAACTATACAGGCATGTAGAGCGGCGCCCAGGGACCCCCATGCACTTACTGTTATACCTGGGCGCCGCTCCGTTCTCCCGTTATTGCCTCCGGTATCTTTATAGTTAGGCTCCACCCAGGGGAACCTGCCGTCGGCTCATTCTCCCATGCTGTAGTGCTGGCCAATCGCAGCGTTCAGCTCATAGCCTGAGAGAGAAAAAAGCCTCTCAGGCTATGAGCTGAGCGCTGTGATTGGCCAGCGCTGCAGCATGGGAGAAGGAGGCGCCGGCAGGTTCACCTAGGTGGAGCCTAACTATGAAGATACCGGAGGCAATAACGGGAGAACGGAGCGGCGCCCAGGTATAACAGTAAGTGCAGGTCCCTGGGCGCCGCTCTACATGCCTGTATAGTTAGTTTAGAAGTTTTATTCTGGTGAAAGGTCCTCTTTAAATTTCACACTGACAAATGCTGTATAGGCTCTAGATGGATGGTATTGCCAAAAATTGGTGCTTTTTGAAACCCAGAAAATTATTGCAGTATTTAAAGCTTCTATTTGACTGTCACAAATGCACATATGCTGTGCTGGTGCACTGAACTTGCATAAAATGGGCGCAAAATTTTTATTTTTCTGTGTCACTGGGCTCAGGGCAGGGTAAAAATAATGTGTACTGCACCCACAAAACAAAATGTAGGTAGATTGCTGGGTTAACAAGTACTTCAGATTAAAGATTATTTCCTATTCTCTCCCTCACAGCAGCATCCTATCCCTACACTAATCAGAGAAGAGTGACGTGCAGTGCTACGTGACTCCAGCTTATATAGAGGCTGGGTCACATGCTGCACTGGCCAATCACAGCCCCATGCCATTATTAGGCAAGGCTGTGATGGCTTCTAAGGGCACACAAGTTAAACGCTTGTTGATTAGCTGCCTGCAGCCTTTTAAAAAGCGCCATTAACTCGACGAACACCAAACCCAAACTTTTACTGAAAAGTTTGGGTTCGGGTTCGGGTCCGGGGTCCAAAAATCCTAAAGTTCAGTACGAACCCGAACTTTACAGTTTGGGTTCGCTCAGGGGCGTAGCTAGAAATGCATGGGCCCCATAGCAAAAAAAATGTATGGGCCCCCCCACCCCCCACATATCTATCAGGCCTCCCACCACCTCTTCCAGAGCTCCCACCCAAACACCCATCCTAGATCACCTACCAATAAGGCCCCATTCACACGTCCGCAATTCTGTTCTGCATTTTGTGGAACGGAATTGCGGACCCATTCATTTCTATGGGGCTGCACAATGTGCAGCCTGGACACGGAGTTGCGTACCCGCACTTCCCGGTCCGCAATTCCGTTCCCGAAAAAAATAGAACATGTCCTACTCTTGTCCGCAACTGCAAATTACGGATCGCACATTACCGATGTCAGTGTTTTGCGGATCCATGGGCCAGTGGATCCACAAAACACTTACGGACGTGTGAATGGGGCCTTACCATACATCTTCAGTTAGATGAGAGAGAAAAGTCTGAGTGCACTCAGACTTTTCTCTCTCATCTAACTTTTACAAGTCAGTCCCATCAGACTCCCAGTCCAGACTAGCCTGGTGCCTGCCACAGTAGTGCCTCTGCCACCACCAGACCACCAGCCCTGAGCCCGCCCACAGTGGAACTGGAACCATCTACTGCGAGTACAGCAACCTTCAATAAGGAGCAGAATTTAGGGTAGTTTCACACTTGCGGCAGGACGGATCCGGCAGGCTGTTCAGCTTGTTGGATCCGTCCTGCCGCTATTTCGCCTTGCCGCTACTCCATCCCTATTGACTATAATGGGAACGGGGACGGAGCTCCAATGCAGCGTTGCAGTGTGCAGTGAAAGGCTGGCGGCTGAAAAGTACTGCAAGTCCGACTTTTTCGTCCGGTGGCCTCTCACCGCGCAGTGCTGTGCTGCGCAGGAGCTCCGCCCCCATCCCCATTATAGTCAATGGGGACGGAGCAGCGGTCCAGCGAAATAGCAGCAGGACGGATCCGACAGGGTGAACAGCCTGCCGGATCCGTCCTGCCGCAAGTGTAAAAGTACCTTTATGTCTGTCATATAAGAGTGTGCCCCCCAAAAGAAGGAAGGTGCGCCCTCCTTATCACTGCTGGCATCTCTCTCACTTACTAATTACAGCACACACCCTGGCCTGTAGTGTCCACCATCAGACAGGGGAGGGAAGAAAAGAAACCCCAGAAATAGAGTGTCATTGTGCCCCCCAATGTGTTGGGGGCCACACTCTAGTTCTGGGGTTTCATCCCTCCCCTGTCTCATGGTGGACACTACAGGCCAGGGTGTGTGCTGTAATTAGTAATTAGTGACAGACTGATGATCTGAATTCTGAAGTTAAAAAGAGCTGCCTGCAGACCTGCAAGGATAAGGAAAGACTGATGGTGGGAGACAATGTGAAGGAACTGGAGGCACTGTCAGCAACCCAATCTACTATCGCCTGTACTTGTTCTGGCCTCACCATTCGTAGAGCCGCATTAGGCCCGACCAAATACTGTTGCAGGTTCTGTCGCCTACTCGCACCTGAGGAAGGTGTTTCACTTGTGCGTGTAGCTGGCATAGATCGACCACGTCCTCTCCCTGCAACAGGAGCTCCACCAGCAGCACCACGACCACGGCCACGTCCCTTATTTGACGCTCTCCTCATTCTCCGCAAATTTAGGATCTTGCCTAAAATGGGTGTTTTTTTTATAACAGAATATAACAGCAGTATCTAACACGTGTATTTCACACTGATAGATGCAGCAAAGGCTGCAAAATTTGTATTTTTCCCAAAATTATTGTTTTTTTAAACCCAGAAAATTATTGCAGTATTTCAAGCTTAAATTTCACACTGACAAATGCTGCATAGGCCCCAGATGTAGGTTATTGCCAAAAAGGGGTGCTTTTTTAAACCCATAAAATTATTGCAATCTTTCAAGCTTGTATTTAACAATGACAGATGCAGCAAACGCTGCAAAATTAGGATTTTGCCCAAAATGGGTGTTTTTTAAAATAACAGAATATGACAGCAGTATCTTACGCTTGTATTTCACACTGACAGATGCAGCAAGGGCTGTAAAATTTTGTATTTTACCCAAAAGGGGTGTTTTTTAAAACCCAGAACATGATTGCAGTATTTCAAGATTAAAGAGGACCTTTCACCAGAATAAAACTTGTAAACTAACTATACAGGCATGTAGAGCGGCGCCCAGGGACCCCCATGCACTTACTGTTATACCTGGGCGCCGCTCCGTTCTCCCGTTATTGCCTCCGGTATCTTTATAGTTAGGCTCCACCCAGTGGAACCTGCCGTCGGCTCATTCTCCCATGCTGTAGTGCTGGCCAATCGCAGCGTTCAGCTCATAGCCTGAGAGAGAAAAAAGCCTCTCAGGCTATGAGCTGAGCGCTGTGATTGGCCAGCGCTGCAGCATGGGAGAAGGAGGCGCCGGCAGGTTCACCTGGGTGGAGCCTAACTATGAAGATACCGGAGGCAATAACGGGAGAACGGAGCGGCGCCCAGGTATAACAGTAAGTGCAGGTCCCTGGGCGCCGCTCTACATGCCTGTATAGTTAGTTTAGAAGTTTTATTCTGGTGAAAGGTCCTCTTTAAATCTCACACTGACAAATGCTGTATAGGCTCTAGATGGATGGTATTGCCAAAAATTGGTGCTTTTTGAAACCCAGAAAATTATTGCAGTATTTAAAGCTTCTATTTGACTGTCACAAATGCACATATGCTGTGCTGGTGCACTGAACTTGCATAAAATGGGCGTAAAATTTTTATTTTTCTGTGTCACTGGGCTCAGGGCAGGGTAAAAATAATGTGTACTGCACCCACAAAACAAAATGTAGGTAGATTGCTGGGTTAACAAGTACTTCAGATTAAAGATTATTTCCTATTCTCTCCCTCACAGCAGCATCCTATCCCTACACTAATCAGAGAAGAGTGACGTGCAGTGCTACGTGACTCCAGCTTATATAGAGGCTGGGTCACATGCTGCACTGGCCAATCACAGCCCCATGCCATTATTAGGCAAGGCTGTGATGGCTTCTAAGGGCACACAAGTTAAACGCTTGTTGATTGGCTGCCTGCAGCCTTTTAAAAAGCGCCATTAACTCGACGAACACCAAACCCAAACTTTTACTGAAAAGTTTGGGTTCGGGTTCGGGTCCGGGGTCCAATAATCCTAAAGTTCAGTACGAACCCGAACTCTACAGTTTGGGTTCGCTCAGGGGCGTAGCTAGAAATGCATGGGCCCCATAGCAAAAAAGAATTTATGGGCCCCCCCCACCCCCCACATATCTATCAGGCCTCCCACCACCTCTTCCAGAGCTCCCACCCAAACACCCATCCTAGATCACCTACCAATAAGGCCCCATTCACACGTCCGCAATTCTGTTCTGCATTTTGTGGAACGGAATTGCGGACCCATTCATTTCTATGGGGCTGCACAATGTGCAGCCTGGACACGGAGTTGCCGGTCCGCACTTCCCGGTCCGCAATTCCGTTCCCGAAAAAAATAGAACATGTCCTACTCTTGTCTGCAACTGCAAATTACGGATCGCACATTACCGATGTCAGTGTTTTGCGGATCCATGGGCCAGTGGATCCACAAAACACTTACGGACGTGTGAATGGGGCCTTACCATACATCTTCAGTTAGATGAGAGAGAAAAGTCTGAGTGCACTCAGACTTTTCTCTCTCATCTAACTTTTACAAAGCAGTCCCATCAGACTCCCAGTCCAGACTAGCCTGGTGCCTGCCACAGTAGTGCCTCTGCCACCACCAGACCACCAGCCCTGAGCCCGCCCACAGTGGAACTGGAACCATCTACTGCGAGTACAGCAACCTTCAATAAGGAGCAGAATTTAGGGTAGTTTCACACTTGCGGCAGGACGGATCCGGCAGGCTGTTCAGCTTGTTGGATCCGTCCTGCCGCTATTTCGCCTTGCCGCTACTCCATCCCTATTGACTATAATGGGAACGGGGACGGAGCTCCAATGCAGCGTTGCAGTGTGCGGTGAAAGGCTGGCGGCTGAAAAGTACTGCAAGTCCGACTTTTTCGTCCGGTGGCCTCTCACCGCGCAGTGCTGTGCTGCGCAGGAGCTCCGCCCCCATCCCCATTATAGTCAATGGGGACGGAGCAGCGGTCCAGCGAAATAGCAGCAGGACGGATCCGACAGGGTGAACAGCCTGCCGGATCCGTCCTGCCGCAAGTGTAAAAGTACCTTTATGTCTGTCATATAAGAGTGTGCCCCCCAAAAGAAGGAAGGTGCGCCCTCCTTATCACTGCTGGCATCTCTCTCACTTACTAATTACAGCACACACCCTGGCCTGTAGTGTCCACCATCAGACAGGGGAGGGAAGAAAAGAAACCCCAGAAATAGAGTGTCATTGTGCCCCCCAATGTGTTGGGGGCCACACTCTAGTTCTGGGGTTTCATCCCTCCCCTGTCTCATGGTGGACACTACAGGCCAGGGTGTGTGCTGTAATTAGTAATTAGTGACAGACTGATGATCTGAATTCTGAAGTTAAAAAGAGCGGCCTGCAGACCTGCAAGGATAAGGAAAGACTGATGGTGGGAGACAATGTGAAGGAACTGGAGGCACTGTCAGCAACCCAATCTACTATCGCCTGTACTTGTTCTGGCCTCACCATTCGTAGAGCCGCATTAGGCCCGACCAAATACTGTTGCAGGTTCTGTCGCCTACTCGCACCTGAGGAAGGTGTTTCACTTGTGCGTGTAGCTGGCATAGATCGACCACGTCCTCTCCCTGCAACAGGAGCTCCACCAGCAGCACCACGACCACGGCCACGTCCCTTATTTGACGCTCTCCTCATTCTCCGCAAATTTAGGATCTTGCCTAAAATGGGTGTTTTTTTTATAACAGAATATAACAGCAGTATCTAACACGTGTATTTCACACTGACAGATGCAGCAAAGGCTGCAAATTTTGTATTTTTCCCAAAATTATTGTTTTTTTAACCTCTTAAGGACATAGGGCGTACAGGTACGCCCTTGTGCCCTGGTCATTAAGGACACAGGGCGTACATGTACGCCCTGTGCATTTTCGATCACCGCCGCACGGCGGGCGGTGATCGGAACCCCGTGCCTGCTCAAATCATTGAGCAGGCACTTGGAGCAAATGCGCCGGGGGGTCCGGTGACCCCCCCATGTATGCGATCGCAGAAAACCGCAGGTCAATTCAGACCTGCGGTTTTCTGCGTTTCCGGGTTATTCGGGTTTCTGAAGTCCCGATAACCCGGAACAGGATGGTGATGGTGGTGTGATTTCACTCCACCAATCACCATCCAGCGATCCTGAGTGGTGATGGTGACATCACCACTCAGGATCGCTTTCTGATTGGTCTGTGGGCGGTCCGGCGGCAGATTCAAAAGAGGCAGGCGCTCCTCTCCTCCTCCTTCTGTGTTCCGGAGCCGGAGGAGAGAGGAGCTGCCTGCACGTGTCTGCTGCACCCGATCTGTGCCCCCCATGACCCGATCTGTGCCCCCCAGGACCCGATCTGTGCCCCCCAGGACCCCATCAGGTACATAGGGACAGCTAGGGAAAGTTTGGTTTAGGCAGGGAAAAAAAAAGGGAAAGTTAGTTTTTGAACTTTGATTGCATCACCCTAGTTAGGGTGTCTGGGGTCCACAGCACAGCTGTGTGACCCTAGACCCCCCAGGGGTGCTGCCACTTGCCCCCCCACCCCCTGCCCCCCCACCTTTTTTGGGGTGCATTTTTTTTTTTTCGTGTACGCTGACTGTGGCCGGCACTTAGTGTCCGGCCACTGTTAGCGCATCGCACACCCCACCGCTGATCAACTTCGGACGGTTGATCAGCGGTTTTGAATTTTTTTCCCCACATTTTTTGCCCTTTTTTTAGTTAGTTTATTTTATTTTTTTTCTGTTAGTTTTAGGGTGAGTTCGTGAACACCCGTGCCCCCACACACACGCACACAAAATAAAGAGTTACACACACGCACATATACACGCAGACACACACTCCCCTATGGCCCGCCGGACGTTCTCGGCCGAGGAGGCATACGCCCAGATTGCCTCTGACTCCGAGAGTCCCAGTGAGGATGAGGATGACCCCACATTCCTGTTGTCATCCGCATCCTCCTCATCATCTAGCGATGATGATGAGCCCCCAAGGCGGCGGAGACGCCGCCAGGCGGAGCAAGGGGACCGCCATGTTAGGGACCCTGTGGCCCACACTAGTACGAGCAGCTCTGGGGCTCGTACTGGTTTCCCGGCCCACCAGTTAAATCCACCGGAGCCCCCTGCCGGTGAACTTGTCTGGTGTAGCCCAGAGCGATACGAGCCTGTGATTCCTGATTTTGTAGGCCAATCAGGAATCCAGATTTCCACAGTGGGCTACACTGAATATGACTTTTTTTGTCATTTTTTCAGTGACCCACTGGTAAATCTGATGGTGGAGCAGACGAATCTGTACGCCCAACAGTTCGTCGCTCAACACCCGGGCTCCTTTTTGGCCAGGCCCGGTGGCTGGACTCCGGTCAGTGCAGCCGAAATGAGGACATTTTGGGGCCTCGTGCTGCATATGGGCCTGGTCAAAAAACCCAGTGTCAGGCTGTACTGGAGTGGGGACGTCCTATACCAGGCCCCACTTTACAGTACAGCCATGACACGCTCCCGGTTTGAGGCCATCCGGAAATGTCTGCATTATTCCGATAATGCAGCATGTCCCCCCCGAGGTGATCCTGCCCATGACCGTCTGTACAAGATACGGCCGGTCATCGATCACTTTGGGGCCAAATTCATGGAGGCCTATGTACCTGGAAGAGAGGTCGCGGTTGATGAGTCTCTCATTGCGTTCAAGGGGAGACTCATTTTCCGCCAGTATGTGCCCTCCAAGCGGGCGAGGTATGGCGTGAAGCTATACAAAATTTATGAGAGTACCTCAGGGTACACTTACAAATTTCGTGTATACGAGGGGCGAGATTCCCGGATTCAACCCCCAGAATGTCCCCCCACTCTGGGTGTTACCGGGAAACTTGTGTGGGACCTTATGTACCCACTGCTGGATAAGGGTTACCACCTTTACGTGGATAACTTTTATACCAGTATCCCCTTGTTCCAGTCCCTTGCCGCCAGATCCACGTCCGCTTGTGGGACCGTGCGGAAAAATCAACGCGGCCTCCCTGCCCACCCCCTCCAGGTACCTATCCCCAGGGGTGAGACCCGTGCCCTTACCACTGGAAACCTGTTGCTGGTCAGGTATAAGGACAAGAGGGATGTCCTTATGCTGTCCACAATTCATGGTAACGGCATCACCCCTGTCCCTGTGCGAGGTACCGCGGCAACGGTCCTCAAGCCCGATTGTATCGTCGCTTACAATCGGTATATGGGAGGAGTTGATCTCTCTGATCAAGTCCTCAAGCCATATAACGCCATGCGCAAAACCCGGGCATGGTACAAAAAAGTTGCGGTCTACTTGGTGCAGGTTGCCATGTACAACTCTTTTGTACTATCCCGAAGCGCTGGCAGCACAGGGACATTCCTCCAGTTCTATGAGGCAGTCCTCAAGGCCCTGATCTTTTCGGACCGGGAAAGAGCAGGCCGGAGTACCTCGGGAACTGTAGGTGCCCGGATCGTCCCTGGCCAACACTTTCCAGGTGTGGTCCCCCATACTGGAAAGAAGGGACGAACCCAAAAAAAGTGCAGAGTGTGTCGCAGGAGGGGGATACGGAAGGACACGACTACTCAGTGCGACACTTGCCCCGATCATCCGGGCCTCTGCATTGACGGTTGCTTCAGGGAGTATCACACTTCCATGGAGTACTAAATTTATATCCCAATTTAGCACTGACATCGGATAAAAAAAAATGGTTCTCAGACTTGAGACACCCAAAAAAACTAAAATAATTTATTAAAAGTAGACATAGGTATTGCCGCGTCGGTAATAATCTCCTCTATAAAAATGCCCCATTACCTAACCCCCCAGATTAACACGGTCCAGAAAAAAAAAAAAAGGTGCAAAAAAAGTTTTTTTTTGTCACCTTACATAATAAAAAGTTTAATAGCAAGCGATCAAAAAGTCATATAGCCCCCAAATTAGTGCCAATAAAACCGTCATCTCATCCCGCAAAAAATGAGCCCCCACATAAGATAATCAGATAAAAAAAAAAATAGAAAATGACTCTTAGACTTTAGAGATACAAAATTTTTTTTAGGGTATCAAAAAGGATAATATAGTCTAAAACCTAAATAATTGTAAAAAAAGTTGACTTATTAGGTATCGCCGCGTCCGTAAGAATCTCCTCTATAAAAATACCCCATGACCCAACCCCCCAGATTAACACAGTAAAAAAAAAAAAAAAAAAATAGGTGCAAAAAAATATTTTTTTTGTCACCTTACATAACAAAAAGTTTAATAGAAAGCGATCAAAAAGTCATATAGCCCCCAAAATAGTGCCAATAAAACCGTCCGCTCATCCCGCAAAAAATGAGCCCCCACATAAGATAATTGGCTAAAAGAAAATAAAAAAATGACACTTAGACTTTAGAGATACCCAAAAAAAAATGTTGTATCAAAAAAGATAATATAGTCAAAAACCTAAATTATTGTAAAAAAAAAGTAGACTTATTAGATATTGCCGCGTCCGTAAGAATCTCCTCTATAACAATATCCCATGACCTAACTACCCAGATTAACACGGTTAAAAAAAAAAAAAAAAACGGTGCCAAAACCGCTATTTTTGGCACTTTTCCATTTCAGTCCGTTTTTTCCGGTAACAAAACAAGGGTTAACAACCAAACAAAAGTTAAAATTTATTACCCTGATACTGCAGTTTACAGAAACGCCACATTTGTGGTCGTAAACTGCTGTATCCGTAAAAGGGAGGCCGCAAAAGGAAAGGACCGACATGGTTTCTGGAAGGCCGATTTTGATGGCCTTTTTTATTGACACCATATCCCTTTTGAAGCCCCCCTGATGCCCCCCTAGAGTAAAAACTCCCTAAAATTGACCCCATCTAAGAAACTACACCCCTCAAGGTATTCAAAAATGATTATACAAACTTTATTAACCCTTTAGGTGTTCCTCAACAGTTAATGGCAAATGGAGATGAAATATCAGAATTTCTATTTTTGGTAACCTTGCCTCACAAAAATGTAATATAGAGCAACCAAAAATTATATTTGCCCTAAAAATACTCCCCCAAAAAATGCCACCTTATCCCGTAGTTTCCAAAATGGGGTCACTTTTAGGGAGTTTCGACTCCAGGGGTGCATCAGGGGGTTTGAAACAGGACACGGTGTAAATAAACCGGTCCATAAAAATCAGCCCTCCAAAAACCAAACGGCGCACCTTTCACTCTACGCCCCGCTGTGTGGCCGTACAGTAGTGTACGGCCACATATTGGGTGTTTCTGTAAACGGCAGAGTCAGGGTAATAAAGATTCAGTCTTGTTTGGCTGTTAACCCTTGCTTTGTTAGTAGAAAACATGGGTTAAAATGGAAAATAAGGCAAAAAAATGAAATTTTCCAATTTCATCCCCATTTGCCAATAACTCTTGTGCAACACCTAAAGGGTTAACGACGTATGTAAAACCAGTTTTGAATACCTTGAGGGGTGTAGTTTCTTAGATGGGGTCACTTTTAGGGAGTTTCGACTCCAGGGGTGCATCAGGGGGGTTGAAACAGGACACGGTGTAAATAAACCGGTCCATAAAAATCAGCCCTCCAAAAACCAAACGGCGCACCTTTCACTCTACGCCCCGCTGTGTGGCCGTACAGTAGTGTACGGCCACATATTGGGTGTTTCTGTAAACGGCAGAGTCAGGGTAATTAAGATACAGTCTTGTTTGGCTGTTAACCCTTGCTTTGTTAGTGGAAAACATGGGTTAAAATGGAAAATAAGGCAAAAAAATGGAATTTTCAAATTTCATCCCCATTTGCCAATAACTCTTGTGCAACATCTAAAGGGTTAACGACGTATGTAAAACCAGTTTTGAATACCTTGAGGGGTGTAGTTTCTTAGATGGGGTCACTTTTAGGGAGTTTCTACTCCAGGGGTGCATCAGGGGGCTTCAAATGGGACATGGTGTAAATAAACCAGTCCATAAAAATCAGCCCTCCAAAAACCACACGGCGCACCTTTCACTCTACGCCCCGCTGTGTGGCCGTACAGTAGTTTGCGGCCACATATTGGGTGTTTCTGTAAACGGCAGAGTCAGGGCAATAAAGATACAGTCTTGTTTGGCTGTTAACCCTTGATTTGTTAGTGGAAAACATGGGTTAAAATGGAAAATAAGGCAAAAAAAGAAATTTTCTAATTTCATCCCCATTTGCCAATAACTCTTGTGCAACACCTAAAGGGTTAACGACGTATGTAAAACCAGTTTTGAATACCTTGAGGGGTGTAGTTTCTTAGATGGGGTCACTTTTAGGGAGTTTCTACTCCAGGGGTGCATCAGGGGGCTTCAAATGGGACATGGTGTAAATAAACCAGTCCATAAAAATCAGCCCTCCAAAAACCATACGGCGCACCTTTCACTCTACGCCCCGCTGTGTGGCCGTACAGTAGTTTGCGGCCACATATTGGGTGTTTCTGTAAACGGCAGAGTCAGGGCAATAAAGATACAGTCTTGTTTGGCTGTTAACCCTTGATTTGTTAGTGGAAAACATGGGTTAAAATGGAAAATAAGGCAAAAAAAGAAATTTTCTAATTTCATCCCCATTTGCCAATAACTCTTGTGCAACACCTAAAGGGTTAACGACGTATGTAAAACCAGTTTTGAATACCTTGAGGGGTGTAGTTTCTTAGATGGGGTCACTTTTAGGGAGTTTCGACTCCAGGGGTGCATCAGGGGGGTTGAAACAGGACACGGTGTAAATAAACCGGTCCATAAAAATCAGCCCTCCAAAAACCAAACGGCGCACCTTTCACTCTACGCCCCGCTGTGTGGCCGTACAGTAGTGTACGGCCACATATTGGGTGTTTCTGTAAACGGCAGAGTCAGGGTAATTAAGATACAGTCTTGTTTGGCTGTTAACCCTTGCTTTGTTAGTGGAAAACATGGGTTAAAATGGAAAATAAGGCAAAAAAATGGAATTTTCAAATTTCATCCCCATTTGCCAATAACTCTTGTGCAACATCTAAAGGGTTAACGACGTATGTAAAACCAGTTTTGAATACCTTGAGGGGTGTAGTTTCTTAGATGGGGTCACTTTTAGGGAGTTTCTACTCCAGGGGTGCATCAGGGGGCTTCAAATGGGACATGGTGTAAATAAACCAGTCCATAAAAATCAGCCCTCCAAAAACCACACGGCGCACCTTTCACTCTACGCCCCGCTGTGTGGCCGTACAGTAGTTTGCGGCCACATATTGGGTGTTTCTGTAAACGGCAGAGTCAGGGCAATAAAGATACAGTCTTGTTTGGCTGTTAACCCTTGATTTGTTAGTGGAAAACATGGGTTAAAATGGAAAATAAGGCAAAAAAAGAAATTTTCTAATTTCATCCCCATTTGCCAATAACTCTTGTGCAACACCTAAAGGGTTAACGACGTATGTAAAACCAGTTTTGAATACCTTGAGGGGTGTAGTTTCTTAGATGGGGTCACTTTTAGGGAGTTTCTACTCCAGGGGTGCATCAGGGGGCTTCAAATGGGACATGGTGTAAATAAACCAGTCCATAAAAATCAGCCCTCCAAAAACCATACGGCGCACCTTTCACTCTACGCCCCGCTGTGTGGCCGTACAGTAGTTTGCGGCCACATATTGGGTGTTTCTGTAAACGGCAGAGTCAGGGCAATAAAGATACAGTCTTGTTTGGCTGTTAACCCTTGATTTGTTAGTGGAAAACATGGGTTAAAATGGAAAATAAGGCAAAAAAAGAAATTTTCTAATTTCATCCCCATTTGCCAATAACTCTTGTGCAACACCTAAAGGGTTAACGACGTATGTAAAACCAGTTTTGAATACCTTGAGGGGTGTAGTTTCTTAGATGGGGTCACTTTTAGGGAGTTTCTACTCCAGGGGTGCATCAGGGGGCTTCAAATGGGACATGGTGTAAATAAACCAGTCCATAAAAATCAGCCCTCCAAAAACCATACGGCGCACCTTTCACTCTACGCCCCGCTGTGTGGCCGTACAGTAGTTTGCGGCCACATATTGGGTGTTTCTGTAAACGGCAGAGTCAGGGCAATAAAGATACAGTCTTGTTTGGCTGTTAACCCTTGATTTGTTAGTGGAAAACATGGGTTAAAATGGAAAATAAGGCAAAAAAAGAAATTTTCTAATTTCATCCCCATTTGCCAATAACTCTTGTGCAACACCTAAAGGGTTAACGACGTATGTGACTTAATTTTACTAGTGTCATGAAGTACAATATGTGACGAAAAAACAATGTCAGAACGGCCTGGATAAGTCAAAGCGTTTTAAAGTTATCAGCACTTAAAGTGACACTGGTCAGATTTGCAAAAAATGGCCTGGTCCTAAGGTGTAAAAAGGCTGTGTCCTTAAGGGGTTAAACCCAGAAAATTATTGCAGTATTTCAAGCTTAAATTTCACACTGACAAATGCTGCATAGGCCCCAGATGTAGGTTATTGACAAAAAGGGGTGCTTTTTTAAACCCATAAAATTATTGCAATCTTTCAAGCTTGTATTTAACAATGACAGATGCAGCAAACGCTGCAAAATTAGGATTTTGCCCAAAATGGGTGTTTTTTTAAATAACAGAATATGACAGCAGTATCTTACGCTTGTATTTCACACTGACAGATGCAGCAAGGGCTGTAAAATTTTGTATTTTACCCAAAAGGGGTGTTTTTTAAAACCCAGAACATGATTGCAGTATTTCAAGATTAAAGAGGACCTTTCACCAGAATAAAACTTGTAAACTAACTATACAGGCATGTAGAGCGGCGCCCAGGGACCCCCATGCACTTACTGTTATACCTGGGCGCCGCTCCGTTCTCCCGTTATTGCCTCCGGTATCTTTATAGTTAGGCTCCACCCAGGGGAACCTGCCGTCGGCTCATTCTCCCATGCTGTAGTGCTGGCCAATCGCAGCGTTCAGCTCATAGCCTGAGAGAGAAAAAAGCCTCTCAGGCTATGAGCTGAGCGCTGTGATTGGCCAGCGCTGCAGCATGGGAGAAGGAGGCGCCGGCAGGTTCACCTAGGTGGAGCCTAACTATGAAGATACCGGAGGCAATAACGGGAGAACGGAGCGGCGCCCAGGTATAACAGTAAGTGCAGGTCCCTGGGCGCCGCTCTACATGCCTGTATAGTTAGTTTAGAAGTTTTATTCTGGTGAAAGGTCCTCTTTAAATTTCACACTGACAAATGCTGTATAGGCTCTAGATGGATGGTATTGCCAAAAATTGGTGCTTTTTGAAACCCAGAAAATTATTGCAGTATTTAAAGCTTCTATTTGACTGTCACAAATGCACATATGCTGTGCTGGTGCACTGAACTTGCATAAAATGGGCGCAAAATTTTTATTTTTCTGTGTCACTGGGCTCAGGGCAGGGTAAAAATAATGTGTACTGCACCCACAAAACAAAATGTAGGTAGATTGCTGGGTTAACAAGTACTTCAGATTAAAGATTATTTCCTATTCTCTCCCTCACAGCAGCATCCTATCCCTACACTAATCAGAGAAGAGTGACGTGCAGTGCTACGTGACTCCAGCTTATATAGAGGCTGGGTCACATGCTGCACTGGCCAATCACAGCCCCATGCCATTATTAGGCAAGGCTGTGATGGCTTCTAAGGGCACACAAGTTAAACGCTTGTTGATTGGCTGCCTGCAGCCTTTTAAAAAGCGCCATTAACTCGACGAACACCAAACCCAAACTTTTACTGAAAAGTTTGGGTTCGGGTTCGGGTCCGGGGTCCAAAAATCCTAAAGTTCAGTACGAACCCGAACTTTACAGTTTGGGTTCGCTCAGGGGCGTAGCTAGAAATGCATGGGCCCCATAGCAAAAAAAATGTATGGGCCCCCCCACCCCCCACATATCTATCAGGCCTCCCACCACCTCTTCCAGAGCTCCCACCCAAACACCCATCCTAGATCACCTACCAATAAGGCCCCATTCACACGTCCGCAATTCTGTTCTGCATTTTGTGGAACGGAATTGCGGACCCATTCATTTCTATGGGGCTGCACAATGTGCAGCCTGGACACGGAGTTGCGTACCCGCACTTCCCGGTCCGCAATTCCGTTCCCGAAAAAAATAGAACATGTCCTACTCTTGTCCGCAACTGCAAATTACGGATCGCACATTACCGATGTCAGTGTTTTGCGGATCCATGGGCCAGTGGATCCACAAAACACTTACGGACGTGTGAATGGGGCCTTACCATACATCTTCAGTTAGATGAGAGAGAAAAGTCTGAGTGCACTCAGACTTTTCTCTCTCATCTAACTTTTACAAGTCAGTCCCATCAGACTCCCAGTCCAGACTAGCCTGGTGCCTGCCACAGTAGTGCCTCTGCCACCACCAGACCACCAGCCCTGAGCCCGCCCACAGTGGAACTGGAACCATCTACTGCGAGTACAGCAACCTTCAATAAGGAGCAGAATTTAGGGTAGTTTCACACTTGCGGCAGGACGGATCCGGCAGGCTGTTCAGCTTGTTGGATCCGTCCTGCCGCTATTTCGCCTTGCCGCTACTCCATCCCTATTGACTATAATGGGAACGGGGACGGAGCTCCAATGCAGCGTTGCAGTGTGCAGTGAAAGGCTGGCGGCTGAAAAGTACTGCAAGTCCGACTTTTTCGTCCGGTGGCCTCTCACCGCGCAGTGCTGTGCTGCGCAGGAGCTCCGCCCCCATCCCCATTATAGTCAATGGGGACGGAGCAGCGGTCCAGCGAAATAGCAGCAGGACGGATCCGACAGGGTGAACAGCCTGCCGGATCCGTCCTGCCGCAAGTGTAAAAGTACCTTTATGTCTGTCATATAAGAGTGTGCCCCCCAAAAGAAGGAAGGTGCGCCCTCCTTATCACTGCTGGCATCTCTCTCACTTACTAATTACAGCACACACCCTGGCCTGTAGTGTCCACCATCAGACAGGGGAGGGAAGAAAAGAAACCCCAGAAATAGAGTGTCATTGTGCCCCCCAATGTGTTGGGGGCCACACTCTAGTTCTGGGGTTTCATCCCTCCCCTGTCTCATGGTGGACACTACAGGCCAGGGTGTGTGCTGTAATTAGTAATTAGTGACAGACTGATGATCTGAATTCTGAAGTTAAAAAGAGCTGCCTGCAGACCTGCAAGGATAAGGAAAGACTGATGGTGGGAGACAATGTGAAGGAACTGGAGGCACTGTCAGCAACCCAATCTACTATCGCCTGTACTTGTTCTGGCCTCACCATTCGTAGAGCCGCATTAGGCCCGACCAAATACTGTTGCAGGTTCTGTCGCCTACTCGCACCTGAGGAAGGTGTTTCACTTGTGCGTGTAGCTGGCATAGATCGACCACGTCCTCTCCCTGCAACAGGAGCTCCACCAGCAGCACCACGACCACGGCCACGTCCCTTATTTGACGCTCTCCTCATTCTCCGCAAATTTAGGATCTTGCCTAAAATGGGTGTTTTTTTTATAACAGAATATAACAGCAGTATCTAACACGTGTATTTCACACTGATAGATGCAGCAAAGGCTGCAAAATTTGTATTTTTCCCAAAATTATTGTTTTTTTAAACCCAGAAAATTATTGCAGTATTTCAAGCTTAAATTTCACACTGACAAATGCTGCATAGGCCCCAGATGTAGGTTATTGCCAAAAAGGGGTGCTTTTTTAAACCCATAAAATTATTGCAATCTTTCAAGCTTGTATTTAACAATGACAGATGCAGCAAACGCTGCAAAATTAGGATTTTGCCCAAAATGGGTGTTTTTTAAAATAACAGAATATGACAGCAGTATCTTACGCTTGTATTTCACACTGACAGATGCAGCAAGGGCTGTAAAATTTTGTATTTTACCCAAAAGGGGTGTTTTTTAAAACCCAGAACATGATTGCAGTATTTCAAGATTAAAGAGGACCTTTCACCAGAATAAAACTTGTAAACTAACTATACAGGCATGTAGAGCGGCGCCCAGGGACCCCCATGCACTTACTGTTATACCTGGGCGCCGCTCCGTTCTCCCGTTATTGCCTCCGGTATCTTTATAGTTAGGCTCCACCCAGTGGAACCTGCCGTCGGCTCATTCTCCCATGCTGTAGTGCTGGCCAATCGCAGCGTTCAGCTCATAGCCTGAGAGAGAAAAAAGCCTCTCAGGCTATGAGCTGAGCGCTGTGATTGGCCAGCGCTGCAGCATGGGAGAAGGAGGCGCCGGCAGGTTCACCTGGGTGGAGCCTAACTATGAAGATACCGGAGGCAATAACGGGAGAACGGAGCGGCGCCCAGGTATAACAGTAAGTGCAGGTCCCTGGGCGCCGCTCTACATGCCTGTATAGTTAGTTTAGAAGTTTTATTCTGGTGAAAGGTCCTCTTTAAATCTCACACTGACAAATGCTGTATAGGCTCTAGATGGATGGTATTGCCAAAAATTGGTGCTTTTTGAAACCCAGAAAATTATTGCAGTATTTAAAGCTTCTATTTGACTGTCACAAATGCACATATGCTGTGCTGGTGCACTGAACTTGCATAAAATGGGCGTAAAATTTTTATTTTTCTGTGTCACTGGGCTCAGGGCAGGGTAAAAATAATGTGTACTGCACCCACAAAACAAAATGTAGGTAGATTGCTGGGTTAACAAGTACTTCAGATTAAAGATTATTTCCTATTCTCTCCCTCACAGCAGCATCCTATCCCTACACTAATCAGAGAAGAGTGACGTGCAGTGCTACGTGACTCCAGCTTATATAGAGGCTGGGTCACATGCTGCACTGGCCAATCACAGCCCCATGCCATTATTAGGCAAGGCTGTGATGGCTTCTAAGGGCACACAAGTTAAACGCTTGTTGATTGGCTGCCTGCAGCCTTTTAAAAAGCGCCATTAACTCGACGAACACCAAACCCAAACTTTTACTGAAAAGTTTGGGTTCGGGTCCGGGGTCCAATAATCCTAAAGTTCAGTACGAACCCGAACTTTACAGTTTGGGTTCGCTCAGGGGCGTAGCTAGAAATGCATGGGCCCCATAGCAAAAAAAATGTATGGGCCCCCCCACCCCCCACATATCTATCAGGCCTCCCACCACCTCTTCCAGAGCTCCCACCCAAACACCCATCCTAGATCACCTACCAATAAGGCCCCATTCACACGTCCGCAATTCTGTTCTGCATTTTGTGGAACGGAATTGCGGACCCATTCATTTCTATGGGGCTGCACAATGTGCAGCCTGGACACGGAGTTGCGTACCCGCACTTCCCGGTCCGCAATTCCGTTCCCGAAAAAAATAGAACATGTCCTACTCTTGTCCGCAACTGCAAATTACGGATCGCACATTACCGATGTCAGTGTTTTGCGGATCCATGGGCCAGTGGATCCACAAAACACTTACGGACGTGTGAATGGGGCCTTACCATACATCTTCAGTTAGATGAGAGAGAAAAGTCTGAGTGCACTCAGACTTTTCTCTCTCATCTAACTTTTACAAGTCAGTCCCATCAGACTCCCAGTCCAGACTAGCCTGGTGCCTGCCACAGTAGTGCCTCTGCCACCACCAGACCACCAGCCCTGAGCCCGCCCACAGTGGAACTGGAACCATCTACTGCGAGTACAGCAACCTTCAATAAGGAGCAGAATTTAGGGTAGTTTCACACTTGCGGCAGGACGGATCCGGCAGGCTGTTCAGCTTGTTGGATCCGTCCTGCCGCTATTTCGCCTTGCCGCTACTCCATCCCTATTGACTATAATGGGAACGGGGACGGAGCTCCAATGCAGCGTTGCAGTGTGCGGTGAAAGGCTGGCGGCTGAAAAGTACTGCAAGTCCGACTTTTTCGTCCGGTGGCCTCTCACCGCGCAGTGCTGTGCTGCGCAGGAGCTCCGCCCCCATCCCCATTATAGTCAATGGGGACGGAGCAGCGGTCCAGCGAAATAGCAGCAGGACGGATCCGACAGGGTGAACAGCCTGCCGGATCCGTCCTGCCGCAAGTGTAAAAGTACCTTTATGTCTGTCATATAAGAGTGTGCCCCCCAAAAGAAGGAAGGTGCGCCCTCCTTATCACTGCTGGCATCTCTCTCACTTACTAATTACAGCACACACCCTGGCCTGTAGTGTCCACCATCAGACAGGGGAGGGAAGAAAAGAAACCCCAGAAATAGAGTGTCATTGTGCCCCCCAATGTGTTGGGGGCCACACTCTAGTTCTGGGGTTTCATCCCTCCCCTGTCTCATGGTGGACACTACAGGCCAGGGTGTGTGCTGTAATTAGTAATTAGTGACAGACTGATGATCTGAATTCTGAAGTTAAAAAGAGCTGCCTGCAGACCTGCAAGGATGAGGAAGGTGCCCCTTGCTTCTCTTGGGCCCCAAGAGAAACCTGAGGACTTGGGGGCCACACTCTGAGTCTGCAGGCAGCTCTTTTTAACTTAAGAATTTAGATTATCTCAGACATCATAAGTTCTCAATAATCTCACTTCCTTAAATTCAAGTGAATCACATCACTTTCTTTTACAGTCACTGTCACTGTAGTCACACAGACAGCAGGCACAGACTGGAGTGGCACTGGCATGGCAGGACTGTCACTGGACTGGACTGGACGTAGACTGGAGTCTGGACTCTGAAAACCACTGACTGAGGACTGGTCTGGACTGGAGTGAGTAGGACTAGTGACTGTGAGGTAAGGTTCCTCTCTCTCACTATGAGTCTGAGCTGCGCCTGCTCTCCTCAGCCTCAGACTGGTTTTGGGCAGTCAGACTCAGATAGCGATAGCGCGAATCTGACTGGCGCCAGTGCAGCCGCACTCCCTCTCTCTCCCTAGTCCCTCCACAACAGGTAACCCCCCCTCCACGGGCCGGTCCCGCCCCCTCCAAGGGCCGCCCCGCCCCCTCCATGGGCCGGCCCCGCCCCCTCCACCACCTGAGTCCACCTCCTCCTCCTAGTTACTAGGAGGAAATCTTTCCCGCGCTGTGGCTCTGGTGCCTGGCTCCGCCTCCATCCCTCAGGTACGCCCCCGTTCTGGCCCCCTCCACCGCCTACCTCTTCTTCTGCTTCAGCCTGCTTCGCCTGCTTCAGCCTCCAGTCCTGACCTGACTACTCCTCCTTGCCTTACCCCCAGCCAGGCCCGAGCCGCGGACCTACCGCGCCCCGCCCACTACACTGGGCGGGCGGTCGGGCCTGGCTGCCTGTGTGTTTTTACTGTGTGTTAATTAAAAAAATAAAAATGAATACGGTCCGGACGGGCCCCCAGTGGCGTAGGGCCCCATAGCCACTGCTATGGTTGCTATGGTGATCCCTACGCCACTGGGTTCGCTCAACCCTACAGCTTAGTTTGCTGTTCACTAAAATTCCTAAGTCCTTTTCCATGCCAGTGTTACCTAGTGTTTTTCCATTTATTATGTACGGGTGACTTATATTATTCCTTCCCATGTGCATAACCTTACATTTGTCAGTGTTAAACCTCATCTGCCACCTCTCTGCCCAAGCCTCCAATCTATCCAGATCCATCTGTAGGAGTATACTGTTCTCTTCCGTGTTAATTACTTTACACAGTTTAGTGTCATCTGCAAAAATTTATATTTTTCTGTACAAGCAGAGTCCTACAAGATCATTAATAAATATATTGAAGAGAATAGGGCCCAATACTGACTCCTGAGGAACTCCACTAGTGACAGTGACCTAATCTAAGTGTGTACCATTAATAACCACCCTCTGTTTTCTATTACTGAGCCAGTTACTTACCCACATACAGACATTTTCTCCCAGTCCTAGCATTCTCATTTTATATACTAACCTTTTATGCAGTACAGTGTCAAATGCTTTGGAGAAGTCCAGATATACGACATCCATTAATTCGCCGCTGTCAAGTCTAGAACTTATCTCCTCATAGAAACAGATTAAATTAGTTTGACATGACCGATCCCTCATGAAGCCATGCTGATATGGCACTATTTGCTTATTTTCATTGAGGTACTCCAAGATAGAATCTCTTAGAAAACCTTCAAACAGTTTACCCACAACGGATGTTAAACTTACCGGCCTATAGTTTCCGGGCTCAGTTTTTTTTACCCTTTTTGAATATTAGCACCGCATTTGCTATGCGCCAATCCTGTGGAACACTCTCTGTCAGTATAGAGTCCTTAAATATCAGAAATAAGGGTCTGGCTATGACATTACTTAATTCTCTTAGGATACAGGGGTGTATGCCATCTGGTCCTGGCGATTTGTCTATTTTAATCGTTTTAAGACGCCGCTGTACTTCTTCCTGGGTCAGACAGGGCACTTTTAATGGGGAATTTACTTTTACATTTTGCATTCCATCTGATAGTTAATTTTTTTTTGGGAATACAGTGAAGAAAAAAATATTTAATAGCTTTGCTTTCTCCTCTTCGCTCTCTGCAACTCCCCGCTCATCACTCTTTAAAGGTCTGACACCTTCAGATATATACTTTTTACTATTTATATAATTGAAGAACATTTTAGGGTTTGTTTTGCTCTTTTTGGCAATTAATCTCTCGGTCTCTAGTTTGGCGGCTTTTATTTGTTTTTTACATATTTTATTTTTTTCCCAATTATTTTTCAGTGCTTCCTCGCTACCCTCCTGTTTTAGTGATTTAAATGCTTTCTTTATGTCATTTATTGCCTTCTTTACAGTTCTATTTATCCACATTGGTTTCTTCTTGTTCCTTAACCTTTTATTCTCATAAGGCATGTACTTCTCACAATTAGATTTTAGGATGCTTTTTAAAATATCCCATTTTGTGGCTGTATTTTTATTTTTGAGGACTTTGTCCCAGTTAGTTAGGCCTATGGCCTCTCTTAGTTGGCTAACTTTAGCTTTTTTGAAGTTTGGTATTTTTGTTCCTCCCTGAATAAACACTCTTTTGAATGGAAATTGGAAAGTTATTACTTTACTATCACTATTTCCCAGGTATCCCCCATCATGCGCATCTGTTGTTCTGTCAGGTCTATTTGTTAATACTAAGTCTAGTATGGCCGTCCCTCTAGTTGGGTCCTGAACCAGTTGGGAAAGGTAATTGTCTTTTGTTATTGCCAAGAACCTGTTTCTTTTATGAGATGCACAGGTTTCAGTTTCCCAGTCTATATCTGGGTAGTTGAAGTCCCCCATAATGACGACATCATTATGATTTGCCGCCTCATCTATCTCATTTAGTAGTAGATTTTCTGTGGACTCTGGTATATTAGGTGGTTTATAATAAACTCCTATTAGTAATTTATTATTGTTTTTGCCTTCATGTATTTCTACCCACAGTGACTCCACATGTTCATGTCCCTCACTTATATTTTCTCGGACTGTGGACTTTAGACAGGACTACATAAAGGCAGACCCCTTCCCCTCTCCGGTTTTGGCGATCCTTTCTAAACAGACTGTAACCCTGTACATTAACTGCCCAGTCATAACTATCATCCAGCCCAGTTTTTCCCACTATGTCATAGTCCTCCTCATACGTCACTAATTCCAGTTCCCCAGTTTTATTAGTATAATGCTTCTGGCATTAGTATACATGCATTTACGAGGCTTTTGTATATTTTTTCCCCTACACCTTTCCTTCTGAACAGTTTTTTTCCCTCTATCCCTTACTCCCCCAGTTCCATTACCTTGCCCCAGGTCTCTATCTGCACTATCTTCCCCTCCTATAACATAATTACTCTCCCCCCAGTCCCTAATTTAAACACTCCTCCAACCTTTTAGCCATCCTCTCCCCCAACACAGCTGCCCCTTCCCCATTGAGGTGCAGCCCATCCCTACGATAGAGCCTGTAGCCAACAGAGAAGTTGGCCCACTTCTCCAGGAACCCAAACCCCTCCTTCCTACACCAGTTCTTGAGCCACTTGTAAACCTCCCTAATCTCCCACTGCCTTTCTTGTGTGGCTCGTGGTACAGGCTGTTTTTTGGAAAATACTACCTTTTGAGATTTTTGCCCTAAGCTTTTGACCTAATTCCTTAAAATCAATTTTAAGGACACTCCAACTACCTCTAAATTTGTCATTGGTTCCAATGTGAAACATGACATTTGGATCTTCTCCAGCCACTCCCAGTAATCTGTCAACCCAATCCGCAATGTTTCGAACTTGAGCGCCAGGAAGACAACACACCGTTCGATGATCCAGGTCTTTGTGACAGATCGTCCTATCTTTACCTCTAATAATTGAGTTTCCCACTACCAGCCCCTGTCTGGCCTGCCTTGCTCTCCTGGCCCCCTGCTTAATGGAGCTGACATTCCCCTAACTGGCAGAGGAAGTGTCCGGCTGCAGCAGTGCTCTCTCTGAACTGACATCCCTCTCATCTGCCAACCTTGCAAACTTGTTGGGGTGTATCAGATCAGGGCTGGCCTCTCTGTTACTCTTCCCTCTACCCCGCTTTCTAATTGTTATCCAGATAGCTACCTCTCTTTCCTCAGCCTCCTCGCTGCCACCCTCCCCTACATCTACCCCAAAGATTGCTTGCTCAGTGAGCAGCAAACTCTTTTCCAAATTGTCAACGCCTCTCAGTGTTGAAACTCGCCTGTATGTATACTCGATGTGCGATTCCAAACAGGCAATTTGCTCACATTTTGAACAAATATATGCACCCTCAAACGGCTGTTCCAGGACTGCATACATTAGACAAGATGTTCACTGGACTGGGCTGTCAGTTATGGAACACATGCTAAATGGGGATTACGCAAGAAAAGAGAAAAATACAATATAATGCAGTGATAAGAAACTGATTTACTGCAGTCCCCCACTAAAGTCCCTGCATCTGAAGTCACTTAATGTAAAGTCACACACTTAATACAAACACACACTTAAAAATCAAACACACAAACTCGTGTTATTTGCCTGCTTGTATAAATGGAGCTCTCAAAACAACTTGCTTTTTTTCCCCTCTGGATTCAAAGGACTAAAAGAAAAATATATACGCACCTCACTGGTGCAGTTATTTCTGGTAAAAGAGTTTACTGGCCTATTTCACTACAAAAGGAAAAATATATTCTCAGTTCACCATTTCAGTACAGAAAGAAAAATATATTCTCAGTTCACTTCTGAAGTTATATGTGTTGAAAGCATTTAGTGGCCTATTTCAGTACAGAAAGAAAAATATATTCTCAGTTCACTTCTGAAGTTATATGTGTTGAAAGCGTTTAGTGGCCTATTTTAGTACAGAAAGAACAAAAATATATGCACTTCACAGGTGCAGTTATTTGTGGCAAAAGCGTTTAGTGGCCTATTTTCAGTACAGAAAGAAGAAAAGCAATGGAGCGGGGCGCCGCCGTAGCAAAATGCAGCTTGACTTTGGTGGAAGGCAGTGGCTTATAGGGTTAACTTTAGTGTTGGTGAGGAATAGGGCAGGGGAGGTTTAAGGGGTGGAGTAGCATTTTCGCTCCTGGAATTTGAGGCAGGGCAGGGAGGGGCTTAATGAGTGTGAGGAACGTGGTGCCGACGTTAGTTAGGTTGCCATGGCTTCTCTGGAGCAATTAATTTTGCAGGTTAGAGCAGCAGCGGCTAATCATGGGCCACAATAGGTGCAGGAGACGCTGCAGGCGGCGTTACAGGGGGGGCAGGTCACCTGAGGTGGCCCCATCTAGGACAGCGCGGGCTAGGAGATCTAGGCCCCCTGAGAGGTTAAGTTGGTATGTACTGACTTAAATAAAAAGGACTCCAAAAAAGCTAATTTGATTTCATTATCTTAAGAAAGAATGTGAGAGTCTATAGATATAATTGTGAACTTAATTCAATATAAGATACAATAAATACTGTATATACATAAAATTGTGGAATAATTATCCAGAACGAGTGGATAGGGCCATAGAGGGTACTAAGGAGCAAAATCTTTCCCGACGTAGGCCCTATCTACCCCTTAAATCACCGAAGTACGACTACCTAAAATTTAACCTTTATTCTGGTCAATTAAAAGTAATAATTCCCTGGAGGAGGAAAAATAGTGCAACAAAACACAACAAAAACAAAATACAATTAACACACGGAAGAGCAGGATCAGACAAGCGGATCAATATGAGAGGGAGAAAGGGGAGGAACGCATCAGGGCAGCCCGTGCCATGACCGTGTCTGTCCCTGCGATGTCCCTTTGTATCTCCTCAGCCCGGAGATCTCCATCTAGTGGACCAGCTAAGTATATATATTCTTTTGCTGTTGGAGAGTCTGTTTATCTCAATACAATCGTGTGCGGACCCCTATTTATCCAGTGAACTTTTCTTGGATGTGGCCTCCAGTTTAATGATCCATCTTTACGGATATTTGTTGAACACTTTATGTGTTTGATTGACATTGGCTTTTTGTCCCCTGATGAACCCCTTCAATGAGAGGAAGGGGGGAAACGCGTCGGGACACGTGATTGTACAACCGATATCCATCCTTTATACTATTGCCCAAATATCCATATGGGATAGTATACAAAGGGCACTATAAGGACAGACAGCACAGGTACGCGGACGGAGTGTGTCTACCATCAAGACACATCTCCGGGCTGAGGAGATACAAAGGGACATCGCAGGGACAGACACGGTCATGGCACGGGCTGCCCTGATGCGTTCCTCCCCTTTCTCCCTTTCATATTGATCCGCTTGTCTGATCCTGCTCTTCCGTGTGTTAATTGTATTTTGTTTTTGTTGTGTTTTGTTGCACTATTTTTCCTCCTCCAGGAAATTATTACTTTTAATTGACCAGAATAAAGGTTAAATTTTAGGTAGTCGTACTTCGGTGATTTGATTGAATAGCTTTACGACCACCCTCTTTATCTAGATTTAGAGAATTATTACCTATCTACCCCTTAGCCCAGGGTGTCCCCAAGTGGTGGGGACCCTCCGTTCTCGTTCCTGGCCTTTATTCCCCTAGCTCACCCTAAACAAATAAAGGTGCTTATTTCCCAAACCCCACAATTGATAAAAGGATAGACAGACTTAGGCAGTTGGCTTCAAGGAAAAGATGCAGACGATACCATCTGGAGATCCACAAAGTTAATGCAGGTAAGCACTCCACCTATAATAGAACATAACTAGATCAAAGATCTGGCTGAAAGGATTACCTATAAATAACATCGGTACTCCTATTAATGTCTACTCACATGGATTGTCCCTCAGTCACAGCTTGCCCATGTCCTGATGCGATGATGGTGCGCATAAATTATAGTTAACAGACTCTGGTTTAAATAGGGGAAGGAACGCTCATCATGCACTCTATACCGCCTACTTCTGATCAGTGGAACGCAGACCAGTGGAATGCAAAATCGACTTCCTGTCTGGCTGGTAAAGCGCATCGCAGATAGTTCAATACAGGCTTCCGGTTGATGGAATGCATACCGGTTGAACGCTGGATAACTTCAGATCCAGCTGGGAAAGCGCATCGTCCGGAGCGCATCAATTGAATCACTTGTTGTAGGTGAGAAATAAACATAAATATATACAGTGAAAAAAATGAGGAAGTAACATTACTCCCCCATATAGGACATATAATAATGACCATTGGCCCAAAACCATATTAGAAATAATAATGTTACTAACAGTGATAGAAGAGGGGTCCACTATTGATCACTCTATTATATTAAAACCAGAGCCTATGAAGAATAATAAGGGCACCTTGCTACACAGGGAGTTTATTAGTCCACACAGGTGTTATTTAAACATATATATGAGGTTTGATCAACAACATCATATTTCTAAATTTTAAGGATACTTCTTGTACCCAAGGCCAGTAAAGGCTCCATCAGTAGATGTACAGACATGCGGAAGCAAATTTAGGGATAAAAGGGGATCATAGGAAGCATGTAAGTTAGTCTTTCATTCAGACCTGTCGGTGACTGCGAACGGAGTCTGAAAATCCTCTTTCTGCAGGATTTTCTTGTCCCAGTCATCCTTTCACTGTGACAGGGATATAATCTCTAGTACTGAAAAATGTAAAGTCCGAGGGTCCCCTGCATGATGCTCTAACACATGATTGGCTACTGGAGTCACATTTTTCCTTTGAACATCATTAATGTGTTCGCAAATCCTTCTTCTTAGTTCCCTCTTAGTTTTACCCGCATAGTCTTTGGGGCAGGGACACTAGCAGATATACACAACTCCCTTGGTTCTACAATTAATGAAGTCTTTGATGTTAATGATTTGCTTAGTGGCTGAGCAGGTTATTGTTTTGGATGTGGAGATATAGTTGCCTGCTTTACAGTTACTGCACCCAAAAATGCCCAATGGTTTTCGGTCCAGCCAAGTGCCTGTCTTTGAAGGGGCTATATAATGGCTATGGACTAACCTATCTTTGAGGCTCCTCCCCCTACGGTAGGTAACGCTGGGGTATGTAGTAACTACATCAGATAAATCTGGATCCATCGATAAAACTGGCGAGTACTTATATAAGATTTTTTTGGGTTTCAGCGTTTTTCCCTATCGAAGGTGGAGATAAGACGCATAGGAGCCACTACTCTGGTCCGCTGGGTTCTGGGGATGAGGAGATTAGATCTTTCCTGTCTTTGTGCCTGTTTAAAAGCATCCCTGAGTATCCCTTGTGGATACCCCCTATCGTGGATCGTATTGTACAGCTTTCTGACTTCAATATGGAAGTCTTCCCTTTTGGAGAAGTTCCTCTGGACCCTCAGGTATTGACCTTTGGGAATGCCTCTCCCAATGTAAAATGGAATTTGTCGCTGTTGGTTTCCTAAATAGTGTGGTCGTCAATTTGTCCCCTTGTTTGTATACTCTCACATCCAAGAATGCAATACATTCTCTCTGAACCTCATGAGTGAAGTTCAGACCAACTTCATTTACATTCAAGGTGTCAGTAAATTTAGCAAATTCCTCTTTATTGCCATTCCAAATACAAAGATGTCATTAATGTATCTTGTCCAGAATGTAATTTTGTTGCCCCACCAAGTGGTTTAGTCTGGGAATGCCACAGTATCTTCCCACCAGCCCAGGAAGAGGTTAACATATGTGGGGACACAGGGACTCCCCTTGCAGTCCCCCTGAGTTGGTGGTAGAGACAGGAGTTGAACAAGAAGAAGTTATGAGTAAGAATAAATTTCAATAGCACCAGGATGAAGTTGTTGTGGGCTCCAAATTGTGTCCCCCTCATGCTTAGAAAATACATCACAGCTGCAAGGCCCTTCTCATGTGGAATTGAGGTATGCAGTGATTCAACGTCTATACTGGCGGGAAAGAATGACGGATCAATAGTGAGGGTTTACATTTTTCTAAAAAAATCCATAGCATCGCGAGTGTATGATGTGAGAGCCAACACAAAATGTCTGAAAACTTTATCCAAATACAGACCACACTGAATTAACACGTGAAACAATGGGGAGTCCCTTTAGGGGGTTCAGTCCCTTGTGGATCTTAGGCAGTCCATAAAAGGTTGCCAATTGGGGTGTTTTGGGGAGTATGAAGTTGTATTCTGTCTTATTTAAAACTTTCTGAGTAATCCCCTTTTTCAGGATGGTTTCTAATTCATTTAAAGACACTTAACAAGATATCTATTGATAGGTTACACGTAGGAAATAAGTCAGAAGAAAATTGAGAATTGACGTGCTTAATTAGGAAACTTGATACCTTTATTAATAAGTGGGTATGAGCAAGAGTGATCGATACACTCAAATGCTCTGATATAAAAATGCAAACAAAAAACCTCCTATTATAGATAGGTGGTACAATAATAAATCACTATAGTAACGGGGATGATAATGGGTAAGTCTGTGGGAAAAATTCTCTCCCTAGACGACCCTACGGAACTATGTCCTGCAGCACAGGGATGTCCCCTAGTGGTGGAGACACCCTGCCCCCGTACCTAAGCCTAGATGTGGCCCTAGTGATGCCCTACTTAGCAAAGCTGGATTGGGAAATATTAATCCAGTGAAACAAAACAAAAAGAATAAGTCTAATGTAAATGATAAAAAGACACAACCCCAACGCGTTTCGGCTGCATACAGCAGCTCATCAGGAGGTGATGACAGTGTAGTCAACGTAGGGAATAAAGTAAGCAAAATTTTTTATTTTTATAAAAAATTGTTGTGCTTAGAAGAATGAGATGGTACTTAGCTCCTTGGCATATGTATCTCTTGTCCGTGTGTATGATGACTTCTGAGGGTGAAAAAAAGGGCTATATGTCAGACATTTATATAGGTCTGAAAACCAAAGTACTCTGTATCTGACATTCATATGTGAGTCTGAAAGGTAAGGTACTTAGTAACAGGTATTCATATATTGCAATAGTATACTGATCAATAAACAAGGTATACTATATGCCACTCAGTCATTAGCATAAGGGGACAAGTCAGTGGTGTAAACGATATAGTGTACTCACCAGACAGAGGGGGGCCCTGTAGAAAGCACAGCTGGTATGCTGGGAGGCTGGAGGGCTCATAACAGTATGTCAGCGCTTTCTATTTAAGCGCTGGTGCCGGCATGTGTTTCTGGACGCCGAAGGGAGGGCACTTCCGGTAGGTGGAACGCATCGTAGTGACGCGATGCGTCACTTCCGGTCTTTGGAACGCATATTGGAACGCATGAGCGGCCAATGATGCTGAAAGTTCCTGGTCTGTATGTGCTTCTCACTAGCTGTTAATTTAACCACAGTAATTGGATCAAACTGGTTCTATAGTCCCCTACTCACATAAAATCAGTGATAGGAGGACTTTAACCTATATTTTTGAGCCCCAAAAATACCAGGTCTTAATCGGAGGGATTCTAATGGTAGCGCAATATAAACATCATCACGTGTATATAGCAAAGATTACGGGGGCCATATAGACGTGAGAAGGAAGGATTGGAGTGACAATGATGTATGTCATTTTTCCTAAGATATGGTGCTTCACGCACCGGCATTGACAAAAAGGGGGACGAGCAACTAGGGATATTTATATAGGATAGGACAGAGGAATAGTCTCTGATAAAGGAATTAAGGGGTTTGTAACAAAATGTTTTGGATCAAATAAAACATGTATATGTGAGTCGCTCATTGAGACCGCTTGGTGACTGTGACCGGAATCGATAAATCCATTCGGATTCTTTTTGGAGTATCTTCCGGTCCCAGTCCCCCCCTCTTAGAGGTTTGGGAATAACCTCAAGTACTAGAAACTTAAGGGTGCTTAGGTCTCCCCCATGTTGATCGTTAATGTGGTTAGCAACGGGGGTGTCTTTTTTCTTTGCTATGTCATTGATGTGTTCGCAGACTCTACGTCTAAGTTCCCTGAAAGTTTTGCCGATGTAATCTTTCGGACAGGTACACTGACATATATAGACAACTCCCTGTGTTTTGCAGTTAGCGAAGGAGCCTAACGTTTGGACGATATTGGTTGTGGAACAAGTGACCGTTTTAGAAATACGTATATATTTGCAAGCCTTACAGCTACCGCATCTGAATGTCCCTTTCGGTTGTCTGTCCAGCCATGTTCCCTCCTTTTTTATGCCGGTGTAGTGGCTATGCACGAGCCTGCCTCTGAGGCTCCTCCCCTTGCGATAGGTTATTTGGGGGTAGTTGGAGATGGCTTTGGACAGGTCTTTGTCCATCATTAGGATTGGCCAGTGAGTTTTTAAAATGGCAGTGACTTGGCTGTTAGCTGCGTCATATGTGGAAATTAGGCGAATGGTTGAGCTATCCTTGTTATCTTTTGTTTTTGGTATTAATAAATCGCCCCTATCCCTGTTCTCAGCTGCCTGAAAAGCTTCCCTTAAAGTAGACCTCGGGTACCCTCTCTGTAATAGTCTATTTCTTAGTTTCCTTGACTCCTGATAAAAGTTTTCTTTGTCAGAGCAGTTACGGCGCATGCAATATTGGCCTTTTGGAATACCTCTTTTGACTGCTTGTGGGTGGTGACTATTCCAGTGTAAAATGTTGTTTGTGGAAGTCGGTTTTCTATAGACATTTGTAGTCAGATTTCCTGCTACAGATGTTGCTTCCACATCCAAGAAGGTGATGCTCGTGCTTTCTACAGGGCCCCCCTCTGTCTGGTGAGTACACTATATCATTTACACCACTGACTTGTCCCCTTATGCTAATGACTGAGTGGCATATAGTATACCTTGTTTATTGATCAGTATACTATTGCAATATATGAATACCTGTTACTAAGTACCTTACCTTTCAGACTCACATATGAATGTCAGATACAGAGTACTTTGTTTTTCAGACCTATATAAATGTCTGACATATAGCCCTTTTTTTCACCCTCAGAAGTCATCATACACACGGACAAGAGATACATATCCGTATACACAGCACCATCAAGTATGCCAAGGAGCTAAGTACCATCTCATTCTTCTAAGCACAACAATTTTTTATAAAAATAAATTTTTTTTGCTTACTTTATTCCCTACGTTGACTACACTGTCATCACCTCCTGATGAGCTGCTGTATGCAGCCGAAACGCGTTGGGTTTGTGTCTTTTTATCATTTACATTAGACTTATTATTTTTGTTTTGTTTCACTGGATTAATATTTCCCGATCCAGCTTTGCTAAGTAGGGCATCACTAGGGCCACATCTAGGCTTAGGTACGGGGGCAGGGTGTCTCCACCACTAGGGGACATCCCTGTGCTGCAGGACATAGTTCCGTAGGGTCGTCTAGGGAGAGAATTTTTCCCACAGACTTACCCATTATCATCCCCGTTACTATAGTGATTTATTATTGTACCACCTATCTATAATAGGAGGTTTTTTGTTTGCATTTTTATATCAGAGCATTTGAGTGTATCGATCACTCTTGCTCATACCCACTTATTAATAAAGGTATCAAGTTTCCTAATTAAGCACGTCAATTCTCAATTTTCTTCTAGTTTCTAATTCAGTCAAGAACTGGATAGTAGGATCTGTTGATAGTATGCAGTATCCTGCCCGATCTCTCAGAATATCCAGGCACATTTTCTGATACTTCTCGTGGTCAAGGATTACTAAATTTTACACCTTTATCAGATGGTTTTATGATAATTGATTTGTCTCTCTCAAGTGATTTTAAAGCCTCCCTCTCGTCTATTGTCAGATTGTAATTAGAGAGAGATTTTATATTAATATTTTCAAGCTTGGAGGTGATTAACTGGAGAAATATGTCAATGTACTCATAATTAAGTGGTAGAGGAATTTTAGTACTGCCCAGGCGAAGGTTAGTAAATGGACCCTCCCCTGGATTACGGGAACCCTTTTTCTATAGGTCCATGAAGACCTGTAGATCAGCAAAATCACTCTCAACGATCCCTAGGTCATCACATGTTTGTATCTTAGAATGTTTGAAAAATTTGTGCCACTTCAGTTTTCTACAAAACAGGTTTAGATCTTCAACCCAGAGGAAAGATGAAAAGCCGGTAGTTGGTACAATTTTTAATAAAGAGATCTCTGTACTGGTCAGAATGCATGATGAAAGATGAATTGGTACTGGCTGAGGAGGCCAAAGTGGAGGACGAAGAGGAAGACATGGCTCCCTGAGAGTTATCCTCCCTGTGGAATGCCTATGTTCCTGCCTTATTTCCGCCATTTCCTATTTTGTTTATTGTTCACAGTGGGTCCTTTATTACAGCCTCCTTTTGTCATGGAGTGGAGAGTGTCCGTGTCCGAGAGATCAAGGTCAGATGATGAAATCTTGGATGGGGACGGAGCCCCACTACTGGAGAAATGATATGCCCTGTTCTCTCTAAATTCGCTTAAATCCCTGACGAACTGCCTATGTTTGCGTTCTTTCAACTGATTTAGAAGTTTCTCCACTGACATCTGCAGGGAGGATTCCTGTTTGTTAAACTCAGAGTCAGTCTTAAATTTTAATGCTGTTTCTGTCAGTTCCCATAGTTTCTCAGATGTTTTGTCAAAATGACTCCTTTCCTCCTCAAGGAGGATTTTCATCAGGTTGAGAGAACTTCGAGTCAATTCCTCTTCCCACCTTTTGACCAGTGGGAGAGATGTTATACGTGCTGCGGGGACTATGCTGATGCGAAGGCCCTTGGGGATTATCTTGTGTTCTAGATAGCTCTCCAGTGACCTTATTTCCGATCAAGAGTTGATATTCTCCTTATAACCTGTATAAAATTCTTTGAAGGCCAATTTACACATCACAGAGGTGGTGAGACCTCCTGAGAGGTTAATCCCTGACATGACTCCCTGAGTTCGGCAGCACTTTGGGAGCCCCTTACGGGACCTACATGGGGGCCGGGGTCTGTGGGAGGACGGGTTTACCCCTGTCCCGTCTCCCTGAACATGCAGGAGGGAGATATGGAGGATGCAGCGGGCCCCCTGCTGGAGATCCTCAGCACAGGACACCTTCAGCGGTCTACTTTATGCCTTCACAGGTCAGAGATAATTTGGTGGCATGTGGGGAATCTACACAATATTTGGCAGATAGTTTTACTGTTATGGCTGATGTATAGTGTAACTCTACCCGCTTCAGACTATGCTTTATTTGCAGGTTTAGTATGGTCATTTTCTGTAAACTACCTGTGTTGTTAATGGGGTTTTATAATCCCTTTATGGGTTTCAATAGCTCAATTTTTTTAATGTCTAAGAAATTTACCAGTGCAATAACCTGTCATCCAACACCTGGGTAGCCATTGTGACGTCACTGTTTTGGCTAGGATTTGGCTGCTACGGTCCAGCAGTACTGGATAACACATCATTGTGCTTCAATAGCAAAAACTATACAATGACACTGATGGGTAAAATGAGTGGTAAGATCGATTGTACCTTCTCCCCCACAAAAGGTACCAAAATTTAATTGTGATTTGCAGGAAACTGAAAATTGCCCTCTATACTTGACCATATACCAGGGGAATCCACTGTGCATAATTACTGCTGCTTTACAGAACCAACTTAGATCTGGTCAGACAATAGGCAAGAAATGAGTAATACAAGAAAAATACATTGGGGGAAATTAATGGAAACTGTTATTCCCATACGTCAGTCTTGATTCCCTGTGAACTGAAGTGAGATGAGCTCAATTTATTAAGAGGCAGGTGCCTTTTACTAAATCTCTGTGCCCTTTTGTGCACCAGAATCTATACCAGCCAGAGGAAGGCATAGACGTGAGCTTTAAATTACGCACGTTTCTGGCATCATTTATAGTAAATCCAGAGAGCCGCGAGAAGCCCAACTCCCCTTGATAAGAAATGCCCAATTTTCTCGCCACTTTTCTAAAGGCACAAAAAGTTGCAAATTATTGCAAAATTAGTGACTTTTTTTATACCACAATAGTATAAAAAATGGTTTCATAATTGTCCCCCTTTGTCTCTCCACAAACTTGCATATTTGATATCTGATACTGTTTCATGCTTCTATCAGTTTATAGTACATTACGGGACTGACTTACTTCACCAATTAAAGAACGTAATTGGAATCCATTAAATTTTTTGTCTAAGGATAAATAAAATATATTCCCACAGACCCCTTAGCGACATTCTTCTGCCAATTGCTAAAAGCAGAGACAATTATTTTCAAAGCCTAAGCTACATTAGAGTTGTAGAGGATTTTTCTCTTCATCTGTGGATTAATCCTGCTTCTTGAACCTTCTGTCAAGCTACAGTGAAAGTACAATATAATAGAACACAATTACAAATACACGGAATTCTGATGTTCTGAGATTGTAAATAATTTGTTCATGACATTAACAGGATGTACATTGAAGTGTGTTTGATCCACCCACATGAAATGTATACAAAGCAATGTACTACTGCACAGTGAATGACTATACAAGTGCAAGTAAAAGCAGTAAGTGAACGTAAAAGAACAAAAAATATTTCAAATAGCTAGAGATGACTTTTAGAATAGTCGGTGGGAAGTTATGACTAAAGATGAACATAATAATAATAACATAATAATTTGCACAAAACTGGCTAATGCAATGGAAATTATGATTTTTCATATGGGTAATAGTGAATAAATTAAAATGAGAAAGGATGTGTGCTGCAGAGGAGTGAAGTTAACAAAATTAGTTGTGGGTCTCATTCGTTAGAACCGTTCACCAGATTCAGTTCAAATAGAAAGAGAAAAGTCGTGACTGGCAGCTATCTCTGGATATTCACACACAATGCTATCAATCACTGATACCAGCTCCCAGTGAACAACTGAGCTCAGAAAAAGCAGAGATTTAAATGTATAAATTACAAGTTTTACTGAATATTTTATTACAAAACTATATAAATTGGTGTCATTTTTTAAACTGGTGTAAAGTAGAACTGGCCTAGTTGTCCCATAGCAACCAATCCGATTCCACCTTTCATTTTCCAAAGAAGCTGTCAAAAATTAAAGGTTGAATCTGATTGGTTGTAATGGGCAACTAAGCCAGTTCAACTTCTATACCAGTTTTATAAATGACCCCCTTTTCTGTCCATCTGCTCAATTCCTCCTGCTCTATAACATGTTGCCTGGAGAATTTGTCATCACAAAATGCAGGACAAATAAAAAAATATATAATTCAAAAACCAAGTGATATGTTTGCTCATGTTCTCTTAGTCTTACATCTATTGAATATTTTATTGAGCATTCAGAACTTTTGCACAGCAATTGAAGGGGTTATCCCATGAGTAATGTAACAATGAAAATCAGACATCATACAATTTACGATAATCTCTTTCTACTGAAGCTAGAACCAGCCTTGTACCTCACATGGACTCAAAGATCTCCCCATTTATTTCTCCAACTGCTCTGCTAGATTTTATTCAAGCTGGCTGTTCAGGGGACTTGTTCTTTCTCAGGGATGTGTCCTTTCTCAAGTGGCATGCCCTTTCTGCTGCGGATCTCTCCCTATCACAGTTCAGAGGGTGTGTCCTTTCTGCACCAGATCTCTGTAATTTTCACAACTTACAGTTGATAGGGCTGGTAAAAGTTGAAGGGTGGAACTGAGCAAGTGCATCCATCTCAGTGAGATGGATAGACAAATAAGGAAAATAACAAACAGCAGGTGGCACTATAAATATTGTAAATTCTATTGAATGTAAATCCTGTTCCCGTTTTGAAAAATGTAGAATCATTTTTGATGAACTACAGATTTTTTTGTGATTTCTTACATTAACCTCCTTTGAATCCAAAGGAAAAAAAAACATCAGTTTGAAGTTGTCTGAGAGCAGCACCTATATAAGCAGACAAAAACGCGAGTTTGGGGCTGTTCATGGGTTTAGATAAGATAAGATAAGATGCCTTTATTGTCACTGTACAATACAATGTAATACAATGTACAATACAATGAAAACAATGTACAATACAATGAAATGTTGTTTGGAGCAATCCTAGATGCCATGGACAGAGGGACAAGAACTGACATTTAAACTAAAGCATTACACTAGAAAAAAACAAAACATTGCACTAGAAGGCATTACTATTCACAGTTCATGGCATATATATAGCAAGAGGAAAGTAGGAAGTGCTTGTGAGTATATATACACTGATTCAGACACCACTGCAGACAAGAGATCATCATGGGGTCACGAATGCAGCAGTCACTTTCAGTCTATGGTAGTTTCTATCCTAGGAAGGGGCAATAGTCTCTGAGCATTTAGGAGACTGATTGCTTTGGGGTAAAAGCTGTTCTTCAGTCTAGTGGTGCGGGCATGGAGGGCTCTAAGACGCCTACCGGAGGGTAGGGAAGTGAAAAGGCTGTGGCCGGGGTGAGTTGGATCCCCGCAGATAATCTTTGCCCTGTTGCTGCAATGAGCAGTGAAGATGTCATCCAGTGATGATAACTGAGTACCAGTGATTCTTCCAGCCATTCTGGTGATGCGCTTGAGGGTCTTCTTCTCCTCAGAAGAGCAGCTAGAGTACCACACTGTAATGCAGTATGTGATAACAGATTCTATGGTGCATCTGTAAAAAATGACTAGCAGCTGTTTCGGGAGTTGTGCTTTCTTCAGACTCCTCAGAAAATAAAGCCTCTAAAGTCCTTTTTTGGTAATTTCTGTTGTGTTTTTTTATACGTGACAGGTCCTGACTAAAATGAATTCCCAAGAATCTGAAACTTTGAACTATCTACACATTTCCACCATTAATGCTAATGAGATGGTGTCCATTTCGTTTCTTCTTCTTCGTTTGATTGCAAGTGTGTGTTTTCATTGCTTTGTATTATTGATTTTTTTCCTTTCTCTTTTCTTGTGTAATCCCAATTAGTATGTCTTCCACTATTGACAGTCCAGTGCACATCTTGTCTAATGTATGAGGTCCTGGAACAGCCGTTTGAGGGTGGATATCTTTGTTTAAAATTTTAGCAAATTTTGAATTGCGAAATCACACATCCTGTATATAAATGAGTGAATTTTGACACTGAAGCATTGGCAATTTGGAAAAGAGTTTACTGCTCACTGAGCAGGAAATCTATAGGGTAGATGTGGGGTAGGGTGGTAACATGGAGGCTCAAGAAAGTGAGGTAGGTAGCTGGATGACAGTTAGAAAGCAGGGTAGAGGTGTCATGGTCTTACCTTCTTACTGTTCTCCTTCGTTTGACATGTGCTGGCGGCCATCTTGGTTTCTGGGTTTCTTGTAGCCTCCCACCCTGCGGCTTCTCCTTCCCACTGGGAGGAGCTGGATGCCTAGCTCATATATATAGGAGGTCTGTGGCTTCAGTTCCTTGCTTGGTCCTCCTGTGTTCACATGCTTCTAAGACTGCTGCTGCTTCTGGTTCCTGATCCTGGCCTCGTCTGACTACCCCGTTGGTTCCTGATCCCGGCTTCGTCTGACTACCCTGCTGGTTCCTGATCCAGGCTTCGTCTGACTACCCTTCTGGTTCCTGACCTCTGTCCACGCAAGACCCTGCTTCGGTTTAGCCATCCGTTTGGACTTTTGCTTACAGCTTGATTTTCAATAAAGCCTTCTTATTTCCACTTATCTCTTGTTGTACGTCTGGTTCATGGTTCCATGACATTAGGACCAAGCCATGAATTTTGACGGTACAGGGCCATCCTAGCTACCTACGCTGGTTGCCAGACTTGATCAGCAGGATCACCTGTTGGGTCGGTTCGCTGTGGCGTTGCAAACCCTGCTTGAACGCACGGCTCATTTCGCTTCCGTTGCCGATGGGTCGGTTGTCGCTCCTGGGCCCGCTCCTACTGCCGCTCCGGTTGTTGCGCCAGAGTCTACCCCGACACCTGTTGCTGCGCCTGCGGTGTCTCGGGGTATGACCGGTTCTGCCCCCCTTCCACAGCGCTTTGGGGGAGAGCCAACTCAGTGCCGAGGTTTCCTTAACCAGGTGGGCATTTATTTCGAGTTGCTGCCACATGCCTTTCCTACTGAGAGATCAAAGGTGGGCTTCTTGATCTCGCTGCTCTCGGACAAGGCCTTGGCCTGGGCCAGCCCTTTATGGGAGAACAACAATCCGGTGGTTGCCGAGTTTTCCGGTTTTGTTGCTTCTCTTCGGAAGGTATTCGATGTGCGATGTGCTGCCTCTGCTGCGAAGCTCCTTATGTCCATCAGACAGGGTTCACGATCCGTAGCTGAATACGCCATTGAGTTTCGTACCCTGGCAGCAGAGGTGGGCTGGAATAATGAGGCTCTGGTCGCTGCTTTCTCTCATGGTCTCTCGGATGCCTTGAAGGATGAGGTTGCAGCTAAGGACCTACCAGTGGAGCTCGAGTCTCTTATTTCTTTCCTGATTTTGATTGACACCAGACTCAGGGAGAGACCTTCCTTTAAGGAGAGCCTGCGGAGGTCTTCTAACAGATTGGCGCCTACGTTTGCTGTCCCACCCGTGCCTCCCTCTCCTCCCACGCCTCCTGGGGATGACTTGTCTGGGGGTGAACCCAAGCAGCTGGGGTTTGCTCGCCTGTCTGAGGGGGAGAGGGTACTCCGGAGACGCGAGGGCCGATGCATGTACTGTGGTCTCGGTGGGCATTTTCGGTTGGCATGTCCGAACCGTCCGGGAAACGCTCGCACCTGAGATCCTGTCGGGGGCAGATCTTGGGTGGAGTCTCCTCGTCCCCGGTTTCCCGTGTTGACAAACCACTGATCACTGTTGTCCTCTCCTGGGTCGGGGGCTCGGTGACGACCCAGGCGTTGGTGGACTCTGGTGCTGGTGGTTTGTTCATTGATAGTGTGTTCGCTGCCGCCAATTCCATTCCTCTGCAGCCTCGAGGTTCCCCACTGGCTCTTGAGGCGATAGACGGCAGACCCCTTCTGCCGCCACACGTGACTCATGAGACCCTTCCAGTGGGGATAGCCATTGGTGCCGTTCACAGAGAGTCGGTCTGTCTCCAGGTGATTTCGTCTCCACACTACTCGGTGGTCTTGGGGTACCCCTGGCTCCATAAGCATAATCCGACTTTCGATTGGAGATCGGCCAAGATCCTCTCGTGGTCACCGCAGTGTGGGGCTAGTTGCATCCATGGGCCTGTCAAGTTGCTGTGTACTTCCTCGGACTCTCTGTTGCCTCCTGAATACGAAGAGTACCGGGATGTATTCGATAAGGTGCGCGCGGTTGCCCTACCTCCGCACCGCCCATACGATTGTGCCATAGAGTTACAATCTGGTGCCGTTCCTCCTCGTGGCAAAGTCTATCCACTGTCGGTAGTGGAGAATGAGGCCATGGAGGAGTACGTGAGGGAGGCGCTTTCACGCGGACACATTCGCAAATCCTCGTCCCCGGCAGGGGCTGGATTTTTCTTTGTGAAAAAGAAGGGCGGTGAGTTGAGGCCTTGCATCGATTACAGGGGTCTCAATCGCATCACGATCAAGAACGCTTACCCGATACCCTTGATTTCCGAGCTGTTCGATCGCCTCAAAGGGGCCACGGTCTTTACCAAACTCGACCTGAGGGCGGCATATAACCTGGTAAGGATCAAGGCGGGCGATGAGTGGAAGACCGCGTTTAACACCAGGACCGGTCATTATGAATCCTTGGTTATGCCCTTTGGGTTGTGCAATGCGCCCGCAGTCTTCCAGGAATTCATCAACGATGTTTTCCGTGACCTGTTGCAGCAGTGTGTGGTGGTCTATTTGGATGACATCTTGGTATATTCTGAATCCATGGAGGCCCACATTATGGATGTCAGACGAGTGTTGCAACGGTTACGAGAGAACAGGCTGTTCGGTAAGCTTGAGAAATGCGAATTTCACCGATCCCAGGTAACCTTCTTAGGTTACATAATTTCCGCTGAGGGGTTCTCCATGGATCCTGAGAAGGTTTCGGCTGTCTTACAGTGGCCCCAGCCCAGTGGTCTCCGTGCCCTGCAGCGCTTTTTGGGCTTCGCCAATTATTATCGGAAGTTCATCAGGGACTTTTCTATGCTAGCCAAGCCTCTCACGGATCTGACCAGGAAGGGCAGTAATTTCCAGGTCTGGCCGCTCGAGGCCATCCGAGCTTTTGAGGCTCTAAAGTCCGCCTTTGTGTCGGCTCCGATTCTGTCGCATCCCAACCCTGGGTTGCCCTTTGTCCTCGAGGTGGACGCGTCTGAGACGGGAGTAGGCGCCCTTCTGTCTCAGCGTAGAACACCAGAGGGTCCTCTGCTTCCTTGTGGGTTTTACTCCCGGAAACTGTCTTCCGCGGAGTGCAACTATCAGATTGGTGACAGGGAGTTATTGGCCATCGTGCAGGCCCTTAAAGAATGGAGGCACTTGCTCGAGGGTTCGGTGGTTCCGGTTCTCATCCTGACGGACCACAAGAATCTGACCTACCTTTCTGAGGCCAAGAGATTGACACCACGTCAGGCCAGATGGGCTCTGTTCTTGTCACGTTTTAATTACGTGGTCTCCTACCTACCCGGTTCCAAGAACATCAGAGCGGATGCCTTATCACGGCAGTACTCCGAGCTGTCCGGGGAGGAGTCGATTCCGACTTCGGTCATACCTCCGAATCAGATCCTGGCCGCCATTCGCACCAGCCTGACCTCTCCCCTGGGTGAGCAGATTTTGGCGGCTCAATCTGGTGCTCCCTCTGGGAGACCCAACGGCAGGTGTTTTGTGCCTGAGGAGTTGCGCACTCGGTTGTTGCGAACCTACCATAACTCCAAGGCCGCGGGGCATCCTGGAAAGAATCAGCTGTCCTGGGCTGTTTCACGTCTGTTCTGGTGGCCTTCTCTACGTTCCGACATCGCCGCATATGTAGCGGCATGCTCCGTTTGTGCCCAGAGTAAGTCCCCTCGGCACCTTCCGTTGGGCCTTTTGCAACCCATAGCCACCGGGGAGCGCCCATGGTCACACCTGGGGATGGATTTCATTGTGGACCTCCCTGCATCCCGAGGCCATACGGTCATTCTCATGATTGTGGATCGGTTTTCCAAAATGTGCCACTGTGTTCCTCTCAAGAAGTTACCCTCTGCACAAGAGTTGGCCACGATTTTCGCCAGGGAGGTCTTCCGGTTGCACGGTTTGCCCAAGGAGATTGTGTCGGATCGGGGGAGTCAGTTTGTGTCCAGGTTCTGGCGCGCCTTTTGCTCCCAGTTGGGGATTCATCTCTCTTTCTCCTCGGCCTACCACCCTCAGTCCAATGGGGCCGCAGAACGATCCAATCAGGCCTTGGAGCAATTCCTTCGTTGCTATGTCTCCGATCACCAAGACAATTGGGTTGACCTCCTGCCTTGGGCTGAGTTTGCCAGGAACACGGCGGTGAACTCTTCCTCTGGGACGTCTCCCTTCATGGCCAATTATGGGTTCCAACCTGCCGTGTTACCGGAGGTATTCTCTCCCCAGGATATTCCGGCTGTGGAGGACCACCTTTCCGTCCTACGTGCTTCTTGGGTACAGATCCAGAGGTCCCTTGAGGTCTCTGCGCAGCGTCAGAGACTCCAGGCTGATCGCAGACGAGCGCCCGCTCCTTCCTACCAGGTCGGAGACCGTGTATGGTTGTCCACCCGCAACCTCAACCTTCGAGTGCCCACTCCCAAGCTGGCACCTCGCTTTGTTGGTCCCTTCCAAGTGCTTCGCAGGGTAAACCCGGTAGCCTATGCCCTTGCGCTTCCGCCTGGCATGCGGATCTCCAACGTGTTTCATGTCTCCCTGTTGAAGCCATTGGTGTGTAATCGTTTCACTTCCTCGGTTCCTCGGCCCCGTCCGGTCCAAGTGGGCAATTGTGAGGAATATGAGGTGAGCAATATCCTGGACTCACGCCTGGTCCGCGGTCGGTTGCAGTTTTTGGTCCATTGGCGTGGTTATGGTCCAGAGGAGCGTTCCTGGGTTCCCTCCGCAGATGTCCATGCTCCTGCTTTGCTCCGAGCCTTCCACGCACGCTTCCCTCAGAAACCGTTCCTTACTCCGCAGAGGAGGGGCCCTTGAGGGGGAGGTACTGTCATGGTCTTACCTTCTTACTGTTCTCCTTCGTTTGACATGTGCTGGCGGCCATCTTGGTTTCTGGGTTTCTTGTAGCCTCCCACCCTGCGGCTTCTCCTTCCCACTGGGAGGAGCTGGATGCCTAGCTCATATATATAGGAGGTCTGTGGCTTCAGTTCCTTGCTTGGTCCTCCTGTGTTCACATGCTTCTAAGACTGCTGCTGCTTCTGGTTCCTGATCCTGGCCTCGTCTGACTACCCCGTTGGTTCCTGATCCCGGCTTCGTCTGACTACCCTGCTGGTTCCTGATCCAGGCTTCGTCTGACTACCCTTCTGGTTCCTGACCTCTGTCCACGCAAGACCCTGCTTCGGTTTAGCCATCCGTTTGGACTTTTGCTTACAGCTTGATTTTCAATAAAGCCTTCTTATTTCCACTTATCTCTTGTTGTACGTCTGGTTCATGGTTCCATGACAAGAGGGAAGAGTGCCAGGGAGGCTAGCCCTGATATAACACACCCTAAATGTAAGGTTATGCACATGGGAAGGAAAAATGCAAGTTACCCATACATACTAAATGGTAAAACACTGAGTAACACTGACATGGAAAAGGACCTATTAATTTTAGTAGACAGTAAACTAAGCAGTGAAACACAGTGTCAGGCAGCTGCTACCAAGGCCAATAAGATAATGGGTTGCATCAAAAGGGGCATAGATGCCCGTGATGAGAACATAGTCCTACCACTTTATAAATCACCAGTCAGACCACACATGGAGTACTGTGTACAGTTCTGGGCTCCTGTGAACAAGGCAGACATAGCAGAGCTGGAGAGGCTACAGAGGAGGGCAACTAAAGTAATAACTGGAATGGGGGAACTACAGTACCCTGAAAGATACTCAACATTAGGGTTATTCATTTTAGAAAAAAGACGACTGAGGGGAGATCTAATAACTATGTATAAATATATCAGGGGTCAGTACAGAGATTTCTCCCATCATCTATTTATCCCCAGGACTGTGACTGTGATGAGGGGACATCCTCTGCGTCTGGAGGAAAGAAGGTTTGTACACAAACATAGAAGAGGATTCTTTATGGTAAGAGCAGTGAGACTATGGAGCTTTCTGCCTGGGGAGGTGGTGATGGTAAATTCACTAAAAGAGTTCAAGAGGGGCCTGAATGTATTTCTAGAGGTTAATAATATTAATATTACAGGTTATGATTATTGGATTTCTGTAGAAGGGTCATTGATTTATGGAGTTATTTTGATTGCCTGAAAATTGGCTTCTACCTCACAGTTTTTATTTTTTTTGCCTTCCTCTGGATTACCTTGCAGGATAACAGTCTTTTTTCAACCTTACAAATTATGTTACTATGTTACCTAGCAGTGATCAGATGATGTGCAATTAGTATTTCAGGTTATTATGCCCTCCATCTGCAGTCCCATATAAAGCTTGTTTTCCATTCTCTAAGGATAAAGACACACCAGTATAATGAGCTGTATACAAAGCCACTTAAAGTAGAGCACTTGCCGAGCATTCAGTTTAATTATCTATGGAGATTGTTATTATGCTGGTTTGTCTGCTTCATAATAATTTTAAGATCATTAAGTTTATTAACAAAAAGTGTATTAGATACTCTACACAAGTTTATCATTAGCAATGATGATGGCAGAGACAAAATGATTTTAGAAATATGTATTATCAGCTCAAGTTTTAGGAACTTGTCACACAGAAAGGGGTTGTCAGCCCAAATGACGCTCATTCAAGTCGCCTATGTACTCTGTATTATGGAAACACTCACAAGTCTGCAAGAGGTAGGGGAGTGAAGTGCTGTGAGCGCTGTACTCAACCCTCCTCCCTGGTCTCCTCTGGGCTGCGCTCCACTCTCCTGACTGCCTACAGAGTCAGGATGTAGTGCGCCCACCATGACGTGATGCTGCAGGCAGTCAGGTGGCTATGTAGCGTGGGCTCAGAGAAGATGGGGGAGCGCGACTGCAGGGGAGAACGCCGGACTGGGAGAGTGGAAGCGGACCAGGAGAGGTAAGGTAATTTATTTATTTTAAAGTCTGATCTGAGGTCTGCTATTTGGGGGGGTCTGACATGGAGGTTTAATGGGGGTCTGTTCTGAGGTCAGATATGGGGGCCTCGTCTCATACAGAGTTCTGTATCTTAGGCCTGATATGGGGGGAGGGAGGTCTGAAATGCAGGTCTAATGGGAGATCTGATCTGAGTTCTGAAACTGAGTTCTGATCTGAGTTCTGATATGAGGGTCTGACATGGTGGTCTAAAGGAGGTCTGATCTGAGATTTTATATAGGGAGGTCTAACATGAATTTCTGATGGAGGGTCTTGTGTGAGGTTTGATATGAGGGTCTGATCTGAGGATCTATTATGGGGGTCTGAAGATCTGATGCACATTATAAGGGGGTAGTTTTAAACTAGTGCACATTATAAAGGTACTTTTTTTGTGTTGGCTTACATTATAAGAGGGGGTATTTTTCGTACTGGCTAACGAGCTCTGACTATTTGGCAACATCTATAATACATGCAGTTTCGTTGCATCATGTGTTGTGCAAAACACTAGAAGGGGGCCACTCAGAACGTATCGCCCAACGGCCCATATGAACCATGAGCCTGCCCCGATTATGGAAGCACTCATTAGCACAGCATGACTGGGAAGCAGTCAATGCAATGCTCCCAGGGCTCTGTACTGACCGCTTCCTGGTTCTCCTTGGTCACATGCTATGCTGTTTCCTACAAAAAACATGAGAACGTCGGCATGCTAGGTTACCTCATGCTGTGCGACATCTGGTCATACCACAGCATGCAAGTAACACCAGGAAAAGCGCTGAGTCTCAGGAGTGGAGGCAGCATACGAAGCAGGAGAGGTAAGTTGATTAATATATCTGTTATAAGGTCTGATTGGGGGTCATATCTGAGGTCTGAATGGGGGTCTTATTCACATATATCTTTGCTCTTTGCAGTATACTCCCACTCCTTGAGCTGGATTCAGTGGATCAGATTTGTTTTCTGGCACATCTCACAGATACATAATTGGATTGAGATCTGGAGAATTTGGAATCCAACATCTTGAACTGTTTGGCATGTTCCTTAAACCATCCATAAACAGTTTTTTCAATGTGGCAGGCAGTGCAAGACTGCCCATCTGGCAGTTCAGGAAAATGCCATATGGGTTTTCATCTGCAATGGGCCACTCTTCCTCCTTATCAGACTTCTCCTTCCCACCTCCTCTGACTTTTTATAATGCCAATGTAACGATAAAGCCAAACTGATGGCCAGCAAATGCGGTGTACCAGACACACTTTGCACAAGCCGTCACATTTTGAACACCCTTGTGGGCCGGGGTATTCCTCACCTGCCTCCAGCAGGAAGGGGGACTTTGGCAGAGCCCTTTCCAGGTGCCAGTAGCAGGGCAGCTGGTGGTTGGGCACACTGTGTGGCAGGCGCAGCACTATGAAGTGCCTTTTTCGCTGTGGCATTAGAAGAATTTTGATATCTCTGACTTTTTAGTCTAACCAGACTGTCTATTACTCTGTAATTCCTCTAGCGCCGTTCTATGGAAACAGTAGGTTTAAAGAGCACACCAAATGCTTGAAATAACTTTTCAAATTTATTAACTTCAACTTTTTTCATATATAACACTGCCGCCTCCGCAGCAGATAGTCCATGTACTAAATATCTATAGGACCAGACTAGGGCAAGGTTAATTATACACTTTATTTACAAATGCCTAAGCAGGCAAAGAAACCTATCTTGGCCCAAGTCAAATTAATACATCACTTTTATTTGATATACATTAAAACCTGAATAGGTGCATAGAACGCAATGGTACCGACCATTGAAACAGAAAAGTAAATAGGATATTAAAAACACAGCCACCAAACCACTGCTGTTGACATTGGCTTAATGACATAGGAGAGAAAGAGAGAAGGGAAGAAACGAGGGGGGGGGGGGGGGGGGGGCGACATGTACAATCCCTGCCCCTGAATGTAAGAAGGAAAATTGATTACCCTACCACGTCTGCACTTAATGGCTACAGTAACATCTAGTTGCCTTGCTTTCACATCTGCTGCATGTGTACTGGTGTACGATTTGTGTCATCAAAACACCCAGGCAAATATAGGTACTATCTATCGCCTGCCTATTAGTCCAGACGTGGATAACACTATTAATTCTCCTATAAATGCCAGCTACTCTCAGTGATGAGACCATCCGGACTACTCATGGAAACTACACAGTAGGGAGGTGACCGCACATTAAAACCTAACACTGCCCCCCGACATGTTTCGCCAGTCACACTGGCTTCCTCAGGGGTAATGGGCAGCAATGGATGACATCAAAAACCGGAGACTGAAATAGTGAAAATTCTGATTGACAGGTGTTAACTACCTATCCATCATGGGGGGGGGGGGGGGGGGGTAGAGACCACAGCCAATCCGCATCAGACACAGAAGATACTCGCCGTGTCATAGGGAGGCCACGTCATTATTGGTGCGCTGACCCTGCGGCGCATACACCGTATCATGGGGAGAAAGTAAGATCCTATATGATCGGTTTCGTGCTAGGGGCTATCCCAAAAAGGTGTTACATCATGCATATGCCAGGGCAAGCAATACCAGTAGGACAGAGCTCCTGACTACTCCCCCTAAGGACTCCAGCAAACAGATAGTCAGGTGCATTGGCACCTATGATGCCCAAAATAAAAGAGTATGTGGTATCCTTAGGAAGCATTGGCATGTCCTGTGGGCAGACAACGACCTGAGGGCAGTGATTACACAGCATCCAAGTGTTACCTATCGGCGTGGCAGAAATATAAAAGACGCTTTAGTGCATAGCTTCTTTCGTCCGGTTCCACCTAAGACCACCTGGCTGAAATCAAATCTAGTAGGCACTTACCCGTGTGGTGACTGTATCTTCTGTCCGCTCGTCAGGAGGTGCCGGACCTTTGTCAATCCTGTGGACAAAAGAGAATATCAGATCAGACAATACATCAATTGTAAGACCACAGGTATTGTCTATGCCATTGAATGCCCTTGCTGTAAGATTTACGTTGGCAAAACATCCCAACAGTTTAGGAGAAGGATCTGTCAACACATTAGCAGCATTAACACCTCGGCAGATACCTCAATCTCCAGACATGTGAGAACCCATCATGGTGGTAATTATAGGACACTCAAATTCTGGGGGATCTGTAAAAAATCCTTGGGTGCAAGGAAAGGGGACCTGGACGTGCTTCTTCTACAAGAAGAAACCAGGTGGATATATCACCTTGACAGTCGTAGCCCAAAGGGGCTTAATGAAGGCTTTGCATTTACTGCCTTCCTATAAATATGAGAGGAAAGTTTTTATTAATTTGTGGGTATTTCACAGGTAAATCCACCCACTTGTAGTGGGTAGGAATGTAAGCTCACATTGAGGTCTGATTTAGACGTTGAGACAGACTAGTATTTATGTCATCAATGTTGGATTTATATCTATATGTATTTAATATTTTATTTAATAGCCATAATATCTATTTTCAAATAATCATTTAATATCAGCGACAGGTCTTACATCATTGGGGTGGATAGTACAGCCATGGCACTCTACAATTGACATAAGGAGTATGTAGTTGAGCAACTGTTGGGGTATTAGCAGGTTCAAGTAGGTCTTACAAGTTTGCATACTATAATTACACCATTGCCAGTTGTATTCAATATGACAACTGGTTTATCAATAAACTGTCTGCAATTAATAAACTGTTTGCAATCATTATATGCCAAATTATAGTTATGTAGTATTTTTGATAATAGTGTGGCCCGTTTTGTTGCTAATACCATGTAGGCACTTATTTGGTACAGCCTGGGATTCTTGTCAGGCGTATTGTTTTTAGCCATCTATCTTATGCCAATAATTTACCCCTTGTTGCTGTTGTACCTTCTAGCCCTTCTTTGTGATTTGAGGGGTTCGGAGTTGGTGCGCAGCCCTGTGCCGCGCAGCTCATGCGCAGTCGTGCGTGCGGCATTTCGCGGTCGCTGGCTCGTCTGCGCGTGCGCCGCAGTGACTGCGCACTAACAATGACGTAACTAGGTGGCGACGGCGGCCTCCCCATGATACGGTGTATGCGCCGCAGGGTCAGCGCACCAATAATGACGCGGCCTCCCTATGACACGGCGAGTATCTTCTGTGTCTGATGCGGATTGGCTGTGGTCTCTACCCCCCCCCCCCCCCCTATGATGGATAGGTAGTTAACACCTGTCAATCAGAATTTTCACTATTTCAGTCTCCGGTTTTTGATGTCATCCATTGCTGCCCATTACCCCTGAGGAAGCCAGTGTGACTGGCGAAACATGTCGGGGGGCAGTGTTAGGTTTTAATGTGCGGTCACCTCCCTACTGTGTAGTTTCCATGAGTAGTCCGGATGGATTACAGTCTCATCACTGACAGTAGCTGGCATTTATAGGAGAATTAATAGTGTTATCCACGTCTGGACTAATAGGCAGGAGATAGATAGTACCTATATTTGCCTGGGTGTTTTGATGACACAAATCGTACACCAGTACACATGCAGCAGATGTGAAAGCAAGGCAACTAGATGTTACTGTAGCCATTAAGTGCAGACGTGGTAGGGTAATCAATTTTCCTTCTTACATTCAGGGGCAGGGATTGTACATGCCCCCCCCCCCCCTCGTTTCTTCCCTTCTCTCTTTCTCTCCTATGTCATTAAGCCAATGTCAACAGCAGTGGTTTGGTGGCTGTGTTTTTAATATCCTATTTACTTTTCTGTTTCAATGGTTGGTACCATTGCGTTCTATGCACCTATTCAGGTTTTAATGTATATCAAATAAAAGTGATGTATTAATTTGACTTGGGCCAAGATAGGTTTCTTTGCCTGCTTAGGCATTTGTAAATAAAGTAGATAGTCCATGTACATAACACGTGTTGAAAAGGTATCACAAAATGGCGGTATGCATAAGATGGTGATTCAAATGTTCAATCTTGTCATTTAACATAAAATTGTGTATATATTTCTCTCTCCAGTATCTGTACTCTCACTTTAAGTTATTTAAGCACTTTGTAATCGCTCTGAGAGGTATATCTGAGGTTCACCAATAGTTCACTTGCTGAATTTGGTCGCAATTTGCAGTATGCAGTTAGCAGTAACTATTTGCAGATTGGTTAAGTATGATCTGGTATGGTTGTATGCAATTTGTATTGCAATATGGAATTTGAATTTGCAATTGTATGGTATTTGGAATTTGGTGGAACTGTAAGTAAACACACATATAACTGGTTCAGTATACAGTTCTAATCACAATACTAACAATAGGAACATTATATAACTGTTCTAAATACCTATTTTGGCCTATCTTCTTCCATAAAACAGCTCTTAGTGGAGAGAATGTTCAGCTTCTCTCCTCTGGTGCAATGATTCTAGCAGCTCCTGCTAGGGGAATTTCCCACACAGGCTGTGTGTGAGGCTGGCTGTGATTGGTCAAAACTCCTGCTGTGTGTGAGGATGGCTGTGGTTGGTCAAGACTCCTGCTGTGTGGGAGGCTGGCTGTGATTGGTCAAGACTCCTGCCTAGAAACAACAGTTTAACTCTATGCTTTCTGTTGTTTCTGCTGTGTCATTACGCTTACCTTACATTATATGATGAATCCTAAAGGCATACTATCTTTTCTGCTTCTGTAAACACAAAATATAACTATTACATGACATCCAAACATGAAGTCACTGTAAATAACTCTTCCTTTGTCTTTAACACACAAACATAGGAACTGTATTAAGGTTATTGACAGGTCTAGCTGTATAAACATGTAAGCTATAATAGCAACCTAGGACAGGTCTTAGCTGGCCAGACACACAATGGCCTCAGTTGGGAAAAACCCCAAAGTAAATACTGTGACACTATGCAATGGTCAATAGGTAAAAACGAGAAGGGTCAGTAAACAAAAGCCAGGGCACAAGAACCAGAAGACAACCAAAACCAAAGCCAGAGTCAATAACCAGAGTTACCACTCACCAGATTCAGATCCAGAACCATAGAAGCAACTGAATAATCAGCAGTGAGTTAGGGAAAATACCAGGTTTAAATATCCCTCCACAGATCACCTGACACTGCTGAGGTCACACCCAATTTCCCCCCACAGACCAGGGAAGCACAGGTGAGGGTTGAGAGTGTGCAGAGGAGGGAACCTGCCACCACATATCTAAGTCAGGAGACATGACAACAGAAGTTCCCTGGCAAAAGCTGACGCTAGGGATTCCGGCGTGACGGGGGCCCCTGAACAGCGTCAGCACTGGAAATGACAGCATCCCATTGTCACGGATGAAGTTAGCAGATAGCTGGAACATATAAATAAACGAGCGACTGGCTTGATCCCAAACTAAGGAGCTTATAGGTGAGCTCTATAAAACCCTAAGAGCACTCCCTGACTGATATTTACATGCAAGAGTCTGTATGGTAGACTATTGCATGCCCGCGTACCTAATACTGTGTGACACCTGAAAACCCTATAATAGTGCGGGGACACGACCAACGGCTCCCTGCACTTAATACAGACGGAGCCAGGGTCACCTAGAATCAAGCCAGCAAGGAAACACAATAAAGTAAAAGACTTATCTGTACAAACAGCAGAAGCAGCCTCCAGCAGTGAACACCTCATCCAGGAAGTAGTATAAACTGCAAAGGGAGGCAGTATGGGAGGGATTATAAAGGAAGACGATTAGTCGAAATAAGTGACACCTGGCAGAAGGAAAGGAGATGAGAAAGTGAAACCAAAACAAGGTAGAGAAAAACGTCTGCCAGATCTTCCCACAGAACTGGCGGTGACACCCATCTCCCAGCAGTACCAAGATCCAGAGTGGATCTCACAGAGTGACACGCGTCTAAAGCGTGAACCTTTACTAGGTCTTCCCTCCATGGGGTGACACCCTGCCCCTCGTGGCCAGCGACGAGTTAGGGTTAGCGCTCACAACACCACCTGGGAGAATGAGAGACACATTTTTGCATGGTAAAATACTTCAGGTGACGCAATCAAATGCTAACGCAATCAAATGTTCGCGAACCGCAAGTTGGCGGCGGGCCCTATTCACTTTAATGACCGGCGAACCTGAAAAACCTTCAGGTCATACTTGCAGCCACCAAATACTCACTAGAAGTGCATAAATCATCCCACAACATGGACAGTGACATACCAGAGGGGGGTCAATGTCAAAATTTCACACAAAACATATGCATTTTAATCAGGGGCCATTTTTATGCATCTTAAAGGGAAACTGTCAAAAATGTGTCCTGCTGGAGCCTAGAACATTTTTATTTTAGACCACGGGAGTACAGGCCCCAAACTTTAGGCATTCACCGGACAGAAAACATTAAGTGATTATGCGGATGGAGGTATATTAGACGGTCACTGGATATCAATTTTACTGCAGGCCAGTGGACTACAGGCCCCAAACTTTAGGCATTCACCGGACAGAAAACATCAAGTGATTTTGCGGATGGAGGTATATTAGACGGTCACTGGATATCAATTTTACTGCAGGCCAGTGGACTACAGGCCCCAAAAATTATTCATTCACCGTAAAGAAAAGAACTATTAATAGTGTGGTTGGAGGTACATTAGGCAGTAACCGTATAACAATTTTACTGTTGGCAAGTTAGATTACAGGGCCCAAAAATTATGTATTCGCCGTACAGAAAAGATCAAGTGATTATGTGGCTGGAGGTATATTAGACGGTCATTGAATAACAATTTTACTTCAGGCCAGTGAAGTACAGGCCCCAAAAATTATGTATTCGCCGTACAGAAAAGATCAAGTGATTATGTGGCTGGAGGTATATTAGACGGTCATTGAATAACAATTTTACTTCAGGCCAGTGAAGTACAGGCCCCAAAAATTATTCATTCAGCCTACAGAAAAGAACAAGTTATTATGTGGCTGGAGGTATATTAGACAGTCATTGGATATCAATTTTTCTGCAAGCCAGTACAAATAAATCTTAAATACATATGTTTAAAAGAACTAAAAATATAAAATTGGATTAAAAACATGGCTAACGAAAACCCCAAATGATAATAGTTAAAATTCAATAACACGTAGTCGTCACAGGTGTTGAATTCCTCTGTGGCCCCAAACATTAGGCATTCACTGGACAGAAAAGGCCTTATATGCCGCTGTATTTTCATAAATCAGGGACCATTATTTGTTCCAAGTGGTGGCGGATATGTGTGGGCTGGCATGAGGAAATTCAATTAAACGTGGTCGTCACAGGTATTGAATTCCTCCGAGATCCATGCCTCATTCATTTTTAGAAATGTGAGGTAGTCCACACTGTCGTGAGCGAGGTGAGTGCGCTTATCGGTCACAATCCCTCCTGCTGAGCTGAACGTCCTTTCGGACAGGACACTGGACGAGGGGCATGCCAAGAGTTCCATGGCAAATTGTGCCAGGACTGGCCACAGGTAAAGCCTGCACACCCAGTAGTCAAGGGGTTCCTCGCTTTTCAGAGGGTCCACATTGGCCATTAACCCGATGGAGTTTAATGCAATTGTTCATGTAATTTGCCTGGTTACTAGTAGGTGGCAGAAACCCATTGGCAAGTACAGCAAAGTGTTTAGTGAATCTAGGCTGGAATAGATTATTCCAGCTTAGCTCCCCCTTTGTGAGGTAGTGGGCTGGTCACACATCCTACAACATGGGTGGAGAAGGAAGTTAGAGTTAGTGTAGCCTCCCTCCCTGCTAGGGGAAGGCTGTGTGATAGTGCTCAGGAGAATCCCCTGCATAGAAAAGACAGCAAGGACCAAGTCTCGACTGAGACTTGGCCATATACCCAGTCTGAGCACCTTCAGCTCTGCTGGACAAGAAAATCAGAAACTACAGACAACCTCTAGAGTTCCAGGAAGAAAGCATCCCCTGTGAATCCATATTTGAGCTAAGTCCAGAGACCTAGGAGAAGCAAATTCCTGCTCAGCTAGTCTATCCCCACCAAGAAGAAGTTACCAGATAAGAGCAGATGCTACCCCTGCCATAGTTACAGAGCTACCAAGCAGACGTTTAATCCTGCAAGCTTCACATTTAAAGCGGAAGTATTAATTCCTGCCAATGATTGCCAAAACCTGCTGGGACCAAGAGACCAAAGCTGAATACTGCAAGTTATTTCAAGTAAAGAAACGTTTGAACTTCATCTAAAGATCTGGACATCATTTCTTCTGCAAAATTCCTATTCTACTCCTGCTATCACTACACTCAAATTTATTGCAAGTGAGCCAGGAGTCCGGCCGTACTCAGGTAGGAGACAACGTGACACAATTATCACTACCTTACAGAGACATTATTGGTAGGGTTGAGCGAACCCAAACTGTAAAGTTCGGCTTCATACCAAACTTTAGGATTTTTGGAACCCGGACCCGAACATTTCAGTAAAAGTTCGGGTTTGGGTTCGGCGTTCGGTGATTTCTCTGCGCTTTTTGAAAGGCTGCAGAGCAGCCAATCAACAAGCGTTTAACTCTGTGCCCTTAGAAGCCATCACAGCCATGCCTACTAATGGCATGTCTGTGATTGGCCAGTGTAGCATATGACCCACCCTCTATATAAGCTGGAGTCACGTAGCGCTGCACGTCACTCTGCTGTGCTTAGTGTAGGGAGAGGATGTTGCTGGTGATTTCAGGGAGAGAATAGGAGAGAATCTTTGCTCAAAACGTGAATCTAACTCAGCAATCTACATACAGTGCAGGGCACAATTTTTTTATCCTGCCCTGAGCCCAGTGACCGAAAAATAACTTTTATAAGTCAGTTCGGTGGGCAGCGGCCATTTTTTTTGCAAGCTCAGTACACCAGCACTGCCTCTGAGCTTTTGGGACATTGAAATCCAAGCTTTAAAAACAGCACAAATAATATCTTTTTGTTTTTTAAATCACATTTTTTTTTGCCAATTTACAACATCTGGTGCATTCGCAGGCTTAGTCAGTGTGCAATTTAAGCTAGAAATACAGCCATCATTTTCTGGGTTTTTAAAACCACACTTTGTTGCCAAAAACACTATTTTCCAGATCTGCAAGTGTTAAATTCAAGTTTAATATATACAGCTTTCATATTCTGTTAACAAAAATACACTTTTTTGGCAATATACAACATCTGGATTAGTCAGTGTGCAATTTAAGCTAGACATACAGCCATCATTTTCAGTGTTTTTAAAAACACACTTTTTTGCCAAAACCCACTATTTTCCAGATCTGCAAGTGTTAAATTCAAGTTTAATATATACAGCTTTCATATTCTGTTACCAAAAAAACTCTTTTTTGTCAATATACAACATCTGAATTAGTCAGTGTGCAGTTTAAGCTAGAAATACAGCCATCATTTTCTGGGTTTTTAAAAACACACTTTTTTGCCAGATTCCACTATTTTTCTGGCCTTGCAGCATCAGAACGTGTGAAATTCCAGAGTTATATACTGCTGTCAAATTCAGTTATTAAACAAACACCCGTTTGGGCAAAAAAAAAAATTGTTGGCAGCCTTTGCTGCAGATGTCATTGTGAAATACCGCCTTTACATACTGTCTTTCCAGTTAGTTATTTGAAATAAAGCCATTTTGGGCACAATTCTTTGATATCGTCCTAGTGTGGATCAGGGCATGTGAAATACACCCTTTAAATATAGGGGTTCTATTCAGGTATTTGAAGTACAGCCATTTTGAGCAAACAAAATTAATTGCGGCCTAGTGTGGATCAGGGAGTGTGAGATACACCCTGTATATACAGGGGTTCTATTCAGGTATTTGAAATACAGCCATTTTATGCAAACTAATTTAAAAAAAGGCCTAGTGTGGTTCAGGGCATGTGAGATACACCCTTTAAATACAGGGATTTGATTCTTTTATTAATAAAACACCTTTTTTTGTGCAAAAAAAAAATATTTGGCAGCCTTTGCTGCATATGTCATTGTGAGATTGACCCTTTATATATTTGGGTTATATTCAGATATTTGAAATACCGCCATTTGGTGCACAAATCTTTAATTGAGGCCTGGTCTGGTTCAGGGTGTGTGAGGTACACCCTTTAAATACAGGGCTTCTATTCAGGTATTTGAAATACAGCCGTTTTGGGCAAACAATTTTAATTGAGGCCTAGTGTGGGTCAGGCCGTGTGAGATACACCCTGTATATACAGGGCTTTTATTCTTCTATTAATAAAACACCCTTTTTGGGGCAAAATACACAATATTTCAGGCCTTGCAGCATCTTGACGTTTGAAATTCCAGGGTTATTTACTGCTGCCATATTCAGTTATTAAACAAACACCCGTTTGGGCAAAAAAAGTTTATTTGCCAGCCTTTGCTGCATATGTCATTGGGAGATAAACCCTTTATATATTTGGGTTATATTCAGATATTTGAAATTCAGCCATTTGGTGCACAAATCTTTAAGGCCTAGTCTGGTTCAGGGCGTGTGAGATACACCCTTTAAATACAGGGCTTCTATTCAGGTATTTGAAATACAGCCATTTTGGGCAAACAAATTTAATTGAGGCCTATTGTGGGTCAGGCCGTGTGAGATACACCCTGTATATACAGGGCTTATATTCTTCTATTAATAAAACACCCTTTTTGGGGCAAAATACAAAATTTTTTAGGCCTTGCAGCATCATGATGTTTGAAAGTCCAGGGTTATATACTGCTGCCATATTCAGTTATTAAACAAACACCCGTTTGGGCAAAAAAAGTTTATTTGCCAGCCTTTGCTGCATATGTCATTGTGAGATACAACCTTTATATATTTAATAAAACACCCTTTTTGGGGCAAAATACACAATTTTTCAGTCCTTGCAGCATCTTGACGTTCTAAATTCCAGGGTTATATACTGCTGCCATATTCAGTTATTAAACAAACACCCCTTTGGGCAAAAAAAGGTTTATTTGCCAGCCTTTGCTGCATATGTCATTGTGAGATACAACCTTTATATATTTGGGTTATATTCAGATATTTGAAATACCACCATTTGGTGCACAAATCTTTAATTGAGGCCTAGTGTGGGTCAGGGCATGTGAGATACACCCTTTAAATACAGGGCTTATATTCAGGTATTTGAAATACAGCCATTTTGGGCAAATAAATTTAATTTAGGCCTAGTCTGGTTCAGACCGTGTGAGATACACCCTTTAAATACAGGGGTTTGATTCAGGTATTTGAAATACAGCCATTTTGGGCAAACAAATTTAATTGAGGCCTAGTCTGGTTCAGGCCATGTGAGATACACCCTATACATACTATCGTTCTAGTCTACTAATAATTAAAAACCCATTTAGGGCAAGATCTTACATTCGAGATATATGAGGAGAGCGTCAAATAAAGGACGTGGCCCAGGTCATGGTGCTGCTCATGGAGCTCCTGTTGCTGGGAGAGGACGTGGTCGATCTGTGCCAGCTACACGCACAAGTGAAAACCCTTCCTCAGGTGCGAGTAGGCGACAGAACCTGCAGCAGTATTTGGTCGGGCCTAATGCGGCTCTACGAATGGTGAGGCCTGAACAAGTACAGGCGATAGTAGATTGGGTTGCTGACAGTGGATCCAGTTCCTTCACATTGTCTCCCACCCAGTCTCCTGCTGAAAGACCACAGTTGACACTTGCAGCCGATGTCCATCAGTCTTTCACCTCACCCCCTTGCAAATCAGCTAAGCAGTCTAAGCCTCAAGTCATGCAGCAGTCTCTTCTGCTTTTTGATGACTCTGTTAGCAGGGTTTCCCAGGGCCATCCACCTAGCCCTGCCCCAGAAGTGGAAGAGATTGAGTGCACCGATGCCCAACCACTTATCTTTCAAGATGAGTACATGGGAGGACCATCGCAGCACATCTCGGATGATGACAAAACACAGGTGCCAACTGCTGGGGCTTTCGAAAGTGTGCAGCCCGACAAGGAAGGCAGGGGTGAAGACTGGGTGGAAGATGATGTGGAGGACGATGAAGTCCTCAACCCCACATGGAATCAATGTCATGCGAGTGACCTATGTAGGTCGGAAGAAGAGCCGGTGGTCGCACAGAGCTACCAGCATAGCAGAAGAGGGAGCAGGGTGCATAAGCAGAGCGGCCGTCCTCTAGACAGTACGCCTGCTACTGCCCACTGCAGCAAGGGACCGAGCACACCAAAGCCAGCTCCAAGGAGTTCCCTGGCGTGGCAGTTCTCCAGACAATGTGCTGACGACAAGACACGAGTGGTTTGCACGCTGTGCAAACAGAGATTGAAGCGAGGCATAAATGTTCTCAACCTGAGCACAACCTGCATGACCAGGCATTTAAGTGCTAAGCATGGAGTAGACACCTCATAAACCAAGAAAGGTCTCTGGCTCCTCCTGCTTCCTCTTCTGCTCCAGTCTTGGCCTCTTCATCCACCTCTGGAGTGACAGTGCCACCTGCCACCCTGCAAACAGAGGATCTTCCAGCAACACCACCACCTGGGTCAACAAGCATCTCCACAATGTCCCACGGAAGCGTTCAGCTCTTCATCTCCCAAACAATGGAGAGGAAGAGGAAGTACCCCCCTACCCACCCGCGATCACTAGCCCTGAATGCCAGCATTTAAAAATTACTGGCCTTTGAAATGCTGTCATTCCATCTGGTGGAGAAGGATAGTTTTAAAGGCCTTATGTTGGGGGTTGGGCCTGAGGCGGATAGCAGTTTTGCACATGTCCTTCCACCACCGAGAATTGAAGTGCACTTCAGTTTGCCTCCTGTTGCTTTCTACTCCGCTTCCTCATCCTCTACCGGATCTTCATCAGGTCAGCGTAACACCTTCACCACCCACTTCATTACAGCCAGGGGTAAACGACAGCAGGCTGTTTTAAAACTTATCTGTTTGGGGGACAAACCCTACACCACGCAGGAGCTGTAGACAGGCCTTGAACAACAGACCGATGAGTGATTTGTGCCAGTCAGACTCAAGCCCGGCCTGGTGGTGTGTGATAATGGGCAGAATCTCGTAGCAGCTCTGCGACTAGCCGGTTTGACGCACATCCCTTGCCTGGCGAATGTGCTGAATTTGGTGGTGCAGAGATTCCTTAAAAATTACCCTGATGTCAGAGATGCTGCATAAAGTACAGGCCGTCTGTGCGCACTTTCGGCGTTCTAACTCTGCTGCTGCTCGTCTGTCAGCGCTGCAGCGTAACTACCACCTTCCCTCTTACTGCCTCATATGCGACGTGCCCACAAGGTGGAACTCCACCTTGCACATGCTGGCCAGACTGTGCAAGCAGCAGCAGGCGATAGTGGAGTTTCAGCTGCAGCAGGCACGGGTGAGTTGCTCGGCGGAACAGCACCACTTCACTACCAATGACTGGGCCTCCATGCGAGACCTGTGTTCCTTGTTGCGCTGTTACTCCACCAACATGGCCAGTGCCGATAACGCCGTTCTCAGCGTTACTATCCCACTTCTATGCCTCCTTGAAAAAATGCTCCTGGCGATGATGGAAGAGAATGTGGCACAGGAGGAGGAGGAAGAGGGATCATTTCATAGGGTTTCTGGCCAGTCAATCCCAAGTGGCCCCGAGGGTGGGTTCCTGCACCCACAAACGCCAAGTACACAATTGTCCAGCCAGGGCACAGTTCTGGAGGATGACGAGATAGAGGATGAGGAGGAGGAGGAACCATGTTCACAGCAGGGTGGCACCCAGACCAGCTCATGGCCATCAGTGGTGCGTGGTGGGGGGATACAGAGGACACAGACGATACACCTCCCACAGAGGACAGCTTTTCGTTGCCTCTGGGCAGCCTGGCACACATAAGCGATTACATGCTGCAGTGTCTCCGCAACGACCGCCGAGTTGCCCACATTCTAACTTGTGCTGATTACTGGGTGGCCACGCTGCTGGATCCTCATTACAAGGACAACGTACCGTCCTTAATTCCGTCACTGGAGCGTGATCGTAAGATGGGCAATTAAAACCAAAAACCTGTGTTGGCTACCTCGTCCTCCTCCACCGCCGCTTCCACCTACACCGCTACGTCCACCGCCTCCTCAAACTCCTACTCCATATGGAACTCCACTTCATAAATTTTTATATTTTTTTTTATTTGTACGTATTTTATATCGTTTTACTACTTTGTCAGTTAAATTATAGCTTTATTACTTTGTCAGTTACGTTAAATTGACATTTACATTTTCTGGTGAAATTGAAATTCACCAATCTTTGGGTGTATATTACCACTGCTATACCTAGTAGACCGGTAAAAATAAATAAAAAAAATGTCAGTTAAATTTTCTGGTGAAATTCACCAATTTTTGGGTGTATAGTAAAACTGCTATACCTAGTAGACAGGTTAAAAAAAAATGTAATTTACATTTTCAGTTTAAATTTAACAATTTTTGGGTGTAAAGTACCCAAAAAATTGTCAGTTACATTTTAGGGTCAAATTCACCAATTGTTGTTGGGTGTAATATACCCCTAGTTGGGTGTAATATACCCCTACCTAGTTGACAGCTTAATAAATTTCAATAATTTTTATTTTACATTTTCGGGGACAATAAACAATTTCATAGACCTCTGCTCTACTAAGTAGACAGGTTAATACATTTCTGTAATTTTTCTGTTACATTCTTGGGTTCACATTATACAATTTTAGACGTGAATAAACCCCTGCTCTGCATAGGTGACAGGGAATAAAATTTCTGAAATGCTTCTTTAATTCATGCACGCCACCTCCTTTGATTCAATGCTTAAATTTAACCAATATTTTGTTCCACATTTCCGCTATACTCTTTTGGCCCATATTTGGGCTTCTGTAATTTTTTACAACATTTGCGCCTCAACAGCTTTTCCCACATTTCTGCTCGATCCCAATTTTTTTTAAAAAATGTATCTCCCTTAAATTTGGTCTCTTTTTCTCACGCTCCCTCTCCGCCCTGGAACCCTAATTCCCCGCCACACGTGAACACCATGGTAGGTGCATAAAATAACATCGAAAGTTGATAGAGCAGATATCAAATTGATTGTGAACATCACGGGGACATGCGACATGGTGGGGCAGTAAGTATGCACACGCCTACACAAACTGACTGAGAGGGGTCAGCCTCTGCAACTTCTGAGTCTCCAAATTGGGCACATGGCCTGAGCTTGCCCTTTACCCCTTGGAGGTGCTGGCCTGCCCCTCAGCCAGTGTATTGTCTAAACGTGTGTTTAGCACGACTGGAGGGTTATATTTCCCAATGTTTTGGGGTGTACCCTAATCTAAAAAATACAATTTAAAACCAAAAACCAGTGTAGGCTACCTCCTCCTCCACCGCCGCTTCCACCTACAGCACCACATCCACCGCCTTCTAAACCTCCTACTCCATATGGACCTCGTCCTCCTAGATCAAGATTATTATTTTTTATTTTACGTATTTTATGTTATTTAAAGTCATTTCCCTATCCACATTTGTTTGAAGAGCACTTGTCATGCTCTTAACCACATTTCGATGCCATTTGAAGCCTTCTAGCCCTTTTCATTACATTTTTACAGCCATTTTAGTGCTCAAAAGTTCGGGTCCCCATTGACTTCAATGGGGTTCGGGATCTGGATCAAGTTCGGGCCCCGAACTCAAACATTTTTCTGAAGTTTGGCTAAACCTATCGAATACGAACATCTAGATGTCCGCTCAACTCTACTGGTGTGATATACCAGTTGCCCCCCAAAAAAACTGATTGAGGCAGGGGTGTGATATACCTATAATATAATTTCTATATAGTGCATTTGTATTGCACAGCTGTTATGTGAAGTTCTGCAGCAATACCACAGCTATACAGAGGGACAATTGCTAATGGAACAACTAATTGCAACTGGTGTGATATACCAGTTTCCCCTCCCCCAAAAAAGTATTGAAGCAGGGGTGTGATATACCTATAATATACTTTCTATATAGTGTAATTATATTGTGCAGCAGTTGTGTGCTGTTCTGCTGAGATACTGCAGCTATACAGAGTGACAAACACTATTAGAACAACTAATTGCAACTGGTGTGATATACCAGTTGCCCCCCAAAAAACTAATTGAAGCAGGGGTGTGATACACCTATAATTAGAGTCGAGCAGACACCTGGATGTTCGGGTTCGATGGGTTCGGCTGAACTTCACAAAAAGGTTCAAGTTCGGGACCCGAACTTGAGCCCGAACCCGAACCCCATTGAAGTCAAAGGGGACCCGAACTTATGAACACTAAAATTCAAATTGAATGCTCAAAAAAATGTTTTGTCTCACTCCCATTTCTTCTTATTGCATGTTGAAGCTCTACTTGGAACCTTGTTAAGATCCAGCCATGCTAAATATGATTTTTTGCCGTTTTTCAAGTGGTCTTAAACTTTTGATCAGGACTGTATTTATACTGACACCTTTCTATCATAACCAGAATCATAACTTTTTTTTCTGCAATTTCTACTGTAAAGAGCTCTTTTGTGGGATCCAACTAAACAGGTTAGCCTTTGCTTCCTGCTCACATCAATGAGCCTTGAGCCCCCATGACCCTGTTGCAGGCTTACTGGTTGTCCTTCCATTGGATTACTTATGTTAGTTACTAACCACTACATACTGGGAATAACACAAACACTTGGATTTAGAGATGCTCAGACTTTTAGATAGTTTTTGCATGTGGATTGCACACTAAAAGATATGTAGTGGAACGCTATAGTAGTAAAGTGGATACGATTTTTAAGATTTTACATTTTCATGCGGTAGAAATTTTTTACACAGTAACTTATCTAAGATGTGTATTTGTAAAGCTGCAGCATGTCAATTATTATATAGCCTACATGATAGATAATTTTCAATTATTTTATGCTGATATTTTAAAATTAAAATGTAAAATGTTTTGCCAGTTTTGCTATTAGGTCAATGATGCAGTAAGTGATTGGATGCAGTTATTTCCTATGTGATGAGAGAGACCAGGAAGCATAGGAACGGGACCAGTATGACTTCTGGAAAACCGCTATAAGCACTTCAAATCTGTAAGTTTGGCTTTCCCTGCCCATCTTGATAGCGCTCTCTCTATGCAAACTCATTGCTGTCAATTACCGTGTGCTTGGGGGGGTTTGAAACTGGTTTCCCAGGTTTAAACCAGAATAAACTGCAGCAACTTATGGACACAGTATTTCTGAGCTCAACTCATCTTCACTTCTACTGTAAGATTGTCTTAGGCTACATGCACACGACCGTTTGTGTTCCGTATGGCGTTCCGTATGGCATCCTTTTTTTTGCGGATCCGTTTTTTTTGCGGATCCATTGTAATAATGCCTAAACTTGTCCGCAAACTAGAAAAAAATAGGACATGCATTATTATTTTTGCGGCGCAACGGAACAGACATACTGATGCGGACAGTATTGAAATAAATGGGTCCGCATCCTATCTGCAAAAAAAACGGATCGGACACTGAAACAAAATACGGTCATGTGCATGAGGCCTTAGGGCGGGACAGCTGAGGAGCCCTGAGAGAGCTGCTCTAAGTATTCACATGTACGTTTTTTCCAAGGTTTCACAGTGATACAAATATACACAATTTGACAAGTAACTTCAAATCCCCTGAAAAATTCAATAATTGGGGCAGAACATTGGAGTAAGATTGCAGTGTGTACACTGAAGGATGTGTTCATTTGAAGGTTGGAGATTACACTCTTTCATGAAGCTGACTTATGCAGTAAATAATTATTTTCATTAGACGCACAGTCATATCAAGATTATGGATATCCAGTTAAAAGCTGAGGAAAATGACTAACATGGAAATCTCCAAAGTAAGAGGAAGAAATAGAGAAAGCACAGCCCAAATTGTCACATCACCTCTCCTTATACATCATAAACATTACAGAGAAGTCCTAGTTTGCAGTATAGTATTTCTTAAAAGCCATTCTGTAACAAATACTGTATATACTATTCTGTAATGTGGTTACCCGCTGGTAATAAGCTGGTATTGAAATAATGAACATTTTAAGTGAAGCTTCACCATAAAGCCACTTTAAAGGGAACCTGTCACCATGAAAACACAAATTAATCTTCAGGCTTCATGTTATGGAGCAGGAGGAGGTGAGCAGATTAATATATAGTTTTATAGGAAAAGATTCTGTAAAATTTGTACTTTATACATTTAAATTTCTGTTTATTCTGGGCTTTGAAATCAGGGAGACAATCCTATCAGTGATGACAGTTATCTCTATATACACAGTCATAGAGGGAAGGCTGTCAGTCACTGATAGGACCACCTCCTTGACTTCAAAGCCCAGAATGAGCAGGAATTAAAATGTAATATATTGCAAGTTTTACTGAATCTTTTTCTGTAAAAGAATATATCAATCTGCTCAGCTCCTCCTGCTCTATAACCTGCTGCCTGCAGCTCAAACACCATGTTTAATATGTCAGGCTCCCTTTAAATATTATGTTAGTGAAGCTAAATCTCAGGAAAGCATTTATATAGTGGCCTACCATACATTTACTAAATGTGATTGCTCTTTTATCTTGAAATGCACCAAAATTTGCCACAATTTGTCATATCTAGTTTTAGGCATATTTATAAATCAAAAGAAAGTGCATGACGAGTGTGGCTTAGTGGGAATGTTCCCAAGTGCAGAGCTCCTTCTGTTCCTGATGTGAAAAGGAGGAGCTGTATGAAAAAAGTGACCATATTTAGGAAACTATGAGATAAGGTGACAGTTTTATTGGTATTATTTTGGGGTACATATGATTTTTGGTTGCTCTATATTCCTTTTTTGTGAGGCAAGGTAACCAAAAAATGGCTGTTCTGGCACAGTTTTAATTTTTTGCTTTTTACAATGTTCATTTGACAGGTTAGATCATGTGGGAATTTTTTTTAGAGCAGCAGACGCGACAATACCAAATATGTCTACTTTCTTTGTTTCAGTTTTACAATAAAGCATTTTTGTGTCTCCAGTTTCTGAATGCCATATTTTTTTTATTTTTCTGCCGATCGTCGTCTTTTGCAGGGGCTTGTTTTTTGCATGAAGAGTTGACGTTTTTATTGGTACAATTTTTGGGTAAATATGATTTTTTTTTTAACAGTGTTCCTGTCCAGCATGGCACATGCACATGAGAAAAGACATGAGAAAAGTTTGATGAAGTGAGTGCCCCCCTTCCCCATCCTCTGTGAATGGTGGCGAATAAAATAGAGAAAGGCGCTCATAGGGTGAGTATGTTCAATAAAAGATAAATTCTACTATAGGAGGTGGTTTGCTCACCTATTGGGGTTGTACCAATTTGGGCGCAACCACAATGAAGGCCAAAAGCAGAGAATTGCAACGGTTGGTGCAGCCTGGATTCATCCGATCGCCTTGGGCAGGAGCCACCCTGCCACTCGGGTAACGGTAGAGGAAACGAGAGGCTGAGCTTTATGTCCAGCGTGTGGACCTTAGAGGGCGCACTGACACAACCGGTCGTAGACAAAATTTAGGTTTCAGCTATTTTTTGCTTTATTCGTAGACAACGCGTTTTGGGGTACTGGGGACCCCTTTATCAAGTCTGGAAGGTGAATTAATAAAAAGAAAAGAAAAGAAAAATGCAGGACACTGACATTACTTGCTATCCTGCATGACACATGTGCAGAGACAGGAGTCTCTGGGAAAGCTGAGTGACCCCCTCCCCCCTGCCTTTCCAAGTTCTTATTATCTGCATTTATGCCTTGCAGGATAGCAGGAAATCTGAGTGACATTACATGATGTAATAGCACCCAGCTTTTCTGCTGTACTGCATGGCACATGTGAAGAAACATGAGAAAGCTGAGTAACACAACCCCCACCTATCCTCATATCTTCTCATGCCTCTGCACTTGTGCCATGCAGGACATCAGGAAAGCTGAGTCACATTACATAATGTAGTGACAACAAGCTTTCCTCCTGTTTTGAATGGCATATGTGCAGAGGAATAGCCTGGGAAAGCTGAGTGACCTTGCCCCCTTCCACACACATACACCTCTACACTGTCCTCACCTACAAGTCGTCACTTACTTTATTACTGGCGGGGTTGTGGCAATCCAGAGAAATCAGGTGGGGCGGAGCTAACATGCGGGAGGCGGTACTAGGAGGCGGGGCTAGCAGACGGGAGACAGTTAGGAAGAACGACAGGGGCTGGGACTCTCCTCCACTGCGGGGCCCCCACTTCCTCACGGGCCCCATAGCAGCTGTGTGGTCTGCCTATATGGTAGGTACGCCACTGGGCCCGGCTATCAGTTACTGCCAAGCCCCCGCTCTGGTGCCCGCAAGAACACCATGATGTAATTAATACGTCAAATTGCGGCAAGTCACCTGCCTCTATGGTAGGCGCAGAAAAGAACATCGAAAGTTGATAGGGCAGACATCCAAATGGATCGTCACAGTTACGGGGACGTGCAATCACCCAGAGGTTATCTAGGGTCACCAATGCGGCACATGGCCCTCGCCCCCTAATCATAATTTTTCAAGGGTGTGTATGATGCCCTCCTTTATGTGTAACAAAGGGTGTATTGGAGTGGCGGTTCCTTGTAATTCCTTGTAACTTTTGGCAGCCCTTTCACTTAGAGCATAGGCTTTATGGGTGTAGGAGTCCCACTACCTGAACAATTGTACCACAATGTGAATGAGGCCCTCCTTTATGTGATATACAGGTTGTTTCGGAGTGCCTCTTGCCTGTAATTTTTTTGCAGCCCTTGCACTTTATATACAATTTAATATACAGGAAAGAATGTTTCCTAACAATTTTTCCTGTAAAATGTTTTGGGGTGGTTTTGTGCGTATTTTTGCTATTTTTGTCAGTCTGTAAAAATGGCGTACAACTCGGACAACATGGTTCCCAGCAGTGACCTGGGAGTCCAAGATGCATCCAGACATCGTCCCCATGCAGTTCTCGATCCATTTTGGTGGTGTTTCTGTCACTTTCTGACTTTTTCCAATCGACCAGGCACCCTCCACTCTTCAGAGCAGGGGGTGCCTGGTTTTCTCCTATTGACTTCCATTATACTCGGCCGAGCACACGAATATAGCTATGTGTTCGGGCCGAACACCCGAATACTTTGGTGCTCGATCATCACTAATATGTATGGTGAAAACAGAGCCATAACAGAAAAACAACGTGTGACTCTCCAAATTAACAGTCAATTAGGCAGTGTAAGCTGTACCATGACATAAGAGACTGAACCTTCAGTAGAGATAAGCAAATCAAATTAGTTACAAATTTCCTTAAAATTCTACTCCCAAATGAATACAAAGCTTTGGCGATTCAAATTCTTCTTTTTCACATTGGCTGTTCAGTTCCCCTGTTGTACCCCCCCCCCCCCCCCCCGTTCACTTTTGCCACCCTGTATGCTAATTATCAGCATCGGCGATGGCTGGATTTCACAAGGGGAGAGGAAAAAAGCTAACCCTCTCCCTGACTATGACGCTCTCTGTTGCGATTTGGTAGCTCACAGCCAGGGAGAAGGAGACAGCCCTTGAGAAACCCGGCCGTCTCCTCCTCCGTAGCAGCCAACGTGAAAAAGAAAAAGCGCCCTGACATCTTCTAATAAAGCCCTACACTGTCAGGTAAAAATATTGCAATGTTAGGACCAGTGAAATGTCCTCTTTAGGACTGTAAAACTGTGAGTTAGGCCTCATGCACATGACCATTGTTGTGTTCCGTTCCGCAAAATGGGGTTCTGTTGTTCCGTGATCCGTTTTCATTTTTGTTTCCATGTGTCTTCCTTTATTTTTGGAGGATCACCAGACATGAAAGAAAGTAAAAAAAAGTCTAAGTCAAGTTTGCCATGCTAATGATAGGGAAAAAAAACCAACGAGGATGCGGATGACAATCTTGTGTGCCTCCGCATTTTTTCACGGACCCATTGACTTGAATGGGTCCGTGAACCGCTTTCCGTGAAAAAAATAGGACAGGTTATATAGCGATCTCCAGAGATTGGGGAGGGGTGATTGCTAATGATATCTCTCTTCCTCAAACTCGCTGTTTGCCGGCAGGAGATTGTGTTTACACAGCACAATCTACAAACCGGATTCCAAGAAAGTTGGGACACTATACAAATCGTAATTAAAAACTGAATGCAATGATGTGGAGGTGCCAACTTCTAATATTTTATTCAGAATAGAACATAAATCACGGAACAAAAGTTTAAACTGAGACAATGTACCATTTTAAGGGAAAAATATGTTGAATCAGAATTTCATGGTGTCAACAAATCCCAAAAAAGTTGGGACAAGGCCATTTTCACCACTGTGTGGCATCTCCCCTTCTTCTTACAACACTTAACAGACGTCTGGGGACCGAGGAGACCAGTTTCTCAAGTTTAGAAATAGGAATGCTCTCCCATTCTTGTCTAATACAGGCCTCTAACTGTTCAATCGTCTTGGGCCTTCTTTGTTGCACCTTCCTCTTTATGATGCGCCAAATGTTCTCTATAGGTGAAAGATCTGGACTGCAGACTGGCCATTTCAGTACCCGGATCCTTCTCCTACGCAGCCATGATGTTGTGATTGATGCAGAATGTGGTCTGGCATTATCTTGTTGAAAAATGCAGGGTCTTCCCTGAAAGAGATGACGTCTGGATGGGAGCATATGTTGTTCTAGAACCTGAATATATTTTTCTGCATTGATGGTGCCTTTCCAGACATGCAAGCTGCCCATGCCACACGCACTCATGCAACCCCATACCATCAGAGATGCAGGCTTCTGAACTGAGCGTTGATAACAACTTGGGTTGTCCTTGTCCTCTTTGCTCCGGATGACATGGCGTCCCAGATTTCCAAAAAGAACTTTGAATCATGACTCGTCTGACCACAGAACAGTCTTCCATTTTGCCACACTCCATTTTAAATTATCCCTGGCCCAGTGAAAACGCCTGAGCTTGTGGATCTAGAGATGGCTTCTTCTTTGCACTGTAGAGTTTCAGCTGGCAACGGCGGATGGCACGGTGGATTGTGTTCACTGACAATGGTTTCTGGAAGTATTCCTGAGCCCATTCTGTGATTTCCTTTACAGTAGCATTCCTGTTTGTGGTGCAGTGTTATTTAAGGGCCCGTAGATCACGGGCATCAAGTATGGTTTTACGGCCTTGACCCTTACGCACAGAGATTGTTCCAGATTCTCTGAATCTTCGGATGATGTTATGCACAGTTGATGATGATAGATGCAAAGTCTTTGCAATTTTTCGCTGGGTAACACCTTTCTGATATTGCTCCACTATCTTTCTGCGCAACATTGTGGGAATTGGTGATCCTCTACCCATCTTGGCTTCCGAGAGACACTGCCACTCTGAGAAGCTCTTTTTATACCCAATCATGTTGCCAATTGACCTAATTAGTGTTAATTGGCCTTCCAGCTCTTCGTTATGCTCAAATTTACTTTTTCCAGCCTCTTATTGCTACTTGTCCCAACTTTTTGGGGATTTGTTGACACCGCGAAAATTTGAATCAACATATTTTTCCTTTAAAATGATACATTTACTCAGATTAAACGTTTGATCTGTCATCTACGTTCTATTACAAATAAAATATTGACATTTGCTATCTCCACATTATTGCATTCAGTTTTTATTCACAGTTTGTTTAGTGTCCCAACTTTTTCGGAATCCGGTTTGTACTGCGGGTAAACGATCATTTACTGCATGCGCACAAATGATCAGATTACCCAATGAACGAGCAAAACGCTGGTTCATCGATTAATCGGCATCGCCAACTAACGTTACTATCAATGCTCGTTAGCGATAATCTGTACAATTAGGCCCCTTTCACACGGGCGAGTTTTCAGCACAAGTGCAATGCGTGAGTTGAAGGCATTGCACCCGCACTGAATCAGGACCCATTCATTTCTATGGGGCTGTTCACATGAGCGGTGATTTTCACGCATCACTTGAGCGTTGCGTGAAAATTGCAGTAAGTTCTATTATATATTGTTTTTTGCATGCAACGCAGGCCCCATAGAAGTGAATGGGGCTGCGTGAAAATCGCAAGCATCCGCAAGCAAGTGCGGATGCGGTGCGATTTTTACGCACGGTTGCTAGGAGACGATGGGGATGGGGACTGATCTTTATTATTTTCCCTTATAACATGGTTATAAGGGAAAATAATAGCATTCTGAATACAGAATGCATAGTACCATAGCTCTGGAGGGGTTAAAAAATAATAAAAAATAATTTAACTCACCTTAATCCACTTGCTCGCGCAGCCCGGCTTCTCTTCTGTGTTGTGTACAGGAAAAGGACCTGTGGTGACGTCACTCCGGTCATCACATGGTCCATCACATGATCTTTTACCATGGTGATGAATCATGTGATGGACCATGTGGTCCTTTTCCTGTACACAGCACAGAAGAGAAGCCGGGCTGCGCGATCAAGTGGATTAAGGTGAGTTAAATTATTTGTATTTATTTTTTAACCCCTCCAGCGCTATTGTACTATGCATTCTGTATTCAGAATGCTATTATTTTCCCTTATAACCATGTTATAAGGGAAAATAATACAATCTACAGAACACCGATCCCAAGCCTGAACTTCTGTGAAGAAGTTCGGGTTTGGGTACCAAACATGCCGATTTTTCACACGCGTGTGCAAAACGCAATACAATGTTTTGCACTCACGCGGAAAAATTGCGCATGTTCCCGCAACGCAGCCGTACCTTTTTTTGCCAAAAAAAACTGCTGCAGTTAATAAAAGTGCAAGAATACAAGAAGTGCATATTTTGGCCACAAAAGTTTTTGCTCACATTTGTTCTTAAAAAAAACCCATGAAGCATAATTTTTGGACTGCTTGTTCAGAACAAGCCACTGCTTTTTCTGATGCTACTTTGTGTGTATAACCACCTCAGCTCCCCTAGCTTAAACACCCTTAATGACCAGACCACTTTTTACAATTCTGCACTACACTATTTTCACGGTTTATTCCTCTGTCATACAACTTACCACCCAAATTAATTTTACCTCCTTTTCTTCTCACTAATAGAGCTTTCATTTGGTGGTATTTCATTGCTGCTGACATTTTTACTTTTTTTGTTATTAATCAAAATTTACTGAAATTTTTGCAAAAAAATGACATTTTTAACTTTCAGTTGTAATTTTTTTTTTTAAACTACATCTCTATATAAATTTTTCTCTAAATTTATTGTTCTACATGTCTTTGATAAAAAAAAATGCAATAAGTGTATATTTACAAACTATGGTACAAAAATGTTAATTTCCTCATTTTGAAGCAGCTCTGACTTTCTGAGCACCTGTCATGTTTCCTGAGGTTCTACAATGCCCAGACAGTAGAAAAACTCCACAAATGACCCCATTTCGGAATGTAGACACCCTAAGGTATTCACTGATGGGCATAGTGAGTTCATAGAAGTTTTTATTTTTTGTCACAAGTTAGTGGAAAATGATGATTATTATTTTTTTCTTACAAAGTCTCATATTCCACTAACTTGTGACAAAAAATGAAAACTGCCATGAACTCACTATGCCCATCACGAAATACCTTGGGGTGTTCTTCTTTCCAAAATGTGGTCACTTGTGGGGTAGTTATACTGCCTTGGCATTTTAAGGGCCCTAATGCGTGAGAAGTAGTTTGAAATTCAAATGTGTAAAAAATGTCCTGTGAGATCCTAAAGGTGCTCTTTGGAATTTGTGCCCATTTGCCCACCTAGGCTGCAAAAAAGTGTCACACATGTGGTATCGCCGTACTCAGGAGAAGTTGGGAAATGTGTTTTGGGGTGTCTTTTTACATATACCCATGCTGGGTAAGAGAAATATCTCTCTAAAAGTCCCATTTTTTCCCATTTTTTTATACAAAGTTGTCATTATAGAGAGATATTTCTCTCACCCAGCATGGGTACATGTAAAAAGACACCCGAAAACACATTGCCCAACTTCTCCTGAGTATGGCGATACCACATGTGTGACACTTTTTTGCAGCCTAGGTGCGCAAAGGGGCCCAAATTCCTTTTAGGAGGGCATTTTTAGACATTTGGATTCCAGACTTCTTCTCACACTTTAGGTCCCCTAAAATGCCAGGGCAGTATAAATACCCCACAAGTGACCCCATTTTGGAAAGAAGACACCCCAAGGTATTCCGTGAGGGGCATGGCGAGTTCATAGAAGTTTTTTTTGGGGGGCACAAGTTAGCGGAAATTATTTTTTTTTCTCACAAAGTCTCCCTTTCTGCTAACTTGTGACTGTCATGGAACCATGAACCAGACGTACAACAAGAGATAAGTGGAAAATAAGAAGGTTTTATTGAAGAGCAAGCCGTAAGCAAAGTCCGAACGGATGGCTAAACCGAAGCAGGGTCTTGCGGAGACAGAGGTCAGGAACCAGAAGGGTAGTCAGACGAAGCCAGGAACAGGAACCAACGGGGTAGTCAGACGAAGCCGGAATCAGGAACCAACGGGGTAGTCAGACGAAGCCGGAATCAGGAACCAACGGGGTAGTCAGACGAGGCCAGGATCAGGAACCAGAAGCAGCAGCAGTCTTGGAAGCATGTGAACACAGGAGGACCAAGCAAGGAACTGAAGCCACAGACCTCCTATATATATGAGCTGGGCATCCAGCTCCTCCCAGTGGGAAGGAGGAGCCGCAGGGTGGGAGGCTACAAGAAAACCCCAGAAACCAAGATGGCCGCCAGCACATGTCAAACGAAGGGAACAGCAAGGAGGTAAGACCATGACAGTACCTCCCCCTCAAGGGCCCCTCCTCCGCGGAGTAAGGAACGGTTTCTGAGGGAAGCGTGCGTGGAAGGCTCGGAGCAAAGCAGGAGCATGGACATCTGCGGAGGGAACCCAGGAACGCTCCTCTGGACCATAACCACGCCAATGGACCAAAAACTGCACCCGGCCGCGGACCAGGCGTGAGTCCAGGATATTGCTCACCTCATACTCCTCACGATTGCCCACTTGGACCGGACGAGGCCGAGGAATCGAGGAAGTGAAACGATTACACACCAGTGGCTTCAACAGGGAGACATGAAACACGTTGGAGATCCGCATGCCAGGAGGAAGCGCAAGGGCATAGGCTACCGGGTTTACCCTGCGAAGCACTCGGAAGGGACCAACAAAGCGAGGCGCCAGCTTGGGAGTGGGCACTCGAAGGTTGAGGTTGCGGGTGGACAACCATACGCGGTCTCCGACCTGGTAGGAAGGAGCGGGCGCTCGTCTGCGATCAGCCTGGAGTTTCTGGCGCTGCGCAGAGACCTCAAGGGACCTCTGGATCTGTACCCAAGAAGCACGTAGGACGGAAAGGTGATCCTCCACAGCCGGAATATCCTGGGGAGAGAATACCTCCGGTAACACGGCAGGTTGGAACCCATAATTGGCCATGAAGGGAGACGTCCCAGAGGAAGAGTTCACCGCCGTGTTCCTGGCAAACTCAGCCCAAGGCAGGAGGTCAACCCAATTGTCTTGGTGATCGGAGACATAGCAACGAAGGAATTGCTCCAAGGCCTGATTGGATCGTTCTGCGGCCCCATTGGACTGAGGGTGGTAGGCCGAGGAGAAAGAGAGATGAATCCCCAACTGGGAGCAAAAGGCGCGCCAGAACCTGGACACAAACTGACTCCCCCGATCCGACACAATCTCCTTGGGCAAACCGTGCAACCGGAAGACCTCCCTGGCAAAAATCGAGGCCAACTCTTGTGCAGAGGGTAACTTCTTGAGAGGAACACAGTGGCACATTTTGGAAAACCGATCCACAATCATGAGAATGACCGTATGGCCTCGGGATGCAGGGAGGTCCACAATGAAATCCATCCCCAGGTGTGACCATGGACGCTCCCCGGTGGCTATGGGTTGCAAAAGGCCCAACGGAAGGTGCCGAGGGGACTTACTCTGGGCACAAACGGAGCATGCCGCTACATATGCGGCGATGTCGGAACGTAGAGAAGGCCACCAGAACAGACGTGAAACCGCCCAGGACAGCTGATTCTTTCCAGGGTGCCCCGCGGCCTTGGAGTTATGGTAGGTTCGCAACAACCGAGTGCGCAACTCCTCAGGCACAAAACATCTGCCGTTGGGTCTCCCAGAGGGAGCACCAGATTGAGCCGCCAAAATCTGCTCACCCAGAGGAGAAGTCAGGCTGGTGCGAATAGCGGCCAGGATCTGATTCGGGGGTATGACCGTAGTCGGAATCGACTCCTCCCCGGACAGCTCGGAGTACTGCCGTGATAAGGCATCCGCTCTGATGTTCTTGGAGCCGGGTAGGTAGGAGACCACGTAATTAAAACGTGACAAGAACAGAGCCCATCTGGCCTGACGTGGTGTCAATCTCTTGGCCTCAGAGAGGTAGGTCAGATTCTTGTGGTCCGTCAGGATGAGAACCGGAACCACCGAGCCCTCGAGCAAGTGCCTCCATTCTTTAAGGGCCTGCACGATGGCCAATAACTCCCTGTCACCAATCTGATAGTTGCACTCCGCGGAAGACAGTTTCCGGGAGTAAAACCCACAAGGAAGCAGAGGACCCTCTGGTGTTCTACGCTGAGACAGGAGGGCGCCTACTCCCGTCTCAGACGCGTCCACCTCGAGGACAAAAGGCAACCCAGGGTTGGGATGCGACAGAATCGGAGCCGACACAAAGGCGGACTTTAGAGCCTCAAAAGCTCGGATGGCCTCGAGCGGCCAGACCTGAGGATTACTGCCCTTCCTGGTCAGATCCGTGAGAGGCTTGGCTAGCATGGAAAAGTCCCTGATGAACTTCCGATAATAATTGGCGAAGCCCAAAAAGCGCTGCAGGGCACGAAGCCCACTGGGCTGGGGCCACTGTAAGACAGCCGAAACCTTCTCAGGATCCATGGAGAACCCCTCAGCGGAAATGATGTAACCTAAGAAGGTTACCTGGGATCGGTGAAATTCGCATTTCTCAAGCTTACCGAACAGCTTGTTCTCTCGTAAGCGTTGCAACACTCGTCTGACATCCAGAATGTGGGCCTCCATGGATGCAGAATATACCAAGATGTCATCCAAATAGACCACCACACACTGCTGCAACAGGTCACGGAAAACATCGTTGATGAATTCCTGGAAGACTGCGGGCGCATTGCACAACCCAAAGGGCATAACCAAGGATTCATAATGACCGGTCCTGGTGTTAAACGCGGTCTTCCACTCATCGCCCGCCTTGATCCTTACCAGGTTATATGCCGCCCTCAGGTCGAGTTTGGTAAAGACCGTGGCCCCTTTGAGGCGATCGAACAGCT